>NW_024429267.1:60090199-60599714 GCF_017639785.1 Mesocricetus auratus | reverse complement strand
AAGTTGTCAAAAACCTGACCCTGGTTCTGGGAATGAACTTGTATTAAGGGTTCAGCCATGTCTCTAGCCCTATAAATATTTTTAAGCTTTTTTTATATGATCGTGATATCATTAAAAAGGGAGGAACTCATACAAGAGTAAAACCCTATTCATGTAAACAGTCTGGTAAAAAAAATTAGACATCACAATTGTCTTCAGTTTCAAGAAAAATGTGTTTCATCTCTTTTTTGTTACAGCCTAGAAGTAAATCATTAACCAAGTTCATTAAAGACTGATGTTATGATCACATTGTGTCTTCTATTTTGCAACATTTGAGGTAGATATTAAACTGTGCTATATGTGGCAAATCCATTTAGTGAAGTTTATTTTGTGGTCCTATTCCTTCTATGGCTTTAATCATCTTCTATTGTGCTTTCACTTAGTGAGAGATATTTTTCTGCTGCCAGGTATAGAATAGGATAGCTATCTTCTAAGTGGTCCATTTTTATTTAAATACCAGGCAGTGTGTGATCATACTTTTCAAGTTAGGGTGTCTGTGAAAGGGTGGTGGGGTTTTCTTCCTGGTTTTATTTTTCACAAGTTCCTTTGAAATGTTGTTTGTTATCTAGGCTGGCTTGGATGTCAGTAATTAGTCAGGGATACATATGAATTCATGATCTTCATGTGTTATTCTCCTAAGTATAAGTCTAAGGGTAAATGGTATACACCCAATGTTTCCTGTTTTGTCAAAATATTTTAACAATGCTAATTTTAAAGTACTTATTAGAGAATATAAAAAACATTAAATGCCTCATACATATTCTAAGAAACATTTTCATCTATCTGAAAGAGACATATTAAAGTAGGATAATCAGCAATCAACTACATATTTTACAATAGACCTTGAGGTGCTATGGATATATATATAATTTGAGGTTCCATGTATCTACATGTCTTCATCAGTTATCCATTTGGCACATCATTTTGAAGTATTGCCTTCTAAGTGGATATACAGAAATGCCAGATAATGTAATTGCAATGAGATTTTTTTTTCTGGTTTGTGTTTGTAATGTGGCTATGGGTTTTTAGGCCATGACAAATATGTGGAGACCAGAAGAAAACTTTATAGGGTCTATTTTTGTCCATTTTCATATGGTGATTAAGATGAGATAACAGCCTTGCACAACACAGACATTTCCAACAGAGTTTCTCACTGATGCTCAAATAAGATTAGTTGAAACATTAAATCAGTAAAGTATTTCCTTTTCAGATTGTAAACATGTTTTAATTGAAAGGTGATGGAAAAACAGGAGAAATTAAATAATAAATCCTATTAGCAAATGAAAAGTATCTACTGGTATCTCTTTTGTTATTCCTTTGTTGTGTGTGGAATGTGTTAATTTATTATGACGACCAAACACTGTTCATAACCACAAGTGAAAGCCAGAGAATAAGTTTCTGTGAGTAGAGGTGGTTGCTGCTAAGCCTGAGATCCTGAGTTTTATCTCTAGAAGACCTATATTACTCCTACATACTTTCTCTTATTTCTATACTTGTGTCATATGCACCCTCACACACCAACACATACATAAAAAACCAAATAAATGCCATTGAGGTCACTAGCAACTAAATGATTTCCTGGCTTTCATATCTAGATCTCACATAGGATAATAAAATAAAAGAAACCTGTAAGTTGCCCTCTCAATGTCACCTACACATCATGGCAAAGGTGTATAGACACAATTTTTAAATTGATGAAATTAAGAAAGCAAAGAAGATAACTTAATTACTGAGAAATATAAAATGATTTTCCAGTTTAAATTATTAGTATAGAATTTCAAGAAGTATTACTGTTCATCAAAACATTGATGGTTCCGCTTTAAATCGTATTTTGTCATTAATTCTCTCATTCAAGGATAGGGTCATTTTAAAAACAAGTCTCATCTCGTCTTAGAGTCACATGCCTATAATCCCAGCATTTGGGATAGAGTGGACAGTTATGGATATGTAGAGATATCCTATCTCCAAAAAAAATCCCCAAAAGAAAAAATAATCTCATAGTATGAAATTTATCCTGATCTGACTGGAATCTGACTGGTTTCAACCAAGCCTTTTGTTATCTTTACTCACATTAAGAGAACTGTGTTAACAAACAAAATATGAAGCAATGTGGATAGTCTATTCACAAAGGTACAGTAGGCCTTGAATCCTTTGCCAACCTTCTAGTGGGGACTTTCATCACCTTCAAGTGATAAGAGACAGAAGAAATAATGGGGCATTTTCATCTTTGGCATTATAATGACATATTTGGAAGCTGGATAGTTTGCTCAATAGTACTGTTCCTCTTAGGTACCCAAGTTTGGTTCCTAGCACCTACATCAGATGACTCAGAACTACTTGTATTTCCAGGTCCAGGAGAACTGATGCATTTTTCTGACATCCTAGGACACCAGATATACAAATGGTGAAAAGATATATATATATATATATATATATAGATATATATATATACATGTATATATATTATTCCATATTTTAAAAAATGCTTTCTTCATGTATATCCTATTTTCAAAAAGAATGAAATGTAACTTAGGTGTTTTAAGTTTTGCCAGTTTAAATATCAGTTGCATGCCAGGCACCAGTGAAGGTTACAAGAGATCATTTGATCCCCTATGCCTGTAGTTACAGTTTTGAGCTGTCTGTTGGGCTCTGGGAATCAAAGTCAGCCCATGTGGATGCTTATAGGTGTTGATTCGTCTCTTCAGCCAATGAACCTTACATTACAGCAGTAAGGTATGAATGGATGATCCTGAGTTCATCTTTACTTCAGTCCTGATAATCCCCAAAAAGTACAAGGTTGGTAGCATCATTAACCAACTTCGATGTCTTGCTTAAATAAGTTTCTGAGCCTAAGTCCCCATAAAATGAGGGAAGAGTGCAAAAATGATCAGGAGTGAAACTGACAATGCAAATCTTTAAAAAGTGACTGACGGGTCATTGGTGGCACACGCTTTTAATCCCAGCACTCGGGAGGCAGAGGCAGTCAAGACCAACCTGGTCTATAGAACAAGTGCCAGGACAGGCTCCAAACATACACAGAGAAACCCTGTCTCAAAAATAGTGGCTGACTGCTTGACCAAAGCCACAAGACTGAGATTATCTTCAATGTGGTGACTAGGCAGCAATGGGAACCCACGAGGACGCATGTCAGGTGTACTGCCACTGGAGGTCAGGTCTCCTATGAGGAGAGAAAAGGAGCTTGCAGGCATGAAGACTGACTTGTCTGAAGGGAGCCATAGTCTGCTTTCCTGATGCCTGCAAAACCGTAACTTAGAAGTCCTGAATTGTGGTGTCTTCAGATGACATCCAGGCTGTCAGGAGATCCTGAGACTTTACCAGCAGTCACTCTGAGGGTGGGGCACTCAGGTGTTTACAAAGACCTGTGGAGTATGGAGGAATTGTTAGGGAGGGAGCTTTGGGTGTAAGAGTCAAAAGATCAAATGCTCAGAGAGCAATGCTTAGGGTGCACCTGAGGACAAGTTGGCTCCTACTGAGCGGTCTGTATCCACTCAGCAGTTGTGGGTAAGCCACCTCAAGTCTTCCACTCTTTCTGTTTTTGGCAACTACATGTACCTGTCAGTGACAATACCCTGAAGCCCCCCACCCAATTTGTGTTCCCAAATTGGGAACCTAAATCACTATAGTCCCCACATTGACATCCCTGTAACATGCCTGCAAGGCAGGAATAAGCATGTTCTAAAGAGACACTTATAGCTCTTTAGTTGGCCAACAACTAGCTAAACAGTGGAGTCCATGAAATTCTAATTTCCCTGGGAATCTCACAATGGGAAGACTGAGAATAAGAAATCTATTAAAATAATTATATGGTTAAACAATGCTATGGTATCAGCAAGACTTTCCATAATAACCATTCCTGTCATATCAGGCAACTCTTTTTTACAAGTTTCTTTAAGCCACAAACCATTTGAGAAGGATTAGGGTGACCCTACAAGTATCCCAATCATACTTGTTTTAATGAAATTTTAGGGATGTGATACAATAAGAAGAGACATTCCAAATACATTTTAATTTTATCTGCTCCTTCAAAATTTCTGATTACCTAATAATATAGCAGCTTGTCTTAACTAACTTATTCATTATCTCATTATCAATTTTATTCTGTTCAGTCCAAAGTGTTACAGGATTCCGGCCTGGGTCCCATCATTGCTTCAGCCCCCAAGTAACACACGAGACACTATATTAATTATAGTCTGTTGACCGGTGACTAGGATTTCTTATTGGCTAGCTCTGTCTTAATTATTAACCCATAACTACTAATGTATGTATTTCTACAAGGTCTTATCTTACCAAGAACACCAGACTCATGTGTCCTCTCCTCTTGGAATTGCATGGCAACGTCTTACTACATTTCCCAGAATCCTCTGTCTCCTATTCCTGCCTATCTTGCTTCCCTATTGGCCAACAGTGTTTTATTCACCAACCAATAAGAGAAACATATGTACAGAAGACTTTTCCCATCACCAAAGTTCTTTTGAATGTTTATGCCAGTCTCTAACAAACCCATCAGTTTGAATTTCTTTATGAAGCTCCACTCCAGCTGTTGCTGCAGCAGCCTTCAGTGCAATAATTTCCATGATAACTAAAATAACCAGTCCAACCATTTGACATGTCCTTTTTTGTGGATGGAAGTTTCTGTTCTGCCCTGTCCCACAGCTGTTTAGTCCCAAATAAACACAATGAGGCTTACATTAATTATAAACTGTTTGGCTGATGGCAAAGTCATCTTATTGGCTAGCTCTCTCTTAAGTATTATTATTATTATTATTGGTTTTTACGAGACAGGGTTTCTCTGTGTTGTTTTGGAGGCTATTGGTCCAGCCCAGCCTCGAACTCACAGAGATCCGCCTGCCTCTGCCTCCCGAGTGCTGGGATTAAAGGCGTGTGCCACCACCGCCCAGCTCTCTCTTAATTATTAACCCATTTCTATTAATCTGTGTATCTCCACATGGTCTTGGCTTACCGGTGATGCCCAGACCTCTTACTCCCTTGACTGCTACATGGTGTCTCACTAGTGACTCACTCTCTGCTTTCTTCTCAGAATTCTCCTAGTCTGGTAAACCTGCCTACACTTCTTATCTGGCTACAACCTGCCTGTCTGTTGTCTGAAACAGCTTTATTCATCCACCAATAAGAGAAACATTTATTCACAGCTTACAGAAGGACATTTCCCATCAGGTAAATCCTCTTAAAGCATCTTTGGAAAAGGGAACATGGGACTTCTTATCCCCCTTGGCCATCTAGGGAAAGGCTATGAGGTGATTATCCATGCAATATGTGTAGGTAAACATCTTTCTGCAGTATTCACGTGTAGCCTTCTGGAGGCTCTGTCAAACACAGAGGTGTAAGTGTTAGAGAGTGTATTAACAATTTCCCTCCTCTTCACTTCTTCAAACAGGATGGAAAAAACATACATAGAAATGATATCTTGGTGTGGTGGCACACACTTGTGCACAATGGCAGAAGAATCAGGAGTGTAAGGACATCCTTGGCTACATAAGTAGTGTATGTGGTCAGAGTGTCTTCAAACAACCAATCCTAAACCCCCTAGAAAAACCAAAACAAAACAAAACACCAAAACCAACAAAGATAAACTAGCCTAAGCTAAAAGTTCGCAATCAACACCGTAGCCAACTTCCCAGGCTTCCAAGCGCTATTTCCTGTTAGTTTATAACTCACAGCTCTGAAATTTGGGGAGAAGATTCAAAAGCTAGAATGCTCACACACAGTATGCATGGGCAACGCCTGGTGGGCATGCCAGTAGTCTCAGCACTGGAGAAGCCACGCAGGAAAGCTTCTGAGAGTCTGAGGTCAGCCTGTGCTACACCAATTGTGAAGCCTCGTGCCATCACTCATTCACAGGTGTTGCTTGTAACACTGAGTCTTACCCACAGGAGTGATAGGTCATTGAGTGACAGGTACACCCACAGGGTAAATATGTATTTACTGATGGAGAAGGAAGGGAGAGGACAGAAGTTAGAGGCAAAGAGATGCCAGATCCAGGTGTCTGTGCCAGGAGTGAGGTCCAATATCTGTGGTCCTAGCACTGAAAGGCAGAGGAAGCAGGATCAAGGTTTCCAGGTCAGACAAGTTATATAGCAAAACCATAGCTCAAAAACAAAAACAACAACAAAAAGATAACTCAAACCCCAAACAAAGAGGAATGAATGTGCTGGAGACAGGTGCGAGAACATTTCCAAAAGTTCTGCTCAAGACACACTGAATTCTAGCACCAGACACCTTATTGCCAGCCTCCAGGGTAAGGAGCCGAGAGTAAACATAAGCAAGAATCTGCAGAAAGAAATATTTCTTAAACTTCGGGTTACCCCACAGCTTCCTGTCTGGGGTGGGGTGGGGGAGAGAAAAGAAATGTAGATTCAGAGATAGGAAAAAAACAAAACAGAAAAACAGAAGGACACAGACACCCTAAGGCAGAGAACAAATTGATTCCTGAGGTTTTTTTCCAGCTACTATTAGATTTGGGTTCCATGTACTGAATGATAAATAACAACAAAACCACCAACTTTTGGCCACTGGTGAACATTCAGACCTGTGTTCTCAGGATTCTGAAGGCTGAGGCTGAGAGTTTGAGGCCCTCCTGGGCCACAAAATGAGTTCTAGGACATCCAGGGCTACACAGAGAAACCCTGAAAAAAGAAGAAAGAAAGTATAACCTGCATTCTTCCCGTCAGCCTGGTCCCAGAGCCGCATCAGTCCCAAATGAACATGCAGGATGCTATATTAATTATGAAGCTGTTGCCCATTTGCTATGGTTTCTTAATGGCTAGCTCTGACCTAATTACTAACCCATAATTACTAATATATTTTTATAATGGCTTATCTTACCGAGAATGCCAGACTTGCACCATCTCCTCCTGGGATCACATGGCAACTCTTCTCTTGACTACATTTCCCAGAATCCTCCTCGACTCCTAGTCCCACCTATCTTGCTTTCCCCATTGGCCAACAGTGTTTTATTTATCAACCAGTAGGACAACATATACACAGAAGGACTTCCCCCATCAGAAAGACAGATAGACAGACAGACTTTCAACTAATATTCAGGCTTCTTCTCATCCTACCCCACCACCCAACAATCACCAGAAATGACTTTGTTCTGTCTGTGTGCTATGGCAACACCACAATGTATGTACTGCTAAGGACAGAAGGCAGTGTTCAGGACACCATAGACCAACTCAGTTCCCAGCCCAACACCACTGGAAACCTCATATCACCCACAGTCCTGTTTTTCTATGCTTTTATTTACTTTATAATGCCACATTAACCAATCATTTTAATTTTTATTGTTTTTAATTGTACACATGAATGTGTGTGGTTTCACTCATATAAGTGCAGGTTCCTGGAGAAGCCAGAGGCATTGGATTTACTGAAATGGGCAAGCATAATAGAGAGAGAAAAAAAGAAAGAAAAGAAGGAAGGAAGGAAGGAAGGAAGGAAGGAAGGAAGGAAAGAAAGAAGGATGGAAGGAAAGTTGGATTTTAAAAATATGTGCTATTAACTTGGAATAAAACAAGCAAAAACACAAAGGACAGTAGTCCTGGGGATCTAACTTAATGAGGGGAGGGGGAAGTCCTGGGTTTCATCCTCTAAGTAGTGCATAAACTGGGTGTGCTGCCCCATTACTGTAATCCCCCACACTAATCAGCTGGAAAGAGGGATCAGCCCCACTCCCACACCCATGGATTGGCATTTTTCATGATTTTTTTTCCAGCAGCATGCGACCAATGAAAGACTCTTGCAAATTTTGTTTAAATATGATTCTCTACTCATTATATGTTCCTTCAGGGTCCTGTATCTGAACTTAACTTAGGAACTCATACACCTGTACACAGACAGACAGACAGACAGACAGGCAGGCAGGCAGACAGACAGACACACACACACATAGAGAGACAGACAAGACAGACAGACAGATAGACAGGCAGGAAGGAGTAAGAGTTCCTCTTTCAGAAATGATAACCTTCAATAACAGTGAGTTTTCTAACAGCATACTCTGGCAAATTGTGGTTGAATCTGACTCTCTGATCATTAGATGAGGAACCCTCAGGGTTCTGTGTCTTTCATGATCACTGAACTCTCTTAGAACTCGGTGAATTGCAGCAAATGTCCATCTTTATGTGTAAATAACAGGTCACTGCCCTCTGATTTTTTTTTTTGATTCTTTATCGTTTAAGAATTTGAGGCACACGAATGCTCTATCTGCACGTTCGCCCTTTCACCAGAAGAGGGCAGGAGATCCCATCATGTGGTTATGGAAATTTCAGAAGAAAGAGCAGCCAGTGCTCTGAACAACTGAGTCATCTCTCCAGGCCTGATTCTTTGTTTAATAATTAATTAATTATTTTTTGCATCGGTGGGTAAGTGAGCACCTGTATTTTTGTGTATGATACTGTAGGCATAGGATGGGGGTGGGGGGCCGGAGGCATCCAGACCCTCTGTGCGTGTGGGTCCGGCAATGGAAGCTCCATGCCATTCAGGTCCCTTTTATTTTATTGTGTTTATTAAAAAAGAAAAGGAGAGAAAGAAAGAAAAACTCACTTTGCAATCAGAATCTGGGCTTCTTCTCATGCTACTTCAAGTCCCAACAATCACCAGAACTTGCTTCGTTCTGTATACTGTAGTGTACCTCAGTGTACATGCACACACTGCTAAGATCAGAACTCTAGACTGTGTCAGCTTTCCAACCCAACACCTGAAGCTTCATCTCTTCTCCAGCCCAGGTTCCCTTTGCCTTTATTCATTTCTTTATTAATGCCAGACTAATTATTTTAATTTTAATTATCTTTAATTGTGTAGGGAGATCAGAGGTTTTGGATTCTCTGAAGTGGGCAGACATGATAAAGAAAGAAGAAAGAGACAGAGTGTGGGGGGAAGAAGGAGAGGAGAAGGAGGAGGAGGAGGAGGAGGAGGAGGAGAGATTATGGGTTAACATTACATTTTTCTGAATTACAGGGCTATGCAGAGAGACCCTGTCTTGAGTAAATAAATGAAAAGATAGTAACTAAATAAACAGACAACAAACAAACATACAACAAATAATCAAATTCTTGTTTGGTTGAGATAAATTTCTCTATGTAGTGCTGTAGTCCTGATTGTCTTTTATGTCAAATAGTTGCAGCAGCACAGTTTTTTCATGTCCCACCACCCACATGCCAATCAACAATCATATGACAGCCATCCATAACTCTAACTTCAGCATATCCAACCCCTCCTTCTGGCTTCCGAAGGTACCAGGCACTGTCAGGGTTCACAGACAGGTGGGCAGGCAAAACATCCACACACAAAATAAATGATGAAATCAGGCTGTCCAGCGGGTCGACTAGCAGCTTTGCCCTCTGAGTCACCTTACCTATCTCTGAAATTTTATATTGAGTTGGTAACAGCAGCGTACCTATATATCTTAACTTATATATTGCCCTTGAAGATATCTTTGATGAGGGTATTTCATGATTGCCATATGCTCTCTGACAGACCTACACACTCCTTCCATGAGCCTCAGCTGATCATGAAGCTCTGGGTAGAACCAGATGCTGCTAAACACATCTGCCAAATGTTACTGATTGGTGACACTTTTGATGACATCTGTTGATAACTTTGTTTATTTATTTATTTATTTTGGTTTTTCAAGACAAGTTTTCTCTGTGTAGCTTTGTTGCCTATCCTGGCACTTATTCTGTAGACCAGGCTGGCCTTGAACTCACAGAGATCCACTTGTCTCTGCCTCCCGAGTGCGCCACCACCTCCTGGCTCTGTTGATAACTTTTACCTAAAGGACAAAGCAGGTTTCTTTGTGATTGCTTAGTTTCATCCCATCATTAGAGGAGGGAGTGGTTTTCCTGAGTTTACTGACAGTCCTTTAAAAATATCTCCTGGACTATGTGCAGTGTCTGCTCCTTAATGCAAGCACTGAGGAGGCTGAGGCAAGTAGATCTCTGATTTACAGGCCAGCCTAGTGTACTTGGTGAGTTCTAGGAATGCTGGGGTTACACAGAAAGACTGTGTCAAAAAAGGCATCTGGGATGTGCATGGTGATACAGGTTTTTAATACTGATACTAGGGAGACAGGCAGCTATGTATGAGTTCAAGACCAGATTGTTATACGTAGTAAGTTCCTGGACAGCCAGGAATGCTGTGTATCTTAAACAAACAAGCAAACAAATGAACAAATCACAAAGTCCCAATGAAGACAGATATTTTATCCCAATGTTCTTGGGATAAAAGCCCTTGCTACTAAGCCCAGCAACTTCATTGTGTCCCTAGACCCCAAATGTTAGAAGAGAAAAGACACCTGCATTTGTCCTCTGATCTTTACATAACATGCCCATGAACCCACCTGCACTCATATAACAAATTCATCAGATAATCAAGGGGTCCCAGAATAGAAATGTGCTCTCCATAGCCCCAAATCATGTATAAAGAAGGTCCCAATTCAGGATTGGGTGTGGTGATAACATGACTTTGATCCCAGCATTCAGGAGACAAAAGCAGGAGGAACTCTTGAGTTCAAGGACACCATGGTCTACAGTGCCAGTTTCAGGACAGCTAGGGCTACACAAACAAACTGAGTCTCAACAGATGAAAACAAACAAAAGGATGGAACCTAAAAATGGTGTTTTGGCTCATCAGTTCTTATGCACTTTTCATAGGGAAATAATGTGATTCACAAAGGACTGGCTAAGCCGGGCGTTGGTGGCGCATGCCTTTAATCCCAGCACTCGGGAGGCAGAGGCAGGCGGATCTCTGTAAATTCGAGACCAGCCTGGACTACCAAGGGAGTTCCAGGACAGCCACAGAGAAACCCTGTCTCGAAAAAAACAAAGCAAAAAACAAACAAACAAAGGACTGGCTATGCTCTGTACCTTCTGTCCTTTTTGTAAAACGTCATTGGTCAATTAAATAAAAGACAACCTCAAAATGGTTCACAGTGACATAGTGCCACTGCTTCCACTGACCTCCCTCACATTATTTGGTGTAAGTGTGAAGCCATAGTTATGAGGGAGGCCAGGGATATAGGACTGTTTCTTTGTTTGTTTGTTTTTATTTGTAACCCTGGAAGTCATTTTGTTGTGGCAAGTGGAGGCAAAGAGGTTACAGAAGACTGAAGGGTAGAGGAAGAGTTTGTCATGAATATTTTACTGGCATGATAAGGTTTGAGGTTACACTCTGTACCCAGAAGGGACTCAACACTATAATATCTTCAATGGCATGCTCATCTTAATTTCTAATTACTGAAAATTGTGTTTTGGAACAGAAGGTTTCTTTCATGTGTACGTAAATCAGATGTTCTACTCTCTGATGTCTTCCTGCCTCTCCCCTCCTCCTTGAGTTCTCCAAATAACAGTGGCCACCACCATGGCAGGCAATTTCTTCTTTGTGTCCTACAACCACAAACAATCATGTTCCTATTAGCTCATTGTAAAATATACCATTTGTTTGTGGGGTTCAGGATAAAGACTGAATTTCGACCATGACGTCTGACATGGCTTATAAAGTAAGAACTTTTAGCTGGGTATTTGGAGAGCAGTGTCCCATTGGACTAGACAGGACACTGGCCTGAGTTATCCAATGATTCGGTGTCCTGGGTTCCCTATCACTATCATTGGTCTGAAAGACCTTTAGGCTTTTGTAAGGTAGAGGAGTGAGCATGAATCTCACTGGAGAACAAGTGTGCCTTTCCTTTATAACTGAGGTTGAGTTTCTTTTTGAGAGAGGAAACATGCTTGTGGTGAGGTACCCCCATTCTCAGATTTGGAGAGAACCAAGGCAACTGTGGGAGAAGACACTGCTTAGGTGCATTAAATTGTTACTTCCACAAGGTGGCACCCCACACCTGGTATGCACATCTTCATTTCCTCCAGAAGAGGTCGCAGCAACACTACCCTTCTGTTTCCCTACCACCAAGCCCCTCATACACAGCAAACAACTGTGGTCAGAACAGAAGGAAGCGATATTTTAAGTCCTGTCACTAGTATGAATTAGAAGTTGGCATGGGGCAACTCTAACACACTACATTATATTAAAGGCTTTTGTTGACACTAATATAAAGGCATAAGAATAAATAAGACAGAGGTAAACAATTTTTTATCTGTAGATAGTATGATAACATTTTTGGAATCCCCAAGGGCATCAATGAAAACGTCATTATCAACATTAAGGAAAAATTTCAAATGAATTGGCCATTAATTATTATATATGAATTGTAGAAAAAGTAAAAGCAAAAGCATATACTAATGAATACTGAACAAAAAGATCGCACATATTTTTGCCTTAAAATTTTATTTTTGTTATTACTCATGTATGTGTGTGCGTGTGTGTCTACATTTTTACAGATATGTAAAAGCATGTATGTCCCTATGACATGAACAAAGTAAAACTGTTTAGAGGGGTAAAAGAAATGACAGGAGAGGTGGAAAAAGTGAGAATAATAGCATTGGGTGTTTGGGGGATGGGATGCAGTACATACTTATATGAAAATTACACATACATACACAGTAACAAATAAAAAGTTTGAAAACTAAATAAGTATTTGCAGGTGGAGGCACAAGCATCAGGAGTTGGAGATGAGCCACCCCAACATTCACTGACCTCCAAAAACTCTAGATCCCAGATTGGGCCAGGCTAATGTATCCTATTAGAGTGTGGCAGAGTAAAAAAATAAAATAAAACTTGTATGTATGGCAGAGGCCACAACAAACGTTGGGTTAAACATTATCAAACTGCTGGTGCTTTTGTTTAGTGATATTTGCATATTCATTCAACCAACCATACTGGATAACTAAAAACAGAACCTTGTAAACATGGAAATTTGGTCTATAATTTAAAATGGATTTCATATTGCTTGGGGAAAAAAGTAACCTAGAAGGTGGGTAGTAGATTTCTGGGGAATGTTCTTGAGGGTCTATCTTCCCTGGGTGTTTCCTGTCTCACTCTCTGATCCTCTCTGCCTTGGCATTAACTGCTCTATTCTGTCTTGCTATGCCCTGCTCACCATGAGCCCAAGTAAACACTTCCTCTCTTAATTTGTCACAGCTGGAATCATGAGGGGGAGAAGAGGAGGTAATGTAGTACTGCTGGCACTGCCTCCGTTGCTCCCAACCAAGGGGGCTCAGGTTTAGCTTCCCTACAGCACTTGGACTGCTTGTTCTGCTTGCAGAGAGGTGAGCCCCATGAAAGCCCAGCTGAAAGTCTGCTGCAGGGCAGGGCAGGCAGAATGCTGTGAGAAAGAAGGACCAGCACTGTCGGAGGCACAGGCCTTCCTGTGTCTCTGCAGTCTGCTCAGGGGTTTCTTCCAGGGTTAGCTGAAGCTTGGGGCTACCCACACTCAACTCCATCCTTTGGTGCATCCTCCTTTTCTGTTACTCTTACTGCAGCTGTTGCTCACCGAGAGCAAGACTGGGGCACAGAACTGAGCAAGTGTGTGATCAATACCCGAATGTGTTCCGTTCTGCATCTATGATGTCTATACCAAGATATTGTGCTATACTTGTGAATTCAGTGCAATCAGAGTTCTTTCAGCTAGATTGGGTTGCAGCTTAGTGACAAGGGTACTAACTAACACGCTGGAAGTGTTGAACATATGTCTAGAAAGGAGATGGTAAAGAACAGTAACGATGATAAAGCAAACCAGACAACTATATAAAACCAGTAGCAAATAAAACCACAACCCATAGAAAATGGTGGAGAAGGAAATTTAGAAGTGTTAAGGTAATGGAAATATTATTATTATTTATTATTATTATTTTGGGAGGGGTTTCGAGATAGGGTTTCTCTGTGGCTCTGTAGACCAGGGTGGTCTTGAACTCACAGAGATCTACCTGTCTCTGCCTCCCAAGGACTGGGATTAAAGGAGCTCACCACCAACACCCAGCGGAATTTTTTTTAAAAGAAAACAGGGAGGAATGGAAAAATAAAAAATGATGAAGACTGTTGGACCGTAGACTTGGTGGTTAAGGGCACTTGTTACTCTCCCAGAAACACAGAATTTGATTTCCAACACTTACATAAGTCACAACCATCTGTAACTGTAGTCCCACAGGAATCCAATGCCCTCTTCTGACCCCCAATGTCAGCAGGCACACCTGTGGTGCATAGACAACCATGCAAGCAAAACACTCATCCACATAAAATAACAAAACGAATAAAAAAAATTATGAAGAGAAAAATAAGGGATCTGAATTAAGGCATTGAGTGAAAGAAATGAGCTGGGGGTGCCATACTTGGAGGAAAACACTTGACCCTTTGCCATGTGAAGTTGTCTGAGTTTGTGCCTGCCTGCCCATTCTGCCCAGGCACAGCTGCTCCTCCTGCATTCTTGCTAGATCCCTAACAAGGCCAGCAGTGGCAGAGGCAGATCTCCAGCCAGCAGAGCAGGTGTGGCTACTGTGTATTGGACCTCTGGGCACTTGAGCAGAGTTTCCACAGTGCTCTGAGTTTTCTCTGCTGTGAAATCCCCTACTGTAGTGGAAACCCAGGGAAAAAACAAGCAGGTTTGTTTGCAGAGAATACTCTATCAGGAGTCTTGAGCTCCTTGTGCTTCCTCAAAGGGCTGAAGGCTTTTAGGAGTGTCTAATAATCCTGTATGTAATGAAAACCTGTATGGCCCCACTAAAAGAGTCAGAGACATTGTAAGCGATTTTAAATCTGTATCTTCAAAAATGAGAAGCTTCCTCTTTGTCCTCTGAAGCATCATGAAGCAAAAATAATTTTTAAAATTAAGCTACTTTAAGTCGGGCGTTGGTGGCACACACCTTTAATCCCAGCACTTGGGAGGCAGAGGCAGGTGAATCACTGTGAGTTTGAGGTCAGCCTGGTCTACAGAGTAAGTGCCAGGATAGGTTCCAAAACAATACAGAAAAACCATGTCTTGAAAAACAAACAAACAAACAACAACAAAAAACAAAACAAGAAAAGAAACAAAACAAAAAACTAAGCCACTTTTTCATCTTCAGAGCCTTTTGTCTCTATTATTTTTGCTTTTTTTTTTTGTTTTGTTTTCTGTCTTCCTGTCTAGACTGACTGGGTTTACTGGGGAATTTGAATTACAATTTAATCAACTTTATTCTGTGAATCTAAGCAATCTCCTATCAAATTCTATATGGCATAATCACCAATATGAAACTCCCTTAGCCCTCATAGGTAATAGTATATCTTTAAATTTTTACCTACATGTACCCATATCTTCAAATTTCGAAACTATTGGCAGATTGTTTGAATGAAAATAAATTTTTGTTTCCTAGTGCTTAGCAATCCCTTACAGGAACTAGAATGTAGAAACAAGCAAAGTATCTAAAGGAGAAAAAAATGACAGAAGTTTGCCAAGGCTGTGTGGCGACCAGCTCAGTACCACAGGCAGAGAGATAGCAAAGTGTCTGTCCTTCCTTGTCCAGTTTGCCAGCAGGATAGAGCAACAGATTTTTAGTCAAAGTTAGTATATAGTACCCAAAGAACTTCAGCAAGGAACTCACATGTAATCTCAGCACTCAGATAATGTGGTACCTGAACATAATGGAATTTATTCAGCCACACACTGAAATGAAATTTGCTGAGCAGTGTATGGAAAGAGAAAAAATATGTTTGGTGTTCCTGGCTCAGAAAGACAAATGCAGCACCTTCTTACTCATATGGGTAGCTGCTACTTTTGTTTTCTAAACGGATGTAGTCACTTTAGCTTCAAAAATGCCTTAGTCCTCCGTAATATGACAAAAATAATCAATCCTGATTTGTACAAGTGAAGTCAGTTCCCTGTGGAATTACTTTACTCTCTTAGCAGGCATTTGACCCCACAGAATGACATGGCTCCATCAGGCAGAAAATATTTGCTGAATTAGAGGAGATAAAAGATTTACCATACAACTGTGTTTGAATGTTCTGGAACATAACTTAAAGGTATTTGGTGGCCCTTTCACAAAAGACAGAAAAGGAGACAGATTTGTAGGGAGGACCAGTGCCTTTTGATAAGGGATGTCCTTCTGTAAACTGTAAATATATGTTTCTCTTATTGGTTGATGAATAAAGTTGTTTTGGACAGCAGGACAGGCTGGATTTAGACAGGCAGAAAATCCAAAAGGGGCGGGGGAGGTAGTAGGAGGAGCCGGAGAGATGCCATGTAGCTACCAAGAAAGCAAGACGCTTGGCTATCACCGGAAAGCCAAGATGATGTAGAGATAGACAGATTAATATAAATAGGTTAATAATTGAGAGAGAGAGAGCTAGCCAATAAAAAGCCTGATTCACTGGTCAAACAGTTTATAATTAATATATGCCTCCGTGGGTCAGCCATTTCTTTGGGATCTCATGTGTAGTGATATGTTGTTTAGTATAGGTAGAGGTATGTTGAAGATCAGAGCTCAAAGCTAGCCACATCCATAGAGGCCAGGCAGTAGTGGTACACATCTTTAATCCCAGCACTCAGGAGACAGAGGCAGATAGATCTCTGTTAGTTTAAAACTGCCCTGAACTCCACGAAATTGATCCAGTTCAAAAGAGAAACAGAGCTCACACAAAGGTGATCTAAACACTCAGGATCCCAATCCTTGGATCCCAGCACTAGAGACGAATATAAGGGGGTGGACACAGGAGCTCAGTGTGAGGAGCATGGCAGTTGGGAGCTGTCTGAGGTTTGGTGGATGGCTTCTGAGTACATGATCACCCTTTTGATCTGAGCCTGGTAGAGGTAAGAACTCTCTAGTGGTTGGCTGCTGCTTCTCTGATCCTTCCCCTTTCACCCCCTGATATCTGTCTCTGGGTTTTTTTTAATATTAAGACCAATTAGAATTCATGCTACACTCATGCTGTGTCAAGAACTGAGGAGGATAGCCTTTGTAGGATTCAGGTACCTCTGCTCTTGTCTCCTTGGTGCACCTCAACTCTACATGGTCTCTTTCAGAAAAACTCTTCTGATTTCCTCCCTTCTTTGTGTTCATCCTCATATCTTTCTGTCTCTCTAATGAAAGGAAAGACTACCTTAGCAGGGTATCTGGTTTCAGTTGTCCTTGTTCTTCCTTAAGAATTTCACAGTCTGACTGCCTTTCTTTTTTAGCAAAGACAAATATGTTCTGAGAGAGTTGGCTCTTTGCCCACTTACAGTAAGCAAGCGTCCCAGTAAGTTTATGTAAGAGTGAGTTAATATAAATAAGACAGGTAACTCTTGGGTTTCTGTCTTCCTATCTCACTGTGTGACTTCATTGTTTTCCTCATTCTCCTGTTAAAAGGATACCCTGAGGAACTCACCAGAGCTGAGTTAATGTGAATCCATGCCCGGAAACTTCCAAAACAATGAGTTAAATAGATTTTTTCTTTATGAAGTACCCATCAGTAAGCATTTTATTATAGCAACAGACAACAGACCAATGAGTGTCTTCCTACTGAATTATGGTGACACCTAGAATAAGTAACCTCTTGGTAAAATTTTCTGACATCTGAGAACATTATTTCTTGGCAAAGCATATTTGCCAACTTTTCAAACATTATGGTGTTATATGGCAGACTTTGCCTAGAAAGACACAACACAAATACATCTATTCACCCCAGAAAATAGAATGTATTATAGACCAAAGTAAAGACTACAATAATGCACAATTTGATAAACCAACACTTTTTATTGGGGTTACTAACAGGAATATGGGTGAAGAGTTACTTACAAGAACCAGGGATGACTCAAAAGCCGCTGTGTGACTCACGAAAACTGCAACCCTAGAGCTTTCTGCACAGCATGAGGAAACTAGTCAGATATTTTTTCTCTGTAGTGAGATGGTCAGAGTTTCCTCCACCAGAAGTTGTTTACTCCTTTTTATACTGCAGGGGATGAGCCCTCAAGAATTCTCAGTTTCTGTTTTCCTTAACATGTGGTTTTTTTAATGAAGAAAATGGCCAAAAAATAGAGTGAAAGAATTCTTTATTTTAGTTTATGGTTTCAAAGATATTATGTAGCTGCTTCCTGCATATGGAAACATTTTGGGGGAGGCAGAAGACTCATGAAACTCACAAGAAACATAACATTCAGAGGCACATGAAACTGGTGGTTCTTCCCTGAGAAAGCATAAACTTTGCACACATTCTCTGGGGAAAAGGAGACTCTTCAGTGGAGCTGCCCGCAAGTGGTTCACAAAGCTCCAATGATACAACTTTTATTGCCCATGATTGTATGGGCTTTTCAGTAAAATGGTTTCCTGAGCCACTGAAGTTTCTGTAAGTAGCCCCTCAACTATGTTCCCATAAGTAATCACTGGTTTACAAGCTACACATAAGCAGTCTTTTTTTGGTCTGTTGTCATTGTCTTGGCTAAAACAGACACTTTATCACCTTTTCCTAGGGAATGTTATACAACAAGAGTGTTCAGCTCATGGTTTCTTAGCTGTATGTACTTGAATTCAATATCATGGTGGCAGAAGTATGCGACAGAGGAGGTTCTTCACCTCATGGTAGACAGTAAGCAGAGAGAAGAGAAAAGGACAGACCTTCAAATGCAAGTCTCCAGTGATCTGCTTTCACCAGTAAGACCCGTCTCCAAAATGGTTTCTACCACCTCCCAAAATGTCATCAACATCTGTCACTGAGAGTTCAACACAATGAGCCTACTGGGGACAATTCATATTCAAGCAATAACACAGAAGCATGAAGGATATATTAGTATCTTTAGCAGTTTGTACTCTTTACTAGTTAAGAATTCTTTATATTTAGTGTCTGTTGTTCAAGTTAGTAATTTGATATCTTTCTCCGCTCAGTGACAAAATATGTGGATGCTGAGTTGGCGAACGCTGGCTGGTGTCAGGAATCAAGATTCTAACTTGACATTCAGAATGGATATTAGATTGTTTGGATACCATAATTGAATCTGTTCCTTATATGTGTCTCTGAAAATATCTGCTTTCAGAGATTTTCTACCCTTATAATTTCAATTAGTAAACATTACATTATAGTAAATACTTATAAAAAGAATATATAATGGTGAGACTGTCAAATAGCATCTATTCTAATTGTCATGTTGTCCTTAATTAGAAAGGTACAAAAACTACTTTTAGAAAACAATCAGTTTTGTGTTGGTTTGGCTCTTTGTTATTGAATAGTAGTTTACAGAAGTAAATACCCACATGTGAGTTTTGGAAGATTATTTTTTGGTATACCAGAGATGGAACAAGGGAAGAAAAAAAATCACAGAAGTCCAAGTGGTAACCCTTTTTTAACCATTTATTAACATCTGTGATTTTCAGTGAAAGAGAAAAATTTGAATCAAAAACCAGATCATTTAGATTCCTGGGAATCCAGGGTTCCAAGAGGGGACAAGGTATATGAGTGGAAAGCTTGTTGGTCAGAGACTTCCCTATATGGGACAGGATGAGGCAAAAATCAGACAGAGGGAAAGGGGTAATAATGTAGTAACAACCAGTGTTCAGCTAATGCTATAAGGAACAATAGAGACAAGATGGCTTTGAGAGTGTACTGAATCTAGGTGTTGGGCCAAGCCTTTCCCTCGGCTCCCACATTCAGCCACTCTATAAGAAATGGTATAGCCTGGACAGGTAGCTTCTGTTCTCAGCAACCCAATCAAGGGACAGGCAGGTGCCTTGGCCCTGAAGAGAGCACCTGGGCAGTTCCTACAGCATCCTTTATGACTAGAAAGGGGGATCTGGATTTCTTGCAACTTTTATTTACTCTGAATAATAAGAAATGAAAACTAAAAATCATAAAACCGCAGTTTTGTAAGACTGTAGAAACCACACAGGGACACATCACCCTGAAAGAGGAAGTCACATGCCCACTGAAAGCATGGTGTCTATTGCTCCACCAGACCCTTAGGTTGGCTTTTCATTCTGTTCCCAAAATGTGAACAGAAGGATCAAAGAGGAGTTGAGACATCTGCCAAACCCCCGTTTTCTAGCTCTCCTATTTCCTCTTCTTTCCCGTCTATTCACACACTCAAGATTGATGGGGTTTGAAAAGACTCACATAAAAATGTTTCATTCATGTTTCAATATTTTAAAATTAATAAATTAGGTAGCACTCTCATTTATAATACTACTCCTAATAAAATTAAATTATTATTCTTTTCTAATTGTATAGGAATAGGACTTTCAGCTTGTGCTACAGTGGCAGTGGTTTGTCCTAGGTTCTAAATCCCATTGAGCACTTGGGAAGCTCTGCTTCCTCCCTACTAACTATCCCCAGGGACAGTCCCTGAGACTTCTCAGAGGTTGCACACCATTCCTTTTCCAGGCACCAGATTCTCCAAGAATTGAGCTACTCCTATCAACCCTAGAATCAATGACCTTTATCTTCTCCTTTCAAAGCATTCAGCCATGTCCTCTGAAAAGGTTCTTAATAAGGTGTCTCCATCCCAAATAAACAAAGCTCTCTAAACCACAAGGCTGGGCTCATACTACTTTGCAATTAATTACATATTATAATTATATAAACTATAAAACAATAATTACATATGTAGCAGTTTTTGAATCGTGAGATGGCTAATCTTGGTTGCCAATGTGACACAACTCTGAATCTCTATGGGAAGGGCAACCTCAGTTGAGGAATTGCCTCCATCAGATTGGTCTGTAATTTCTTGATTGTGGGAAGTAACATCGCTAGGCAGGTGGGCCTGACCTATACCAAAAAATGCTAGCTAGACATGTGCCAGTGAGAGAGGCAGCAAACAGCATTCCTCCATGATCTCTGCTTCAGCTCTGTTTGAGTTCTTGTCCTGACTTCCCTCAGTGACGGAATGCAGCATGGAAGTGTAAGATGAAATAGACCCTTTCCTCCCCAATTTGCTTTTGCTCATGGTACTTACTGCAACATGAGAAATCAAGTTAAAACAGACCATCCATTGTGGGCTTTGATGTGAGTGTAGCGGGTATGAGGACTTTTTCATTGTTTTGCATACTCTGGTTCAAACCATAGATACTAGTAACAAGCTAACCCCAAACCTGTGCAAAGTTGATACAATAATTTGTCATAATATTCCTTTGGGAGATGTGTGTGTTGACTATTCTTTTTCAAGCCAAAGTTGCTGGCTTGCTAAAGTTTCTTAATCCTTAAAATTCATTTTTTTTTGTTTATTTTGTTTTTCGAGACAGGGTTTCTTTGTGTAGCTTTGGAGCCAATCCTGGCACTCACTCTGTAGACCCAGCTGGCCTCCAACTCACAGAGATCTGCCTGCCTCTGCCTCCAGAGTGCTGGGATTAAAGGTGTGGGCCACCAATGCAGGGCTCATTTTTGTTATTTTAATTTACCAGAAACTGATACAAATCCCAATGATTTCATGTAAGGCCATGCATTCCTAATTTTCTTTCTTATTAATTAATTATTTTATTTTACAGTTTCCCCTCCACCCCCTATCTACTTCTCTGTTTCTGTTCAGAAACAGGCAGGCCTCCCTTGGGTATCAACAAAGTATAAAATATGAACATTAAGCACCTCCTCTTGTATTAAGGCTAGGCAATGCAACCCAGTATGAGGTATAGGTTCCCAACAGCCAGCCAAAGCATTTGGGACAGCCCCTGCTCCCATTGTTAGGAGTCACACAAGACGACCAAGTGGGGATGGGAACTTGAGGGATCAGGTTGGGGAGTGGATGGTGGGGGGGGGGGAGTACTGAAAGAGATGACTGGAAGGGGGAGTATTTCCGGGCAAGGTAGAAACCCGATGGAAGCCGGGCGGTGGTGGCACACGCCTTTAATCCCAGCACTCGAGAGGCAGAGGCAGGCGAATCTCTGTGAGTTTGAGGCCGGGCTGGACCGACAGCCTCTAAAACAATACAGAGAAACCTTGTCTCGTAAAACAAAAAAAAAAAAAAAAAAAAAAAAAGAAACCCGATGGAAGGAAAACTCCCAAGAATCTACAAGGATGACTCCAACTAAGACTCCTAGCAATAGAGGATATGTAGCCTGAACTGGCCATCTCCTGTGATGAGATTGGTGACTACCCCAATTGTCATCAGAGAGCCTTCATCTAGTAACTGATAGAAACACATGCAAATCCACAGCCAAACATTAGGCCAAGTTTGGGGAATCCTGCTGGAGAGCGCGCGCGAGAGAGAGAGAGAGAGAGAGAGAGAGAGAGAGAGAGAGAGAGAGAGAGAGAGAGAGAGAGAGAGAGAGAGAGAGAGAGAGAGAGAGAGAGAGAGAGAGAGAGAGAGAGAGAGAGAGAGAGAGAGAGAGAGAGAGAGAGAGAGAGAGAGAGAGAGAGAGAGAGAGAGAGAGAGAGAGAGAGAGAGAGAGAGAGAGAGAGAGAGAGAGAGAGAGAGAGAGAGAGAGAGAATTGTAAGAGCCAGAGGGGTCAAGGACATCACAAGAAAATCCACAGAAACAACTAACCTGGCTCATAGGAACTCATGGAGTCTGAACCAACAAGCAGGGAGCCTGCATGGGACCAACCTAGGCCCTCTACATACGTGTGACAGTTGTGTAGATTATTCTCATACTTTCTGAAGAGACCAAACATAGGGACAAAAAAGTAGTGTTTTTCTGGGGCAAAGAAGAAAAGTTTCCTTTCAACAGATCACCAAGGCAGAAGCAGACAGGAGTTGAGTGATCTGCCATTCTGACAGCATCACAAGGCTGTAGACGCTCTGTTGTCTACCCATGTCTTGTGCCAGTCTTTGCAGCATTTGTCATTGCTGACACTTTACTTTCTCTTCCTTTCAGAGTCCTCTCCCCTGGACGGCTATGTATTTCTAGTACACAAGTACTTCTGCCTTTCCTAGCAAATTTCCTTGTTCTTTAGCTGCTTGCGTTACTCCAAGTTCTGTCTGAGGCATTTTGTTCACCCTTGTGGCATCCATTGCCCGTGACTCCAGGTGAACATCTCTATCCAGTCATTCTTCTTAGTGCCCTGCCAGTATTCCACACCCAGTTTCTTCTACTGCCTAGATTTTCTTTATGGTTTCTAACTAAACCTATCTTAAAAACTGAAGACATCCTCACATTCTGAAGCCGGTGCTCTTCATTCACTGGGCTGAAGGTCAAGCTTGGCTCCCAAATCTTCAGTGAGAATTTAGCAGAGTCACTGAATCCGGGTTAGATATTAGAACGAACAGCTGTTTTTCAGACTACTTTGACCTTGTAAAATCCTTGTGGAAAACAGTGATAGTTTTCTGTGATTTGGTCACCACCCATGACTTTGGTCACAAGATGCCTCAGGCACACCTGAGACTCTTGTATTATTTTGTATTGCAAACGATGCATAAGAAAGGACTAAAGTACTTGAGGACATGTGATTCCTAACAGCTACATTATGGGTTGGTTGAAGCAGAATCTATTGGAGTAAAACTGATTAGAGTGGGACTCAGGGTCACTGTGAAACTCCCCCATGTTGATTCAAAGTACAGCTAAGGTTAAGCCATGGCCAGAATATGGCCTCCATGAATTGTAGGTTCAGCGCCTGAATTTATTCAGGCATGATTATAAGGGGTAGCAGAACCCCTCCCACCCACTCCACTCAATGACTTATCACTGACTGCCCACTGAGACTGGGAAACATTATCATAGCATGCTGATTAAACCCTCTCTGGGGCTTAGACTAGACTCTGTTCTTCACCTACAAAGAGAGGCACCTGGACTGAATAGCCCTCAATATAGGGATAGAGTTTTGTAAGAGTGTTGCTTCCAAGTGGAGTGATAACAGTTATGGAGAAAGGAGAAGATAAGAATCAAAGAAAACCACCTCTGTCTCAACTATATTTGGTCACTTCAAACACTTGGGATATGCAGGTTAGAGAGAATTACAGGACGCGTGTGAAAAAAGCCTAGTTAGAATTAATTTCCTGACCTTATTCTAGGTCTGGGCTCCAGCATTCTGTAGATCCACCTGAAACATTTATTTTATTCAAACTGTCAACTTGTGTCCTAATCTGATGTTTTTTCTGTTCTTCAGAAGCAGTAAGAAAGAGCTGTGGGTCATCTACCCTGAGCTGCTCTGGATATGCCTCTGTCTGCACTGGAATAAAGGACACAAACAGTGAAGAACTGAGGGAAACCATGCTCCTTGATTGGATGCTGTGGTCAATGCTGGTTGCCAAGCAGCCTTGTTAATTTGCTAGTTGGCCACTGGTAGGCAGTATGGAAGCAGTATAGCCCAGGTTATTTGCGGTTTTGATAGGCTTCCCATTGACTCAAGCAGGGAAAAGGTTCGTATCCTCCACCTATGCTTTAAAAAGTATTTTTTTTGAGGTGGTAGCACACACTTTTAATCCAAGTACACAGAGGCAGAGGCAGTGAGTGAGTTCCAGGACAGGGCTACACAGAACACTCCTGTCTCACAAAACACAAATGAAAAAACTATTTTTTGAAACAAAAATAAGTTCCTGAAGCATGACAGAATTATAATAGCACGGAATTTATAATCCAATAAAATAGTAGCAAAATGGAGCCAAATGAAACATTAAAATTTTTATAAAATTGTGAAAGAAATAGATACATAACAGTTACATGACACCTCATGCAGCTTTTCTTCATGGATTCAACTAACATATTTTAAGGATTCAGGCGTTGTGCTGGCCTGCCCTGTCACCTGGTAGGATGCACTCAGGTAAGTACCCTAGCCAGTCCAGGGTTCCATGGTTGCCTAGTCTGCACGCAGGTGCAAAGGACCCTTTAAAAGAGACCTGTCCACTTAACACTCTTTTTCTGCTCTCCTCTCTCTCTACTCTTTTCCAGCTGTCTTCCTGCTCTTCACTCTTCCCCTGGGGCAGACAGGACTTTTCCTGTCTCCCTCTTCTCTTCGGTCCTCTCTCTGTCTCTGTGTCTCCCCCCGCCCCCCCCCCCCGCTTCTAATAACACTTCTCACTTAAACTCTGTCTGCCTGGCGTGTTTGCCCCCCACCCCACCCCCGTCACCCTCTGCTGCCATGGAATCCACCATGGTCCCCCACGCAAGGACCCCCTTAGAACTTTATCATCACATATATGGAAAGGCAAGAAGGACTGTATACATCAGCCATACCAAAAAAAAAAAAAACTTGACACTTTTTATGATGGTTGATATTGATAGCTTGGCTGAAGTTACCTAGTAAGTTCTCTGCTTCCTGGACGCAGATGTAATGTGACCAACATCCTCACACTCTTCACACACCGTGATAGGCTGTATTCTTTCAAACTATCGACAAAAGTAAACCCTTCCTTCTTTAAGTTGCCTTTGTCAGATATTTTGTCACAGCAACAAGAAAAGTTACCAGCACACTTTCCCGTATCCCCACAACAGCTGGCTGTATCACAGCAGACAGGGCTCCCTTCCCCCTGATTCTTTCCTTTAACCCAGGTGGGTCCCACTCCTGTTTGATGCATCCCACCTTTGGATCTAAGGGATGGAAAGCTACCCTTTGAATCTGGTAAGAAGTTACTGTACTAGCCAGAGCCCAGAGGTGCTTACTACTCTTTTAGGAACATGCCCAACTACGACATCTTCACACACTCTGCTTTGGACACTGAGACTGTAGCAGACTGAAAACCAGGAAGCTGAGACTGTAGCAGACTGAAAACCAGCATGTCCCAAACTCTCCCTGGAGGATCTATCCTCTCTTTGAACAAGAAATATATGGATGGAAATCCCAATGTTACATAGTTGCCATGTCTGACTGAATTTTAAATAAAAGAAAAGCAATGCTCATCCTCTGCCTCACATTCAGATGCCAGACCACACAGTTGCATGTGTTTATTTTAAATCAGATTCTTGACCACTGACATCAATTTGTAAATATATTAAAACGCCTTTGGTTAAGGGTAAGCACAATTTAAAATTACACTCTTTCAAGGCAACTCTGACCAGGAGCTACACGTTTAGAAGTAACACCTTTAACAACAAATTATAACAATTTGTCTTAGGGAGAAAGTTGACTTAAAAATATTTTAAAGGAAATACAATCACTATCCAAATAAGATAAAGACTATATTTAAATAAGTACTATTTGGGGATGTTCTCCAAAACAACTACTTATAAAATGATCTCATAATTTTATGTACTATTCATTAAATGTACACTTGATTGAAAGAACAAAAAATGCACTTTTTTTTGCAAAGCACTTTTTATAAGACTCGTATTATCTTCAAAGAATTTGCAACTTTCTATATGCTTAGGAATATAAAAATACGGAGCTGAGTGTGTTCATATACACCTTTAATCTCAGTGCTTGAGATGGAGGAAGGCGGATCATGAGTTTGAGTCTAGTCTCAGCTACATATTGGGGGAGAAAATGTGGATCCCAGGAAAGAAAAGAACAAATGCTCACTTCCTGCTGGCAGCCACAAGGCTCTGGTTTCACATTCAGAGCTTGAAAAAAAATAGCACCTTTTGTTAGCCAGACACTTTAATCCTCTGGGTGATTCTCACCCTTTTGTTTCTTCCCTTAGTCTTCACTATGAAGTTCTTAACCGCTCCAAAATTCAAAACCATATCATAAATAGCAACTGCAAAAACGAACAAAAACCCAAACCTCTCTGCAATGGCTAAATTTAGCAGTTTGTGTGGAGAAGCCATTTGTAAAGAGTAACTGAAGCCTTCACACTTAGCCTGGAACACAGAGGGCGGTAATTACACTTTCATAATTTCTGAAGCTCACAGCAACTTCTTTCTAAAAGGATGGTTTATCTCTCAGATTTGCTGATTATTAGGTAAATAGAGAAAATTGATTATCTTCCCTCATATCTTAGGGCCTCTACTCAAGGTTGTAAAGCTCTGGGTTCAAACTATATAAGTAGCCCTCAGCTGAATCCACAAGGTGTCCTTATTGTTCTTAAACTTCAGGCTCATGATCCATAAGCCAGATGTTTCACAGTCCCCTGGTTAATCCTTAGTATGCAAAGCTGGTATGGCAAGATTTGGGTCTGAGGGTGGGAACAAAATATCAGCCTGAGGCAACAGGCTGTAAAATGAGACTACCCTCCTAAGCCAGATTCTTTCCTGTACTACTCTTTTGTATTTGTTTCTCCAATGGTTATTCCAATCTGCTTGAGCCTAGAGGTTCTTGTTCCCCTCTACCTCCAATGTACCCCAAGTTCTGCTGACTCTATATTCTATATGCAGAAATGGTACTTCCCTACTGGCTAGCCCAGGCGACTTGATCTCTCACCCTGACCTTATTGCTGCTGATCGACTTTCCTTAATTGCTTGCCAAAGCCATGAAAAAAGCTTTGTACAAATCTGTCTAGGTGCTTCCACCCTGCTCATAACTTTGAAGGAGCAATGCTGCCAAGATGTGTTATGATCCAGCCTTGACCTTTCTCTCCATGGCCTTTCCAACTAGTCACAGGTCTAGTTGTTTTGCTTGTGCACCACTCAAAGAAAGACTTCCCTCTCATTTACTCACGTATGCTCCAATTCAAATCCCTTCTTAAAAAGGGATGTGTTCCCGGCCCTCCCAGGCTACGGAGCAGTCACCGGATCATACAAGTCTATGGAACTAATTTATGCAGCTTAGTTATCTATTTCCTAACTAATCACACTCTCATCTTTTCTTCTCAGGACAAGACAAGTATCTATTTAAAGTACATTTATAACCTGAATTTTCCTTGTATATTCTTCTTGATTGAAACTGTTATTTCTGTTCAGATAGTCAAACTTAAAAAAAAAAAAACCTCCCAACTCTTGGGACATTTTTTACAGTGAATTTTTGTGGCTAAAGAAGAGTTTGCCAATAACTAGAGGTAAGTGGGAATGAGACCAGGGATCACTACTCATCAATATATTCTCATTTGGCTTTCTAAAGACCCAATATCTATCTAAAATAAATATCTAAAACATGTATGTATCTTAAGCCCTCTATTATGATAACTTCTTTTTTAAAAAAACATTTCTACTCCCAAGCTACATAGAAAACTAATATACAAAACTCAATCCAGGTCATAAACCAGTAGAAACATCCTGCTCCCCTGTGGACCGGGTATAGACTGAGTTCATACGATCAAGACTGTCTTGTTGGAAGATTGGACAGTGCTTACAAAAGCGTTTGACAATGTGTTTTTGAAAGAACACTGAGAGATAATTCCGGAACTTCTCCCCAACAAAGGCATAGATGACAGGATTGATGCAGCAGTGTGTCATTCCAAGAGTCTCTGTCACCTGCATAGCCTGGTCTAGTCTATTAGAACTACTGCAATTATTCAGCCCAAAGAATTCCTGGAAGGTCATCAGGAGAAGGACAATGTTGTAGGGAGTCCAGAAGATAAAGTAGACAATCATGATGGCAAAGATGAGCCTCACAGCCCTGTGCCTCTTCTTCTCATTCTTACAGCGATACAAGGTGTGGAGGATTCCTGAGTAGCAGATGACCATGACAAGTAGGGGCAGGACCAGGCTCAAGATGACCATCTTTAACGTTTGGAACCTCTTCCAGAAGTGATACTGGGTGTGTGGAAAATGAGGACTACATGTATTATAAAGATCTTCTTTTTGAGATCTGGTAAAGATTATTTCTGGGACAGAGGCAAACACAGCCACCACCCAAGTGACTCCACTTGTCATCACCCCAAAGGTGACCGTCCTGGCTTTTAGAGCAAACACAGCATGGACAATAGCCAAGTACCTATCAATTGTCAGGAGGATAATGAAGAAGATTCCACCAAAATAACCAATGTGATAGAGCCCTGTGAATAATTTGCACATTATACCCCCAAAGACCCACTCATCTGCAGCATAGTGAGCCCAGACTGGGAGAGTGAGCAAGAAGAGCATGTCAGAGATGGCCAGGTTGAGCAGGTAGATGTCAGTCATGCTCTTCAGCTTTTTGAACTTTATCAGGATGAGGAAGACCAACATGTTACCCACAAAGCCAAAGATGAATACCAGAGAGTAGAGTGGTGGCAGGAGCTGGGCTGCAATTTGTTTTACATCGGCTTTTCGGCAGGGTGCTGACATACTATAATCAAGGTCATAGAGATAGGTCGGACTTGACACTTGAAAATCCATCCTGTAACAATCTATGAGTAAAGAAAAGACAATGCTTAATAAAGTCAAACGCCGTTACTGGCCTACCACAATTACAAATGGTTTTACAACTTAGTATGTCTTTGAGGCATAAATTTCTACATTTAATTTTCCCCTCATTATATGAACTGAAATCTACAAAAGATGCATTTCATCAAATAAAATCTTACTCTCCATATCAATGTGGGGTGAATTAATCTGTGTAGCTGAGCCAGGCACTATGTAACTCGCAGGCTTAAGATCTCTTTCGAAGATGCTGTTTCTAGGCACTTTACCCACAAATGGTAGGTGCCACACAAGTGTCAGTACTGAGTTCTAATCACTATTTTAAGCGTCCTACCTACTCATTTATTAAATGCTTGAGGTAACTGTTTGAGGCAATAATATCATCCACATATTTCTAGATAAAAAGACCCCAAGTGTGGAGAGAATGAATAAGTTAACACAAAACCACACTACCTGGAAATAACTGATTTTGATTTCAGGCATCATGAACCCTTAATTGACATGTGTTGTCTGTCACTTCTTGGTAACTAATATACTTTTTTAGTAACGGGTTGCCTCTCTGTAGTCAGGATAAAATGAGCCGATGTCCAAGTAATCCAACAGTGTCATAGTTATTAAAGTAGGCCATCTTCATCTTTTCTCTGAAGTTATTTCTGCTGCCTAAGTTGCCACTACCAAGAGTTCTCACATAAACAGAAGAAATGGTCAAGTAGAAAAATGTTTCATCCACCTCCATGGGTGAATATCTTACAGGTTAAATAGTTCTGTGTTTGGCCTGTACATCCAACTGACTTGTCCTGTCTAAATTCGACTGCTTTGCTTGAGAATTTTCTCTACTTGATCTTTACACCTCTAAAGCTCCCCATACCCCCACTTAGACCGTTGAGAGAAACGCCCGGAAAATCTCACCAAGTGCTGACCCAGAACAAGACTCCTCTATCACTGTGCTCTAGAAACTGGTATTTGTATTTGATATGAACTTAGACGATTTTTAGGTTTCCCTCTTTTCTGGAAGACAGGTGGGATGGGGGAGACAGAGAACACAAGAGACTTAGAGCCTCTGGCACACATGTTTCAGGTGACCCACAGAGAGGTTTCACCTCTTCTCAGCTGAAGATAATAATTATCAAACCAGTTTCCAGCCAATGTCATTGCTGTAGAAGCTGTTTCAAGAGGAAAAAACTCAGCCTGCTTTTTAAAAAACAATATTTCATTCACAATCATGTTTTATATATTGGATGACATCACATGCTGAAACATATCCTAAATTCTTACCCTTTCTGTATCTTAAAGATTATATTTCAGCCGGGCGGTGGTGGCGCATGCCTTTAATCCCAGCACTCGGGAGGCAGAGGCAGGCAAATCTCTGTGAGTTCGAGGCTGGGCTGGACCGATAGCCTCCAAAACAATACAGAGAAACCCTGTCTCGTAAAAAAAAAGATTATATTTCAGATAATTCAGTGAGCACCTGGTGCTGACAGATGTCCTCTCAGGATTTCCTGTTGAAGTTTTTACTCATCACAGAAGCTGAGCTAACTAGCCTGCCAAGGGCTGAGAGGTGACTTACCAGAGTTTCTTGTAGGGGGAACGGATGTCTGAGAGGTGATTTACCAGAGTTTCTTGTAGGGGGAACGGATGTCACAGCTCCTCTGGTTATGAGAGTTGTACAATTTAAACATATAGGCAGTATAAAGTAAGAAACACAGTTTCTCTCAAAGGGGGGTGGAGCTTTATGAGAAAGGGTATTACGTAGTATGTCTGGTGTGTGTGGGGGTGTCGGATTAGTTCTTCTTTTTTCTTTAAAGTTGCATTTAAAGCAGAGAATGGAAGGCAGCTCTGGCCTCGGGTTCTCTTGAGGAGAGTTCCCTCTTCACATCATGTGACTTATGTTCTCTGCCCAACTGACTCCACTACACAATCTGTTAGAAATTAGAAAGGAGTAAAGGGTGCTAAAGGTAGAACACTTGTATTCATGACTCAAAACCACATTTGGATCAAGGCAGTCACTGTTTAAGAGACAGATAGTGCACACAACACCTCAGCTTCTCACTGGTAAAGGCAAAAGGACAAGAACACTTGTTCTCCTCATAGTTGCTCTTGGTTAAAGTAAAATCCAGCCAATTTAAAAAAAGATAGGAGCTTCGTGAGAGAACAGAGAGCCTTGTTCCTCCCCCCCCCCCTACATTTGTGTAGTGTGACTCTTTTGTGTAAACTAAAACAACTGGCAAAAGAGTAGCAATAATGCTATATCAGGTCTCCTGGGTGGTGGGTGAAGTTTTTAAAAAAGTCAAGGAATGACAGTAGAGCTGAAAACGCAGCAAAGAACGGCCAAGGAGACACAAGAGCCCCTCTGGCCTTCCACAGCTTCAGCTGTAGAATCAGCAACTATGACTTATGACCTATAGGAAGGCAAGGAGACTTCAAACAGCAAAATTACTTGTTCCTAAATCTACAAGAGGCAGCCTAGCACAAGGACCCAAGCAAGCCTTCTGCAGGAGACTGCCACACTTGACTCCCATCAACTGCCTCATGTGTGTGTTAGGTTGAATAGCAGTAATCACTTCATGGTTTGTTATAACAGACTGTTGTCTTCAGTAACCTCATTTTGTTTTATTCCTGTTCTTCATTCCCCCAAGATATGGCCTTCCTCTCTGTGCTCCATAGCTTTTTGTCTTCAAGGTGAGAATAGACCATCACCAGGAGATTAACAACTCTGGCTAGCACAGGGTTATCTAACTCAGGTTTCTGGGAATGCTAATTCTACACATAACCTTTAATCTTGCCCTCACATAAATATTTTCATTTCCCCCAAACACTTGGAAGGGGTGACTTGAGACATCAGTTTTCTTCCTTCCAGGTGACTGGACTACTCAATAAAGCCTGCTTCATTTTTTCCAATTATTGTCTCCTGGGGACTAATTTTCTGTGTGGTAAGTGTCCAGACCTGAGTTTGGCAGTAATAAGAGGCACTCCAAGCAAATATATAGACAAATTACATACAATAAACAGCAACCTCTTAGTTACTCACTCAGAGTTTTTTCTCAAAATAAGCACAATTTAAAACCTACATTTCTTTAACATTCCATGAGGTAGAACTCTACAGTGCTGCTAGACAAATTTTATAATTCTGTTTGTGAAAACTATTGACTCTTGTTGTTACCATGTAGATCCAGGGCTTAGCTTGTGCTGAGATAGTTTCATAGGGTAGTGGAAGATACAAGAGCTCACCCCAGAGGGCAGTGTGGAGAAGCTATGCAGGCTCAAAAGTTACTTGGCAAACTACTTCACCTCTGAAATTCCGTTGTCTCTCCTGTTAGGGACGTGCTGGAAGATGTGTGAAAGAATAAATGCTACCAGAGACTGTGTAGTTTAAAAAGCCTGCCTTGGAACATATCACAGTTTGCAACAAGAAGTCCAGCTGAACAAGGTATTACCCTCTCTTGAGTGCCTGGTCCGTATAGATGTGTTCCAATCAGTTTCTGGGTAGAAGTTTGTCTCCAGGATGCACAAGGAAATGAGGACCTATGGACCCAGTGAAGAAGTCTTTACTCACAAGCAAACTTTGTTCTGGGCATTACAACAATAGCACACTGTGCAGCAATTTGGATTTTGGTCTCGGCTTCACTCACTGCTTTGCCCATCCCAGTTCGCACTGCTTTGTTCTCATAGATGCTGTACTTAGACTCCCATACGAAATGATCTTATGACTGGTTTGTCCCTCTAGACTCAGCACCCACGTGGAGTGCCGCAAGCCAGCTCTTCTGGGACACCAGAGTCTTTAAGCAAGTTCAACACCGTTAGTCATTTTATCAGTTTCCCTTTCCTTGTTTTTCTCTCATTGCCCACAACATCCCTGAACCAATATTCAGAGCATCCCCAACAAATAGGGAGGTGCTGATCTTTCCCCTTGAGTTCAAGAGTTTATCTATATGAACACAAGTACACAGAAACTTCATCTCAAATCCTTGTCAGTGTAGGATGGTCTATGAAAACAGCAAATGAATCTTTAAAAAAATATATCGAGGGTTGGGGAGACGGCTCAGTGGATAAAGTGCTTGCTACGAAAGTATGAGGGCTTGAGTTTGGATCCCCATTGCTCAGATTTAAAAACAAAGCAAAACAAAAAGCAAACAAACAAACAAAAAACCCACAAATCTGTCAATACTGACTTTACTCCCAGTCCTGAGGGACAGAGACAGGAGGATCCCAGGCGATCACTAGCTGGCCAGTCTAATCATTTAGTAAACTTATGGTTCAGTAAAAGATCCTGTCTCAAAATATTAGGGTAAAGGGTAGTTGAGGAAGACACCTGACGTTGAGCTCTGGCCTTCACATGTCCACACACAAGTGCACGAACCCATATGCACATGCATATACCACATGCAGACAAATGTCTAATTATAAAATCACAAAGTGGAGCAAAACAAAAATAAGAAAAATAACCATATTCTCATAATTCAAATACTAGCCCCCTTTAACACATTTCAATCCTAACCCTTTCCCATGAACCCTTTTAAACTGTTCTCATATATATACCACTCTAACTTCTGGGGGGTTTGGTAAGTTTTTCCTCAATATTGTAGCACAGTCATTTGCTTGTGCTATTAAAAAATTTTTATGGGCTAGGCATAGTGAAGATACACCTTTAATCTTAGCACTTGAGAGGCAGAGACAGGTGGTTCTCTTTGAGTATAAGGTTAACCTGGTCTACATAGTGAGTTTCAGGCTAGCTAGGCCTAAATAGTGAAACCTTGCCTCAAAAATTTTTTTATTGTGAATATATTTCTTTGATTGCAGTTTTAATTGAGGTCTTATATAGTAGCTGTATCGCTTTGCAAGTCTTGATTTGCATAGTTATAAGACCCCATCAAGACCTGGTGATAAGGAATACATCTTCCCTATGACCCTGGAAGGTGCCCTCTGTCTTGCCCAGGGGTCAAGGGTCATCCTGACCTTGTATAAGTCAGATGTTTTTTAACTTCATAAAAAGGAAATTCCAGATGCTGCCTTTCTCCTACCTGGTATCTTTTGCTATACATCATATTAGATGTTTTTACAAAGCATATAGGATCTTTTCAGTAATTTACTAACAGGAACAATGTTATACTTATTGTCATTGTTGATGTTCTTTTGTCCTGTCCAGGACAAAGTCTCTAGTGCCCACAAGGCTACCTTTGTCAGGGTAGCCGGAGAATCCATCCAGTCCTTACAGAAACAAGACGATTCTACTCACCACCTCTCAATGTCACACATTGTCACCTGTGTGCCTCAGCCATGATGCTTGGGTTCAAATGATTCTGTCTCACACTCCTGTCATAAAAACTGGAATTGGTATGTACTATGCTGTTTTACCATTTTTGTCTTTGTCTTCTAGACTTTAGTAATGAAAACTATAACCCTCTCTCTAGCCTATGCACCATTTTTATGCTCCATGAAAAATATCAAATCATGTAATACTCAGAGACTGTCTGCTATATATTTTCATTAGCTATGTCTGGGACATGGCATAAACCACTTAGCTCAGTTTGGAATTCTGCCCAATAGATTTGGAATTTTTTAGAACAGTGTCAAGACATGGATCTAAGGCAACCTTGGGGATGATAACATAATCTAAGTACCAGTTAAGGCTTACAACACACCACTGTCATCTTGAGTGGGTCAGATCACACCTGCAGCTCTATGCATAAAGGATATTATGTAAGACTATTCTGATCTCTCTGGAGCTGACAACAATAACCTAAGGCTGAGGGCAAGAAGTGTTAAGTGCTTCATCATTACAGAGGAAACCACTGACACTTGGGGTTAGACACCTTTCCTGGCCTTACTAGGAAGTGACAGAACCATCCGTGTGCTGTCTTCTCAGCTCTTACTAATGTCTGTGTAAGCAGCCAGCTAATGGGAGGACAGGTGGGACTCTGAGAGAATCACATTAGAAATTGGGGCTTGCAAAAGGGAAGGGCAGAACTCCTTACACCATAGGCCTTCACAGGGCAACCAGTCAGCTGAACAGGGAAGTAAGGGATGGAATTTGAGGTAGGGGGTTAGAACAGGGTGTATAAATAAGGATACAAAGACATCTCAATACTTCATGTTCACTAGGTTGCATGGCTACCAAAAGAGGTAGCCAGGCTACAGTTGTATTGTGGAGCCCACTATCAGAGACAGGTAACATCATCACCCAAGAAATGGTGTATTGTAAGAAGCCCAGTTGAAGGAGATTTTGCATATCTAATATGATGTCATGGGTGCCCTTATTAGCTCTGGGTCCTTTGAAGGAAGAATACATCAGTGTTCATCTTTCTGGGCATCTTTGCTAACACAGAAGGGTCTGTGATAGGCACCAGCTATGTAAAGAAATGTGTGACCTTCTCCTGGCCACAACCACTTTCCTCATGGCTCATGGAAAGGAGAGGTACTGGAGGTCATCTTGAGGCAGACCACAAACCAGGGCTGAGTGTAGAGGTAGAGTTGGGACAGAAAAGACAGAACTCATACCTGCTTTAGGAACAGACTTTTAGAATTCAATTGGCTCTAAGGATCATTATTCAAGTGAAAGAAAATAATTTCATATTGCAAATAGATTGTATTAGGAGGTTTAATAGTCACTTGTCGATGAATCAAAACTTTACTCAGTTCCCTGACCTTTGCTTATGAATTGCTGAGCTGATGTGGCACAAATTGTATGCTGGGGCCAGCAGGGATACAAGTCTTGATTTATATACCCCACCACTACCACACACATACATTCACCATATACCACATCATGCCAGAACCTTCTCAATGTTACACATATTATGTGTGGTGGCTTGAATACGAGTAACTTCCCGTAGACTCATATATTTGAATGCTTGGCCACCAAGGAGTGGCGCTATTAGAAAGGATTAGGCCTTATTGGAGTAGAAAGTACGGCCTTATTGGAGTAGGTGTGGCCTCAATGAAGGAAGTATGTCACTAGTGGTGGGCTTTGAGGTTTCAATGGTCCAAGCCAGGTCCAGTGTCTTGTTCTTGCTGCTGCCTGCGGATCGGAATGCAGTTCTCAGCTGGTTCTTCAGCAATATGCTTGCACACCACCATGTTTCCTGCCATGATGACAATGGACTAAACCTCTGAAACCGTAAGCTAATCCCAATTAAATGCTTTCTGTTGTAAGAGTTGTCATGGTCATATTGTCTTTTCACAATAGTAGAACAGTGACTAAGATAATATGCCAAAGTGTCCATATCTTAAATAAATTCTATCCTTTATTGGTCACTCTCTAAACCTATACCTGGCCTTTTCCCACCCCATTCCTGAGCTGTCTTTCAGAAACACTCATAGCCCAGACTCTTTCTCCTATGATGTGTTTCCATAGATACCTGGGCAGTCAAGCTTGATGGATAATCTAGTTTGAGCTAATTTCATTTGTCTGAGAAGTCTAAATGCATAGAAGCAGATGGACAGCTTCTACTGAAGTCCTTCCGGCAGCTGCAGAGTCCTCTGCACACACCCAGCCTCCCCAGCTGCTTTGACAGCACAGACCTAAGGCTATTGGGAACAGTGACAAGCCCACTATTGCACCAAAACTGTCCAAACACCCATCCCTTGGTATGGTGGCCTTTCTTCTCCTTGTTCCCACTTTCCTTCAATTGTTCACTCAATGGCTTTCCCCCAGATGACTTTAGAGCTCACTTCTGGAAACAAATAACAGACAACTCCTACCAGGCAGTTTCTTCTGTGGCACAAAATCCTACTGTAGATGTTCATACCATGCTGCATGACCATCACTGAGTTAGTGCTCACCTTTTGTATTCTCAAAAAAAAAGTCCTATATACTCTTCTTTCCCTGTGCTCTTGTGACCATATCTGAGCCCTCTGTACCCCATACCACTCTCCAGAGTCCTGGGCTGACAGCAACATCCATTTTCACCTTACCCATCCAATCTGTAGACCCTCAGGCTGCTTTTCATATTGCACCCACAATAGAAAAACATTTTTCATAAACATTATCTCCCATCTGTATTATTCAGCACCGTCCTTAACAAATACTCCCATCTGTATTAGTCAGCACTGTCCTTAACAAATAATCTCCCGACCCAGTGGCCTATCATAGTGGACATGAACTTTTGCTCCTCTTATTCATGGATGTGGTCCTGGCTTCATTTCTCTTATCTTCTCACTCACCAAGATGCATGGCTTTAGTTTCCTAAAATGAAACTCACACCAACCATGCTGAAGCTATAATTGGAAAAGACAGATGTCCTTTGTGTTTGTCTTCTAACACAATAACTGGAGAAAGATGTATAGCTTAGAAGGCAGGCTGTAAGTCACACCTCTCCATCAGGTACCAGGTATGGTGATATTGCAAAATAGTACATGGGAAGATGTGTGTATCTATGAACAAAACAGTCAACCACACTGGTATAACAAACCTATGCTTGTTTCTAGCAATGTAGATAGAGCATTGATTTATTTCCCAAATCATAGGTTTTCAACTTTTGTTTTTTAATCTTATCATCATTAAAATAAAACACCATTATTTCTGAAGGTGATACTCTCTTCCCTTCTTCCAGAAACTTTTTCTCATCATGTGGTAGCAAAGTCAAACCACAAAGACTTCCAGTTCCCAGGTTGTCTGTTCCCTTGTTTGTTGCTTCTGTCAGATGAGAAACACATTAGAGCATCGGGAAGAACATTCTTGCTTCAACTCAGGAGAGATATTTTTCTTATGAGAAGGAGTTCGTCTAAGTACTCTCCTTTGTAATTTAAATTGTTAAAGCTTTGTTTAGAAGCTGGCTTGATTTAGGGGTTCCCACTCACCCAAAGGACGATCTATCACGAATAGCACATCTGGGAAGAATGGTATAAAGGAATTTTAGGGAAAACAAGCCTGAGAGAACATTACTCTGCTGACATGGCATCTGTGTAGCATATGCTGCACTCCAGATGGCTTAGACTCTATATCACCTTAGTTAGGTAAGTCCATAGATCACAAATCCAAGATCCTGTCAATCCAGAGTTGTCTATGTCAGTTCATATTCTCAAAGTCAGAATTTTTTTCTTTAACTAATGTAATGTGTTCAAGCCTGGCATGGTAGAAACTCTTACAGAGGTATTTCATCATCTTTAGAAGTCGAAGTTTACAGTCTTATTTTTATTTTTTCTATCTTTAATTTTTAAAAAAAATCTTTGAATTATGTTTGTATCAAAAAATAAGGCACTGGAAGATAGTCTGTGACACACTTATTCCCACTCCATCTGTAATCTTTTTTTTTTAATCCAGACTTATCCTGCCTGGTAATTAAGATAGGTTCCTAGGATAGGAGTATAATTACCAAAGCAAGGGCTCATGGCCCTGCTGCATCCATCCCTTTCTTTGCTCACAAAATATAATCAGTGCTTTTTCTCTTCCAGGACTATGCAGGGGCTCATGTTTAGCTGTTTCATACCCTCTTTTCTTAGGCCCACTGATGTTTGAAGTATGGCAGTTAAGAAATAAAGATCCTGGGGAATGGTAGTGGGGAAGCAGGAAATAGCAGCAATGAACTAAAACCAATTTACACCCAGACACCTTTCCTCAGTTCCGAGGCATCCATTTTGCCTCTGATTGTATGTGGTTCTAAATGCATCCCTGCTATCGTCTCACCCACCCCTGCCTTTTTTGCTGCAGCCTTCTAAGCCTGATGGAGGAATTGGCATTTCTCCTCACTCTTGGTCACTCACTACCTCCAGTCTTTGCTCTTCCTGGAAAGATCAAGCAACAACCTTTATTATTTTTAGGCTAACCACTGATGATACATATTTTATAAACAATTTTATAAATATCATATAAGGACCTGTGACTTGAGAAATATTTAAGCAATGGAGTGTGATACTGAAAAGATGTTTTTCATGTTGTCATAGATAAAATACCAAAGCAAAAATGTGCTATGCAGTTATGTATAAAAGAATCACGAGACTCAAATAAAAGCCCCCAACAAACTATTACAGTTCCCAGATTTTCCACAACCTGATAAAAGCCTTCAATTAAATACAGGTAGGAGATGGTGCCAATGACCAGGACCTTTCCTTCCAAATGAAAAAGGCCCCTGCTCACTTTCATCTTCATCTTCATCCAGAATCAATAATGCTTAATCTTGTCCGCCTTCTTATAAGAAATAGAGGGAAACATGGTGAAGATTGGTAAAATAGTTTTACCATAAGGCAATGAAGCTCTTCTCAGGGACAGAGATGAGTTCGCTGGAAAGTTGAAGATTTTGCCAACATTTATTCTAAACAAGTATTATATATACAAGAAGTGATGAAGTTCTGTCTTGTCATAATCCTAAGGTTCCTGGACATCTGATTTTAAGGTCTCTATTCTTTAATACATCTTTGAGCAATTGTTCTCAACCTTCCTAATGCTGTGACCCTTTAATACAGTCTCTCATGTTATGGTGACCCCAAACCATAAAATTATTTTTGTTGCTACTTCATAACTGCTACTGTTATGAATTGTAATGTAAATAGCTGTGTTTTCTGGTGGTCTTAGGCCATCTCTGTCAAAGGGTCATTGAGCCCCACAAGGGGCTGAGACCCAAAGGTGAGAATAACTGTCTTTGAAGCCTGTTACCATATACAAACTGTGTCTTGTACCTGATAAAAGAAAGCAGACTGATACTTGCTTTACAACCCAACTGAGACTTCTTGCTCCCCAGTGGAAGGGGTGAATGTTGAGCTCACTCGATCGACTGCCTCCCTATAGAAAACTGGGCACTGTTTGCAGAGACGTTTAGCTATGTGCTTTCTGAAGAATATGGAAAGATACCTCCGGAACTTCTCTCCAACAAAGGCGTAGATGATAGGGTTGATGCAGCAGTGTGTCATTCCAAGAGTTTCTGTCACCTGCATGGCCTGGTCTAAGTGATTGGTAGTCACACAGTTACTCAGTCCCAAGAATTCCTGGAAGGTGTTCAGGAAGAGAACAATGTTGTAGGGAGTCCAGAAGATAAAGTAGACAATCATGATGGCAAAGATGAGCCTCACAGCCCTGTGCCTCTTCTTCTCATTCCTACAGCGAAACAGGGTGTGGAGGATTCCTGAGTAGCAGATGACCATGACAAGTAAGGGTAGGACCAGGCTCAAGATATTCCTCATTATTGCATGGAAATTCTTCCATATTAATGGAAAATAAGGACCACAGGTTTGATGATAATACTCTTCTTTGAATTTAGTAAATATGATTCCTGGGAGAGAGGCAAACACAGCCACCACCCAAGTGACTCCACTTGTCATCACCCCAAAGGTGACCGTCCTGGCTTTTAGAGCAAACACAGCATGGACAATAGCCAAGTACCTATCAATCGTCAGGAGGATAATGAAGAAGATTCCACCAAAATAACCAATGTGATAGAGCCCTGTGAATAATTTGCACATTATATCCCCGAATACCCACTCATTTGCAGCATAGTGAGCCCAGACTGGGAGAGTGAGCAGGAAGAGCATGTCAGAGATGGCCAGGTTGAGCAAGTAGATGTCAGTCATGCTCTTTAGCTTTTTGCAGCTTATCAGGATGAGAATGACCAACATGTTACCCACAAAGCCAAAGATGAATACCAGAGAGTAGAGTGGGGGCAGGATCCAGGCACCAGTTTGCTTCACATTGTTTTTATGACAAGGTGCACTATTATCATAGTCATAAGGTGTGGTGAAGTCTTCATCTAACTCTTGGATATTTTTTGTTGATAATATGCCATGGATGAGCTGAGGAAACATATCGCTGTCTTCCATTTCCCTTGTTTCTGTGGACAGAGTACAAAATGATTATCTGTAGCACAAATGTCAAATTCCCTAATCCAAATCAGCATCCTAGTCTTTAGTTTCTCCTTTGTAGTTGTCTTCTTGACATCACATGTATATCACTCTCCTTTTATTCCTCATAGCAGACACACCTTGTCAACTCAACAACCATTTCCTTTAACACCCTTGATATTCCCTGGTGAGTGTTTTTCTCATCATAAGGCTACAACGGTGCATGACTGCATTCACTGCATTCCCTGCATGTGGTGAAGAGGAGTATGATTCATTACTGAATTATAAGATACAATTAGAGTTTACTAGGAGGTTGCTATGGAGGTTCTTTCCCAGTAAAAGGGACAAGGCACAAAAGAAACACTGTGGCTCCTTCTCTTACTTTTAACTTGTCTAGCATAAGCTTGGTGCTTAGGACTATAAGCGAAAGACCTAGACATTGTACAGAAACCACCAAGGGGGCTCACTTTCTGACTTCTTATTTGAGAGTGAAAATAACCCATTGCAAGTCATCTATTCCTTGCATCCAAAAGCATTTTAATGATCCTTTCAACTCCTGCCTCCACCATCCTCCCACACTTCCTTTAACAAGGTTGCAATGACAACCCAATGTTCACATGCTTTAACTTTGTTTCAAATTCACTCTCATTGAGCATTAATTTCCTTGTTCAAGACCCCTTTTAAGGGGCTGGAAAGATGGCTCAGCAGTCAAGGGTATTTACTGCTCTTTCAGAGAACCCAAGTTGGTTTTCTGTACCCACAACAGGGAGCTCATAAAAACCTGTCATTCCAGTTCTGGGGGAATCGATCACTTTCTGACCTCCATAGGCACCTGTACACACTTAATTCATATAAACTGAAGTAGGCACATGCACTTACACAAAATAAGCAGATCAATATTCTTAATTCTTTTTTTAGATTCTAGGAGGAATTCCTACCTCACTGTTTATTAACATTTTTTTTGTGACATCTCATTGCCTACTCCATAAAAACTCTCATACACTATACTTGACTTTTGTCCCCTTTTACCTTTTGTCTCTTTATTCATGCTCCAAAATTCTTCTAATTCAGACTGGCTGAATTATGTCAGCTAATCTCAGGATTTTGATTCTCTTAAATTCTTATGTTTTCCAAGGCTCTGTGTTCAAGTCCCACCTTCTCCCAAACCTGTCTAATTTTTCACTATTTAGTGGTATCTATTCAGGAATTTGTCCACACAGCCAATATTTATTTAGCAATGACTATGACTTATACCTGAGGGCACACACGCATACACTGCTATACATGTTTGGATGTCAGAGAGCAATCTGTTCTTTCCTTCCTGTATGAGCTACAAGTATTTGAACTCAGGTTATTAAGCACTTTGACACAGGAACTATCTTGCTGACCAAATTGTGAGTTCTTTATCTTAGTTATTATCATCTATTACATTGTGTAAAAAGCAAACTCTGGTATTATTTCAAATCATTCCTCCTCAGAAAATTAAGGGTTGTCCTTCAGGGCCACATAGATTGGGTTCAAATCCTGCCTCCAGGTTAGATGCCTAGATAGATGACTCAGCAATTTAGAGTACCTATTGTTCTTGCAGATGATTTAAGCTCAGTTCCTAGTACTAATGATGGGTCCAATGCCCTCCTCTGGTCATTGCAGGTAGCTGAATTCATATGGCACTCACTAACACAGACACTCCCATAAAAAAAAAATCTCAAAAAAATGTAAGAAAAATCACGACTCTAACATGAAAGCTGTATAATTTAAAGTCAAGTATCTGTTTCCCTGTATAGAAACTAAGTTGTTGTGAACCAGAAATGAGGACTCACCACAGCATGGGCTACTGATAAATGTTCTGTGTTGGTATTGTATCATATGGATTCTACCCCTACATACTTGTCATATTCATCCTTTCTGCCCTCTATGAGCTTCTGGTTTCTTGTCTCATCCACTACGCACTTCATATTGAGTATAGCTTTCCTTCACTTATATATAGCTCATCCCTCTCATTGTGTCTGCCCTAACAGTTAACATTGCATACATATGCACTCCTCAGCCTGAAACCCCCAGTAACCACATGATTTGGATGGGGTAGGATCTCATGGTGGTTGATCTGCTCATTAGGACAACTTGCTTCTCAGTTTCATCTCCAGTCATTTTCCATGTTCCCAGTCCTGTGCAGAGCTACTGCCATCTTCTCTACATTTCCTTCAAGCCATGGTGACTTACTAAATGCATGTCCCTTGGCCTCAAATGGCTCCTACTCATCCTACCTCCTACTCAAATTTTCTTTGTCTTGTGAAGCCTAATCTGCACCTTCTGATAAATCACCCTGCTCTTGTGAAACTTAAGTAAGCCCTTATTGTGCTATCTTTTACATACTATGCACCCCTCTGAGGTTAGGAAGTGGCAGTGTTTTTAATCTCCAACTCTTATAACTTCATTTGCCTAAAAGTGTTACTCACTGAATGAATGCAAGCAAAAATCTATAATAATTATAAAATTATGAGATGTTGTATCATTAGATCTTGAGCATTAAGAATGTCTTTTCCTGATATTGACTATAAGTTTGTTTTTATCCACCTATATAGCACAGTTTTTTCCATCTCTTCAGTGATAGACACATTTTACAAGCTTGCATTTCACATCACTGAGCCATATCACCAGACTGCAAACAAAAATCTAAGTGAGATTTCTGATGAAAGTCAAGAAGAAAGTGCATATGCCTGAACAATCACACTGCGCTAAGTCCTGGTCTGTTCCCAAAGTTCCAGCTGTTATGGAAAATACTAGGCAATTCATCTAACCCTATAGCCAGCATCTAGTTCCTACTATATCAAGTATCCAACAAAATGACTGAAAGGTACTGCCTGTGTATCACTTTGGGCATCAAAACCTAGCACCCAGGGCTGCAGAAAAGCTGACTGTCAGAAAAGACAGAAAGAAAGCAATAAAGAGGGGGTAGAGGGGGAGGGGGGAGAGAGGGAGAGAGAGAGGACAGAGAGTTTTCTTTTCAGCCTGTGTGGCCCTCATGAGAAGAGACAAAAAGCATATTTAAAAGGAATATTTTGGTTCTGGACTTGGACCATCCCATGTATAGACCAGAGGTAAAAGATTTCATGGTAGAAAGTTCTAGAAGTTTAAGCCCTCTGCATGCTAAGAGGGACAAAGTAAGCCTGTGAGTGCCTAGAAGGTGACCAGGCTGAGTAATTTTCCTCCCTTTGTTGTCCCCTTTTTAATCACCTGATCCCCAAAGGATAGTCCTACCCAGCAATACCCTCATTTCCTTACTGCCACTAGGGTCTTTCTAACATTTCTTAATGAATATTATACCTCTCATCTACCTGAATCTTGATCATTCTTTCTACATGCACAGGCTGCACAGCCTCCCAGGCTGTCTCTCTAATACCCTGCACCTCAAGCTTGGAGATGCCTGAGCTTAACTTTCATAAAGTCAGGGAAAAATCACAACTCACCAGGGATGGCTTCTTCTTGGAGGCACTAGTGTCTCAGGCTTCTCAGAAACAAAAACCTCAGATCTGGAGGTAGAAACTTGGTGTGCAGAAGTAGGAAATAAAGTTTCCTGCAGAAAGAGAAGGCGGAGATAGAAGGGCAAGTGATGGTAAAGATTTGAAGAAAAAAAAAAAGCAACAAAGATTCACAGTTCTTCTTTTCCAGCCAGGACCATTGTATACTGGGCTGAGGTCTCCACAGGATTAATTTTGAAATCTTGCTTATGCAATTTTGAATGTGAGTCAGCCACTCCCTGTCCCCCAGCATCAGTATATTTCAACTCTGGACTTCTTTGTCTTATAGGCCTTTCATAGCTTTTCCATTCTCTGCTCTCTTCTCTGTGTTAATTGTCATGACCCAAGTGCAATAGCATCCATTACTCCCAAAGAATAAACACTAATGAGGCCATTGGTCATAATGGAGTAAATGCAATGAGGTTTCACTGAGATTTGTGTGTTTCTTTCAGAGTATTGTGAGTTGGAATATGGTTAGAAATATTACTTAAATACAGCTTTCTAATGAAGGAGAATGTTTAGTGATCTTTTGTGTTAAGATCTTCTTAGGAAGAGGAGCTAGCCCTGCTCTTATTAGCATTATAGGTCGCTTTCCTCTGAAAGAAGCTTTGTTTAAAACAAAATCCACATCATAAGCACTCACTTAGAAATGTTCTTAATGTTTTGCAAAGCTGGACATACTCATCTGAGCTGGTCTCTGGAATTCTGCAGGATTAACAGACCTGGCAGTCAGAATCTTCTCTAAGCATTGATTTCCCCAACAGTCAAACTTGAATCATAAGAGCTCTGGGGCCTTGCATGGGTAAATGGATACAAAACAGCTCACAGATCATTTGGTATACAGTAGATGTTCAGCAAGTGACAAGCAAAAGTACCAAAGTCTGATTGAGAGCAGTGTACTGAGGGGTGCCACCACTATAAGAGATGACAGCAGCAGGGAAGCTTAGTGCAGACCAAGAGTCCTCTCCAGATTTCAGGAAGTTGGCAATAATGTGTATATGAATTAGGTTTTGTTAAGCAAAAAGGTCTATGTTTTTTGTTTGTTTTTTAAGAAAACTTTCTTTTCTTGTTCTAGAACAGATGCATTTCTACAGTCAAGATCCCTTGTTAGACCATTTTTCACTTCCATCTTCATACTGTGTAGATCACTGATTCTAGCCATGGCATTTGAAAACAAAGAGAAACAGTGTTGGGTAGATCAAAAAATGATCTGCCTCTAGAGAATAGAAATCTGAGTAGGGTCAGAAGAACCAATACCCAAAGACTAGCCGAAATGGGAGCTACTGCTCCTGTGTTTTGCAAGAAGCCCAAGTTTACCCTAGAACATGGCTCTGCCATATTTGTTGGTATATTGTTGGTGGTTGGTGAATAGCAGATTAAGAAAGCTTTCTGCCTTCCCTCTATTTCTCTAAAAGCAGAACATACAATTTTTAAAGGCAAAAAATATCTCCTACTCTACAGAGAAATGGCTAACCACTGAAGACAACTCAAGATCTTTATCAACCTGGAAATTATATCAGAAGAATCCACACTCACAAACTTTACTAACTAGTTTTTTACTGCCATTTTTCAATTGCCCCACTAGTTTCTACCCACAGAGAAGCAAATCCCTTTTTTTCTTGTTTTACTACTTCTTTAAACTTTTACTATACATTGTTGAAGATTCTATGTAAGTTGGAATCCAAAGCCACATGTTTGAGAAGTTCTCGTTCCCACCAAATATTTCTTTTTCACCCTTGTTAATTTGTCATTTGACACACTAGTATATTCTTACTAAGAAATTTCCAGGGTCGAATAAAGAATTTTGTTCTCCTCCTTAGAACTGGAAGGGTCAAAAACAAAACAGAATAAAACTACTACCTGAGCTCTGACATTGAGAGATAAAAATCAGTTGCTAAAATTTGGTAGAGCAGTACAGAAGAAAGACCTCAATTGCCTACTCCCACTTTCTGATCCCCTTTCTGCCTTGCAGTGAGCAGATCCTACAAGATAAGAGAGAGGTGAAGATGTTCATTGGAAGCTAAGAGTGGATCTTGGGGTAACCACAAAACTGTTCTTGTCACCTTCACCTCATTTATGCCATACAAATATTAAGAAATTTGAGAATTTGCATCTTAAAATCTTTATGTGGATAAGGAAAATAGAAAGGATGCTTGTATGCTTTTGTATGAGTTTGAGAACTCCATATATATATACATATATATACATATACATATACGTATATATATGTATATATATATCTGCCAGGAATGGGTTAATGCTTTTCAGGATTTTCAGCAAGGAAGATGAGTGTTGTGTGGCCTTTGAGATACTCCAAAGACAACCCATCACCAGCTACCTAGCTTGGTATACATGCTAGATAAGCAGGATCCCAGTGAAGGCATGGCTGTGGTGCCTCAGGTTGCCTGGAGAAGGATGGTGATCATCTCAACTCTTCTGCAAATCAATGAAATGAAAATCATTTGTACTCCCCAAATGCTGTAAGAAGACTGATACTGGATATGAGATGCTTAAAATCATGTTGATTATCATTCTGAAGGTTAACTGAAGGTTATGCTCTCTCAAGTGACTTTAACCCATTGGGGTTAAACCACTCAAGCTGAAAGTTAAGTTGATATCAAAACCTATCTCTCTGCCATTTACAAATGGCAAGACACAACCAAATGAAAATGTGGGAACAAGTTGCCCAAAGAAGTGATGGCAGAACAAGAAAGGTTTATTAATAGTCTGAAGGCACTTTGATGGTGTCCTTTGGAACTTCCTTACTCTTCTATGATGGGTTTGTTCAGTTGCTACATTAAAAGTGCAAATACTCTTTCCTCTTCTCATCATAGATGCTTTGGGTTCACCACGGTTCCTACAGTTTATGTGCTTCCTGTGTCCTACTAAAATAAACTAGTGAGTTCTAGGATTTTACATCTTCAGTTTAGTCACACATGATATGAACTAATACAATAAATGAGATAAAGCAGTCATTATATTGCCATTTGCTTTGGTATTATCTTCATAACAAAATACATATGCTTCCCACTGCTCCTGTGCCAAATTATAAAGTTAGACAACAAGGCATAGAAAGTCAAAACAAGAAAGGCCAGCAACATCTAATTCTTGTAAAGGACATATCGAGGATTAGAGATGGGGCATACATTTCTCTCCCCTTTTCTAAGATCATGAAAAGTATCCAGATGAATAACAAAAGACAAAACTACATAATCAAAAATAGAAATAAGGGGTTGGGAAGATTGCTCAGCAGGTAAGAACATGTGCTGAGTGAATTTAAGGCTCTGGATTCCAATTTCCAGTCCAGCAAACTAGTCATAGTCATGCTACCTTGGCACAATAGGCAGGAAGACAGAAGGATTGCTAAAACTTGCTGATTGTCATCCTAGTTCCAGGTTCAGATAAAGACCATCTCAAGTGAAAAAAATGTAGGAAGGGGAACACCTTATATCTTCCTCTGGCCTCCATGTGCACACCCACAGAAGTAAACATCCATATGCATGCATGTAGCAAACCTACCCCCCACACACACATAGACACACACACATACCCCAGAAAAGATCATCCAAGTAGTAATTAAATTTTACTAAACTTATAATATAAAGGTAGCACATTGGACGTTTCTATTTCTTCCATTCAAATAAACTCTGAGAAGAAAGAAGTAACATCAGAAACTTTATTTTTTACTTGCAAATGAAAACCCAATCAGTCAAGTTACTTACTTAAGAGGACTTGTGTAGACAGTGTTAGGGAGCTAATACCTTGTCCTTCTGTAGGTCAGATGCTCTGTGCTAGATTTGGAGCTCAGTACAGATGTCTTAGCGGTAGTCTGCCATTAGGAAAAAGACTTGGTTGTGATAAGACATAGCACACTATTTGGCAGACATTTATCACTTAACTCTGTCATGGCAACAGCTGGTTGGGAGGGAAAGGATGGCATTCATATACCATTTCATCTTTCCTTAAGTCCTGATGAGTAAAAGTAACATGAAAGTGAATACCATCAGGGTCTGGCTTTATGCCCAAAACTGTAGCTTATGACATTCTCTGGGGAGGGCCATGATGCTACAGCAAACATCAGAAAATCCAGAATTGATGCTGTAACAATAAACAGCATACTTACTGAAAATAAAACTAAGTATTTATTGTAGAAATTACTCACAAGATACCAAGCAAGTAACCCAGATGAGCCCAGTAGTATTCCCGCTGTCGAACCGGACGCCAAAATCCGGGAAAAGAGACCAAGACTTCCTGTGTGCTGTCTTTTATGCCTTCCCCCGTAATGCCCCCTAGCCATGCCCAAAAGTAGGCCTACCTACGTATACGTCTTTACATCCGTCCGTATATATGTCTTTAGTCATGCCTAAAGTGGGTGTAGTTAGCGGTGTGGTAAACTGCTCTTTTAGTACCTCATCTGTATGCACCTCTAGTAAGTCACATAGTTAATGGCAGCATACAGGCTTCCTCCTATACAGAATGCATTCTTTGTGGGTACAGTTGCATGAGAAAAAATAAAAACCCCTCAGACCTGGATGTGGCAGAGATTCAGAGATCCTGAGAGGTAGACATTGCTGGCTTAACTCTGGGTGGGCAGCAGGTGGTGGAAATAATGAGATGAACCCTGGCTAACCACAGCTAGTTGAAGTTCTACCCTAATAATGTTGGTTTTGCAGGAACCATAAACATGTGGTAGGGAGAGGGACAAGAATGTGGACCACAACTCATTTGTAGGGCAGCTTAGGCATGTATCATTATTTCAGAAGCAATATATTTTGAAAACAAAAGTTTATCTTAAAACATCAACAAAATGACAAACCTTTATCTATATCACTAGGAGAAAAGAGAAGATGCAGATAAGTAAAACCAGATGAAGGTGGAGCTAACTTTAAGAATGGAAAAACAGTGGTGGCTCATGCCCAGTGAGAGGCAGGCAGATCTCTGTAAGTTCAAGGCCAGACTGGGTCCAGGACAGCCAGGGCTATTACACAGACAGCCCTGGAGAGAGAGAGAGAGAAAGAGAGAGACAGAGACAGAGAGAGGGAGGGAGGGAAGGAGAGAGAGAGAGAAGAGAGACAGACAGACAGAGACAGAGAGACAGACAGAGACAGAGAGACAGAAAGAGACAGAGAGACAGACAGAGACAGAGAGATAGAGAGACAGAGAAAGAGAGACAAAGAGAGACAGAGACAGTGAGAGAGACAGAGAGAGGGAGGGAGGGAGGGAGGGAGAGAAAGAGAGAGAAGAGAGACAGACAGAGAGACAGAGAGACAGACAGACAGACAGAGAGACAGACAGAGACAGAGAGATAGAGACAGAGAGACAAACAGACAGAGACAGAAACAGAGAGACAGAGAAAGAGAGACAGACAGAGAGAGAGAGAGACAGAGAGAGAGAGAGTGAGAGAGAGAGAAAAGAAGGAAAAAGAGAAAGGGAGTAAAGCAAAGCAAAGCAAAACTAAAAACAGAAGGATATAAAAATACATTCAAATGATGTTTATATTTTGGGCTACTTCCATCTGCCTCATTTCCTCTCAGTTTATAGGTTTTATTTTGACAGTATTTATTGTTTAGCTGGTAAAATAGCATGTGTGTGTGCACACATTCTCTGCTCCCAGGGAGTGCAGGCGTTTCCTCTTGATTCTCCAGAGCACACTTGTGCTTTAAGTCGATATCCAGCGGCTTGTCTTACAAAGACCCAGAGACAGATAGTAGGAGCAGCCCTGGTCAGTTCTTTATTGGGAAAAGTATGCAGTCTGAAAGCCGACAGATTTGTGATTCAAAAAGGATATCAACGTGAAGTTTTGGCTTGTTTCCTGTGTTCTCGTGGCAGCCCTGGACCACATTATTATTTTCGCAAATGCAGTGCGCATTCCTGGAGTCTTGCAGTCTTTGGAGGTAACGCTTCCGGATGAGCCACATCCGCACCCAGGACTGCAGCTTCACAGCTGCATGTATTTGCCTCAGGCTGTATCCTATCACCTTCTATAACTTCTTCTCCAGCAGCCTGGCCATGGTCTGCCTCCACCAGCACTGAATGGTCCAAGCACTGAGGGCGGCGAGCAGCAGGGCCCGGCGCACCAATGTGCCTCGCCACCAGGCCTGGATCTTTATGCTTGCCTGCTCCATGTCGGTAGGCAGCTTCTATTTTGAAGAGAAGTTGCATGAAAAAGAAAAAACACTCATGAAATCATCCTCCGATACCTCAGCCTCAGGATGGGGAATTAGGGAGGCTCTTAGAGACCAAGAAGGGCATTCGGCCTCTGGTTACCCCTCTCTGACACATTTACTAATGGATATGCATGCATCACCTTGAGTCTCAATGTCCCCATTTATAGAATGGGGGTACATCTGCTCTTGATACCTCTTCTGGCTTTCCACAGAGCTGGGTTGGTTGGCCAGTTTAGGACAAGAGTCCTGTGTTCTATAGAACTGTCTTGGATCTGATAGCCACCAGGGCCCCTTGACCTATTCCTTCAGACTTTTATCTGCAGGTGTGAACTTAACTTTTCTATTGCCTTAATTCACACCCTGCCATCTCCCTCTGTCAGACCCTAAGATTGATTCCCTCTTTTGTACAGTCTGGGATCTTTCTCTTCCATTTTTCACTTAATTTGTTCACTTCCCACATCACACACACACACACACACACACATGTTCCACACTCTTGTATAATTTTAGGCATGAGATTCTCTCTGTTTAGCTATTTATTCACCAAACACACACCATGCCCAGCTTTGTACCCCAGTCATCTGCCTGTCTGAGGCCAACAGGCAACTGGATAAGACAGTCAAGGATAAGCAAGCCCTATTCGTAGCAGATTGGAGAGTGTAACTGCCCCAGTTAGCTGGGACTGTCTTGGTTTCTGATGGTTGTTCAGGGTGATGGTTTTACTCAGACCTTTCACTCTCACATGTACCATGCCTGGACTATCAATTCCATGACTGTCCTATGGTATGGGCCACAAACAAAGCCTGCATCAGCTTGGGTGATGTTGGTCAAAAGGTGTGTTAGGTCAGAGGTCACCCCAACACTGGGACCCTACACCACCTACCTTTGGCTGGTGTGTGAGTTTCATCTTCATTGCCTTTCTTTTCTGAAGTTTTCTACCTGTCTTTGCAGCTTTAGTTTTCTCAACTTGGGTTTGTTTCTTCTATCATCAGAATCAAAGGACAAAGTAGATCATTTCTGTGTCCAAGTCAGTGCTGATTCTAATATGCACACAACCACTTTGCTTGGACAGCCTGCCCAAACACAGGCCTGTATCCTGACCACTAGTGGAAACCCACCTTCCCCTGCATACAGCTTGTCAGTGGGCTGACTTCAGCCTGGGTTTTCTAAAGTGCCTCTGGCAAACGCTCTGGTCAACTGTGGGCAGCCTCTGAGGACTGTGCTGCTCCCCGCTCCATTCTCTTGGTTTTCCCTCTCACCTCGGATGGTCTGCTTCTGTGGGATGGGTAGGCTGTTGGGGATGTGGTGTCAGTGTCCTGGTAAGGATGTGACAGCAGACCCTGCTATGGCTCCTTGAGCAACCTCAGTCCTCTTGGAGACAGACAAGTCATTGCTCCTCTTGGAGGGAGAGTCCAAACAGCTCAATGGTAACCCAAGCCCCAAGCAGCCCCTGGACGGCTGCTTCTGTGCATGGATGGCTTGTGTGAACTTCACTTTCTCAATTATATTAAAAAATATATTATGTACAGCTTTGACCTGTTTTTTCTGTCTTGTCACATTGCCTTCTGCTTAGGGATTCCACACCAATGCTGCCTGTGGAGGAGCAGCAAGTTCAGTATAAAGAATCGGTCATCTTCATATGAGAGTCCATCAAAAAGAGCATAAGATGGTTATCAGACAAGGGCATTTCCTGTGAGGAGCCGCCCTCACTATCGCTATCGCCATTAGAAGATGGCGCTGACATCTGCTGTCAGTTGGAGTTTACCGTTTAAGCTGTGCCTCACCCGTCATCTGGGGTGATGAGCAAACCACCAATCCCGGCTCTACACGTCTCACTCGGAGCTCCTAGGCTTATATAAGGGGCTGGGTTTCTTAGCTTGGGGTCTCCCTCTCAGAAGCTGATCATCTATCTCTCAAGATGTATTAAAGCTTTACTGCAGAAGGATCCGAGTGTCCTGCGTCGTTCTTGCTTTATCTCTAACCCAGGGAAGGTAGGGAGACAGAAACAAAGAAAATCCATTTCTACTTTTAAACAAAATTTCTACTTTTAAAATTTCTTTTAATAAAGACATTATCCTACTCTCCCATGAAAGATACTTGAATTCTCAATTGGAAAAGCATGGTGAATTCTCTTTTTCATGGATCATTTCCACCTTGTTTCTTGGTGGATTGCTCAGGGGAGAGGGGCAGACATTTGTAAAACAATTCAATTTCTGTTCTTCTTTTTCTACAACATTATCTTCCTCTTTTGGTTTCTTACTCTTAAGCCCTGCCTTCTGTGAAATGTTTCAGTTCCTCTCTGTATTTTTGGACCAATTTTCTATCTTTCAACAGATGTGTCATGGGTACTTTTTACTTTTCTCCTTAAGACCAAGATCCCAGTGAAAGACTTGTTATGAGAAGAGAACAAAATGGGACCTTCATTTCAATACCTCTGATTTCAGGAGCTACTTTTGCTTCGTGTGTTTGTTTGGAATATTTTGTTTAGCTTATTATCAAGGCTGGGGTTTCTTGGAAAGTCATTCACTGGCATAAAGACGAAGTCATTTCATTTTATGATGTTCAATTTTAATTAAATATTTTTGCCTATCCTATACCACTGTTCATTTTAATCCATTCTTTTGCCACTTTAAATAATATCAAATTTTTAAACTATTTGCTGCATACACATCTCCCCAATATACCTGCCACAAATTTTCTCATCCTCTTTTCCTCCTCTCTGTTCTTTTACCAATTAGTTAATAAAACAATCTCTTTCTTTTCAAACTGCTGAACTCCTTTTACTTTAATAATGTAAAAAAATGTAACTAGAAGTAGTGGTCCATCTATGTAGAATGTAGAATTCCACCTTTAATTCTAGCACCCAGGAGACAAATGCAGGTGGTTCTCTGTGAATTCCAGGCTAGCTTCCTCTACCTAGCAGCTCCAGACCAGTCAGGGTTACAAAGTGAACGCTTAGCTTAAAAAAATATATGTATTTAAAAACTACTTTTCAGACCACAGAAAAGACTAGGAATAAGACAAAAATGTGCATGTTTGCCAACACTACTTAAAATAGCACTGAAAGTTCTCATCAGACAAATTTGCTAAAAGAGGTCTGAATAAATTGATCAGTTAATAAAGTGCTTGCAACACAATCATGAGGAACAAAGTTTAGTCCCCAGAACCAACAGAAGAGGGAAAACATTAGGCATGGTAATGTTTGCTCATAATCCCAGCTCTAAGTAGGTTGATATCAGCAGATCCTTGTAACTCATTAGTCAGCCAACCTAGCCAAATTGATGAGTTCCAGACCAGTGAGATACCCTGTTTCAAAAACCAAGGTGCACATTGTCTTTGAGAGCTGGCCTAAAGTATGACTTATATACCCTGTGAAATTCTATTGAAAAGTAATGTTTTCCTTTGCAAGTGGTTGTTAATTAGAGATAGCTTCTTGGTTAGGGAGGGGAGCTTGTGTCCACTTCCTCCTTTCAGTGCTGGGATCTTAGTCCTGGCTTGGACTTGGTGCATGCCCTGTGTGTGCTGCCAGTCTCTGTGAGTTCATATGTGTACCAGTCCTACCCTGTTTTTCCTGGTCTTTCCACCCCTCTGGCCCTTAGAATGTTCCTCCTCTTCTGCAAAGTTTTCTGAGCCCTGGGTGGGTGGGAAGTGTTTGGTGAAGACATCTCATTTAGAACAGAGATTTCTAAGATCTCCCACTCTCTGAACACTGTTTAGATGTGAGTCTCTGTATTAGTTTGCATCTACTGCAGAAGGAAGCAAGACATATGAGTAAAGGAGAAAGTCATTAGGAGTCATTTTATTGCTATGTTCCTTTAGCAGAACAATAGTATTTTGTTTTTCAGGTTTTCGCCTAGGTTCCTGACCTATCTAGTCTTGGGTGCTTAGCCACCCGAGAAATGGCAGGCATGGGTTCCATCTCATGGAGTGGTTCTTAAGCCCAATCAGATAACATTTGGTTACTCCGTATCTGTGCTATCATTGTCCCAGGCAGGCCACCATTGCAGATCATAGGGTTTGTAGCTTGATTGGTGGTTACTTTTTCCCTCTGGTAGTGTGTAGAGTACTTTTCGCTACCAAGACCACTAGTCAGTGGGGGTAAAACCTTTACTTAGACACCAGCTAGAATTCATTGTATTCAGTGAGATATGTAAGTGTTGTCTTCAGCAATAGGATCTTATTATCAGTTTATAGAGAGCAACCAATAGCTTTGGCAATATTCTGACGTGTTTGGGGATTTGATGGGGCTCCTTTGGACAACAATTCAATTTGATGTAACCCATTCCTAGCACTTGAGTCTTCATTTAGCAACAAAAGATGTCTAGTCTGGGCATTGTCTCCCTTCTTTTTTGGTGATTCCATTTAGATTTCTTTCATATATATGCTTTTACTGTAGTAGGTTTCCATAACCCCTAAAGTGTCCCTGACTGTGAGTTACCCTTCCCCATATTCTCTCCCTCATCCCTTTCTTCCCTCCTCCTGTCAGTTTAATACTCCCATTCTAGTCTTTACCTCTGTGTCTCCATAACTATATATTCTTTTTTAATTATTATCATCTTTTATTTTAATTTTAAATAGCTTGTTTTCCATGTCAATCCCAGTTCCCTCTCCCTCCCCTCCTCCCGCACTCCCCTTCCCCCCCTCCCACCCTATTGCCAAATCCTTCCACATAGGGGATATCTAGAGTCTGTCATTTTACTCTGGGTAGGGTCCAGGCACTCCCCTAAGAGTCCAGGCTGAGAGAGCATCCCTCTTTGTGCTATAGGCACACGAAGACTGTTTGTATACCAGGGATAGACACTGATCCACAGCTCAGGGCCCCATAGGTTGCCCAGGCCTTCTCGCTGACACTCACATTTGGGGGGTCCAGATCAGTCCCATGCTGGCCTCCCCACTGTCAGTCTGGGGTCCAAGAGCTCTCCCCTGTTCAGATCAGCTGTCTCTGCTGGTTTTGCCAGCCCATTCTTTGCCAAATTTGCTCATCACTCCTCTCTCTCTGTCACTGGGTTCCTTGGGTTCAGTTCAGTGATTAATTGTGTGTTTGCCTCTGCTTCCATCAGTCACAGGATGAAGGCTCCCGGATGGTTATAGACATCAAGTTCATTATCAGGAATGGGCATTCGAGGCATAACTATATATTCTATTTCCCCTGCCTTGGGAGATCCCCACCCCCATTTCCTTTCTCTATACCTAATCTCTGTGGTTATACAGATTGTAGCATGCTTACTGAAGGCTTAAAAGCTAGTATCTACATATAAGATGATACATACATTATCTATGTTTTCAGGTCTGGGTTACCTCACTTATGATGATGCTTTCCTAGCTGCATCCATTTACCTATGAATTTCAAGACTGCAGTTTTTGAACAACTGAATAATATTCCATGACATTTTTATTTTCCATTCATCTGTTGGTGAATAGTTAGGCTGTTTAAAATGTCTGGCTATTATGAATAGAGCAACAAAGAATGTAGATGAGCGAGTGTCTCTGTAGCAAGATGTAGAGTGCTCTGGGTATACCACATGAGTGGTATATCTGGATCTTAAAATGGAATGGTCCCAAGCTTCCCAAGGAACTACCACACCTACTTACATAATGACTGTAAAAGTTTACACTCCCACCAGCAATGGATGAGTGTACCTCTTACTGTACATCCTTGTCAATATTAGCTGCTATTGACTGGTGAAAAAATGAAATCTCAAAGTAATTTTTAATTCCATTTCCCTAATGACTAAAGATGTTAAACTTCCTTAAGAGTTTCTCAGACATTTGCTCTTCATATTTTGAGAACTCTCTTTAGCTTATACCCAATTTTTAATTGGGTAATTTGTTTTCTTGATGTCCAGTTTCTTTAGTTCTTTATAAATTTTAGGTATTAACCCTCTATTGGATGTGTAATTGGTAAAGATCTTTTTTTCCATTCTGTAGTCTGATGCTTTTTCAAAATGATGGTGTCCTGTGCCATAAGAAACTTTTCAGTTTCATGATATCCCATTTATTAATTGTTGGTCTCAGTGTCTATGCCATTGGCACCCTATTCAGAAAACTTTTTCCTCTGCCAGTTAATCTAGGCTATTCCATGCTTCTTCTATCAGACTCAGGGTTTCCACCCTTATGTTGAAGTCTTTGATCCATTTGGAGTTGAGTTTTGATCATTGTGATAAATAGGATCTATTTTAATTCTTCTTCATGCAGCCATCCAGTTTGGCCAGCACTATTTGTTAAAGATACTGACTTTTCTTAGTGTAATTTTCTGGTGTCTTTGTCAAAGATCAAATGTCTATACGTGTGTGGACTCACGTCTAAGTCTTGATTCCATTCATCAACTTGTTTGTTTTGTGCCTATACCACAGTGCTTTACTGCTATAGGTCTGTGGTACAACTTGAAATTGGAGGTGGTGAGACCTTCAGAAATTCTTTTATTATTAAGGATTGCTTTAGCTATCCTGTTTTTTTTTCGTGTATGTGTGTGTTTCTATACAAATCTGAAAAAAATGGTCTTGCCATTTCTGTGAGAAATTTTGTTGGAATTTTGATGGGGATCTCATTGAATCTGTAGATTTATGTATTAGTCACTGTGTTCTAGAGTACCAGAACTTATAGAATGAATCTCTCTATATTTGTATAGAAAGGGGAATTATTAGAATGGCTTGTAGGCTGTGGTTCAGTTAAACCAAAAATAACTACCTATGTATGGGACATCTAAGAATTCTTATATTTCTGGTTGTGAGCCTAGCTTTAACGGCTGAGCCATCTCTCTAGCCCCATCTAAGAATTCAGTAACTGTTCAGTCCATGAGGCTGGATGTCTTCAGTATATGCCAAAATCCCAAAGTATGCTCTAACACCAGTGCAGGAATGGACTTGTGAGAGAGGTAAGAGCAAGAAGGCCAAGAGCCAGTTTCCTTCTTTCAAGTCCTTACATAGGCTTCCAGCAGAAGGCATGGTCCACATTCTTCCCACCTGAAAAGATCTGGATTAGAAATGGATCTTCCCATTTCAAATTAAAGAAAAATCCCTCCATTTTTGGGTTTGAGTTAATTCCATATGTAGTCAGGTTGATAACCAAAGATAGCCATCACAAATGCTTTTGATTGGTTGGCTATTAACACTTTATTAATCCTATTGATACATGAGGATGGGAGATCTTCCCATATCCTGATGTCTTTTTCAGTTTCATTCTCCAGTGTCTTTTTAGTTTTTATTATTCAAGTCATTCACTTACTTGGTTAGAGTTACCACAAGCTATTTTTTGAGGCTGCTGTGAAAGGCTTTCTTTCCTTGATTTCTTTCTTAGTCTGTTTGTCAACTGTGTATAATAAGGTACTGATTTCTATATGTTAACTTTGTATCCTACTACTTTTCTAAAAGTGTTTATCAGTTGTAGAAGTTTGTATAGAATTCTATCACCTACAAATAAAGATACTTTGATTTCTTCCTTTCCTATTTGTATCCCCTTGATCCTCCTCAGTTATCTTGTTGCTCTAGATAAGACTTCAAGTACTATATGGAATAGATAAGCAGACAGTGAACATCCTTGTCTTGTTGCTAATTTTAGTGGAAATTCTTTGACTTTCTAAATAGATAGATGCTGATTATGGGCTTTATGTATATTGCCTTTATTATGTTGAGGTCTGTCATTTGTACCCTTAACTTCTCCAGGTCTTTTATCATAAAGGGATGCTGGATTTTTTTCCACAGGCATTTTCTCTATCTAGTGAGATCATGTGATTTTTATCTTTCTGTCTGTTTATATGGTGGATTGCATTTATCAATTTACACATGCTGAATTATCCCTGCATCTCTGGGATGAAGCTTACTTGATCATGATGTATCACTCTGATATGTTCTTGCAAACCAAATCAGTGTGAAAGTATTTTATTAAAATTATTGTATCTGTGTTTAAAAGAGAAACTGGTTTGTAATTTTCTTTCTTTATTGGGTCTTTATGGCTTAAGAACCAGAGATATTGTGGCCTCATAAAAAGAATTAGGAAATGCCTCTTCAGTTTCTATTTTGCAGAATAATTTAAGGAGTAATGGCTTTAATTCTTTGAAGGGCTGGTAGATTTCTGTACTGAATCTATTGGGTCCCTGACTGTTTTGGTTAGGAGACTTGTAATTTCTCCATTTTTTTGTTTTGTTTTTGGAGACAGGGTTTCTCTGTGTAGCTTGGGAGCCTGTTCTGGAACTTGCTCTGTGTACTAGGCTGGCCTCAAACTCACAGAGATCTGCCTGCCTCTGCCTCCTGAGTGCTGGGGATTAAAAGTGTGTGCTACCACCACCCAGCTTATAATTACTACTTCTATTTTAATAGGGGTTATTGGTCTGTTTAAATTGCTTATCTGATCTTAGTTTAGCTTTGACAGTTGGTATATATAAAAAAATTTATCCATTTTAGGCTTTCTAGTTTGGTGGAGTACCGATTTTTAAAGTATATTCTCAAGAATCTCTAGATTTCTTTGGTGTCTGTTGTGATGCCCACCTTTTCATCTCTAATAGTATTAATTGTGATCTTCTCTCTCGATCCTTTTGTTAATTTAGCTATCAATCCTATTGCTTTTCTCAAAGAAGCAACTCTTTGCTTCATTGATTCTTTATATCAGTTTTGTTGTTTTTATTTTATTGATTTCAGCTCTGAGTTTGATTATTTCTTGCCATCCACTCCTTCTGGTGTTCTTTTTGTTCTAGAGCTTTCAGGTGTGCCATTAAGTTGCTAATATGCACTCTCTCTAATTTTTTTATGTAGGCATTTAGTGCTATGAACTTGCCTCTTACCTCTTGCCTTCATTGTGTCTCAAAAGTTTGGGCATGTTATGTTTGTATTTTCATTCAATTCTAAAAAGTTTTTTCCTTTTTTAAAAAATTTAAGTTAGAAACAAGTTTGTTTCACATATCAATCCCAGCTCCTTTTCCTTCCCCCTCTCCCCATAATTCTAAAAAGTTTTAATTTTTTTCTCAATTTCTGTCTTAGCCCATTTTTCATTTAGTAGTGAGTTTTTCAGTTTCCATGAGTTTGTGTACTTTCTATTGTCTCTGTTATTGTTGATGTTCAGCTTTAATCCATGGTGACCATGTAGGATGTATGATGCTTTTCAACTTTTTGTATCTGTTGATATTTGTTTTGTAACCGATTATGTGATCAGTTTTGGAGAAAGTTCCAGGGGAGAAAGTATATTCCTTTGTGCTTGGATGAAATATTCTCTAAACATCTTCTAGGTACATAAAGAATTTTGCTTTGTGATGATATTTAACCCCAGCATTTCTCATTTAGTTTCAACTTCAAGCATTTTTGCACATAGCCCATCAGAAGTAAGTAGCATCTGTACACACAATGGAGGACTAGCCAGCCTTTAAATGGAAGGTTATTCAGTCACATGTTATCATGTCGGTCTACCTTGATGACATCAGGTTAAATGAGATAATTCAGTCACAAAGGGGCAAATATTCTATAATTACACTCATATCAAATACTTAGAGTAATCAAATTCATAGAAACCAAAAGTAGACTGGTGGTTGTTGGAAGGCATGAGGTTGAAGGAGAATGGAGATATAGCATCAGTTTTTAACTAGGACAGAGTTTCAGTTTTCAATAATCAGAGTTCTGGAGATGAAGGCAGAGTGGTTAGTGAATGTACTTTAAACATCACAGAATCATTCACTTTAAAGTGATTAAAACTGTAAATTTCATATCATGTCTTTTTTGTTGTTGTTTTTGTTTTTCCAGACAGGGTTTCTCTGCATTGCTTTGGAGGTTGTCTTGGAATCTCTCTGTAGACCAGGTTGGCCTTGAACTCACAGAGATCTGTTTGCCTCTGCCTCCAGAGTGCTGGGATTAAAGGTGTGTACCACCAACACCCATCTATCATGTCTATTTTACCACAAAAAAGTTTAGGCCAGATTCCACTGCTTCATGGGTTATTATAGTTAAAGAACTCTTTTTGGCTAGATGTTTGAATCCACCTACAGCTAGAAGATTAAAGTCCAAAGAAATATCATGTCTTGATTGAGATGAGGTTTATAATCATTAACAGAGGAGCCAACACATACACATACAAAACCTCAAGTGTAAACAACAGTGGGGATAGCTGAGCTCGGCAGATTTCAGCTTCACTTCCCTTACTTTTCTGAGTCAACCACAGCAAAGTCAGGCCTTTTCCTGGATGCACATATGTTATGGTAAGGTCAGAGAGGATATAGAGTTTTAAGGTTGGGGTTGTTAAAGTCAATGCTTCTCAATCTTTATCTGCATCACAGTCCCCTGATACCTCCTTGGAAAGCTAATTCTGCTTCTGTGGGAATGAAAGGAGCCTGAGACATGGATTTTATTTGATGTTTAAAATTCATTCAATCATTCATTTTGCAGTGACAGGGATCAAACCCACAGTCTTCTACAGAGTAGGCAAATTTTCTACCTCTGAATTCTATTCCCAGCCTGAGGTTTGCATTTTTTAAAATGAGCTCTTTGCTAATCCTGGAACTGCTGGCCTTGGGTACAACACTGAGCTTTTTCAGGAACAACTCATCTTCCCAGAGAGTAGAGTTTTTTTTTCCTGTAAGTAACTTTGTGTTATTTATGTCAGTGAATTTTTTTCCATGATGGGATGACATGAAAAAGGCTGATGTCTACACTAAAGGGTTCTTTAATTTGGATGGATATAAGAATCATCTAAGGATAACAAGGAGGACCCTAACAGAGACACATAGGTCTCCCTGAGAAGAGGAAGTAGATGGGTTGCCTTGGTTGAACTGGGAACAGGGGAGAGGGGCAAAGGGGAGTGGATGTGGGGATGGGAACATGAGGAATCAAGAATGAGATAGGACAGAACGGTGGCACTCGCTTTTAATCCCACTACTCTGGAAACAGAGTCAGGTGGATCTCTGTGAGTTTGAGGCCAGTCTGGTCTACAGAGCAAGTTCTGATACAGTCAAGGCTACACTCAGAAACCCTGTCTCTAAAAATCATAAAAAAACAAACAAAAACAAAAACGAATGGACTCCAAAAATGGTAATTCCTCTAGCAATTTCATGCTGGGAAAGTGAAAACTTAAAACCTGGTGTCAGCCAGAGGAGGCACTTGCCTCTCAGAAAAGAAATTACACACAGGGGTGACAACTTGTCAGACCACCTTACTAGAGAGATTGGAGGTCAGTACTGGTGAGCAGGATCAAACAGGACTAGGACTGGTTAGATATGAACATCCCTGGCCCTCTATTTAAACTTTAATATTACTTTAGGACCTTGAAGGTGGATTTCATTGGAGGTCACCAGATCTTTTTGTCCTGTTGCCCAATATGGACATATGGAATATATCTTTTTCTGGTTTTTGCTATTAATTTGGTTGTTGTGATTGACTTATTGAAGACTGGTGGCCTACCTGGCTTCTTGGAGAACAGACCATGACCTCAAGTTTAATAAAACCATGACTTTGATCCATAGTAAAGTCTTGAGAACCACTGCACAAATTGGGTGATTTTTAAATACCTTGATAACTAGGCAGTAGCCTTCAAGAATTTGACAAAGCTCTTTATCTACTGTGAATGGCAGTGAGATTGAATTTCCTCCACTCACTTAGAAAACAGGGTTTACCATGTATGATGTATGGTTTTGAACACTGGTGACATGGATGCACAGATCTAAGACAGCCATGGATTCTTCTCAAGGAAAACTCATGGCTTTGTACAAGAGATAACAAGGGGACAATTGGAGTAAATTACCTGGAGTTCACACTCTCACAGAAATAATAATAAAACAATAGTTTTATAATGTAGTCCTCATGGAATAATTACTGTGAATCAAGTGCTTAGGTTACAACAATGAGTAAGATAATTTCTGTCCCTGGGAAACTTGTGGATAAAAAGATAATGCCAATGTTGCTGGGTAAAGGACCACTCAAAAAAAACCCACAGATTTTTATCACTCAAAGATTCATATAAAAGATTCATTCAGATCAGTATCTGTTAAATCACCATAGAAAATAGAATGAGTCTATATTCAAAATAGTTTTCACAAATATTTTGAAATGCATAGTTGATATTTTCCCTAGATCCATCTTTTATGTTCCTTCTATGAGCATAATTCACAGCTCAAAGGAAACAAAAGGTTAAAGTTTTTGAGTTTTTTGAGACAGGGTTTCTCTGTGGCTTTGGAGGCTGTCCTGGAACTAGCTTTTGTAGACCACGCTGGTGTTGACCTTACAGAGATCCACCTGCCTCAGCCTCCCAAGTGCTGGGATTAAAGGCGTGCACCACCACCACACAGTCCAAAAGATTAAAGTTTTTATATATAATCTTTCTTTCATTTTTTCCCTTTGAGACAGGGTCTAGCTATGTAGTCTAGGTTGGCCTCAGACTCACGATTTTCCTGTTTTAACCTAAAAATCACTAAGATTACAGGTTAGCAAACCACACCCGTGTGATGTTTAATCTAAAGAGAATTTCATCTTCCTTTGATCTGCCATGGCCCCCATGTATCACCCTCCCACTATTAAGGTAAAAGTAGATATTAAGATAAAACAGAAATGTTGGGAACACTAAGTAAGATAAATAAAATGGCTTATACCTGGGTAAGATATAGCCAAACTGACAAGAGAAAAGCTGAAAAATAGGACTGAAATAAAAATGACAAAGTTGGTCCCATCAGGTTCTGATCAGTTCCCATAAAACACCCTTTTAGGAATACCTGCAAGGTAATGTTATGATTTCTGAAGTAAACTTTTTTGCCTTATGAATAGTTACACCTTTATACATATAATGTATCTAATTGCAACATACAGAATTTTGAGTAAGCTAACTTCTAAGAAAGCCTCCACCCATTCTAGGAAACAAACCATGACCAACAGCCCTAGAAATGGACAAGGGGAAGAGAAATGACAGACCACGTCTTATGCATCGAGATACTAGAAGAAGTCTTTCCCATTGTTTCTCAGTTCAGTATGCCTTCCACTCTGGGGGGGGGGTACTTTGTTTTTGCTTTCTCAGCTGCCAAAATAACTTTGATTACTTGCTTGCTCTACTTGTGACCCCTGGGAATTCTTCTTCAGGGGCAGGAGAACCAAGACTGTTGTTGCAATTGGTATGGGAGGGAGTTTTGGGAGGAGGCTTATCTTTCCCCATCCATAACACAAACCTCTCCCTTTTTAGTTCCATTATATTCCATTGTTTGTAACTTCTATGTCCTCAGATCCATACATCTTACATACCACAGAAGGGAGGTGTCCACTCTGCCTTTTCTTACTAGAAGCCACAACTTGCTTGGAGCAGAAATGACTCACTTCCTCTGACCTCTGACTCCTTTGATGTCAAGGTCTGAAACTATATGGTCAGAATCAGGGTTATGAGAACAGTTTGCTCTAGGATTCTGGCATCTTGAGCTATAAACACTCTTGTGTTGGGCCTAGTAGTAAGGTCATCCACCTGAAGCAGAATGTGTTTAGACATCAGGCTTTGGTTTGTTTCACCAAGAATAATCAAACAAAAAAAGGAAGTTACTACTCCAATGTCAAGAATAAGGAACTGGTTTGTAACATACATTCAGCAATGTATTCCCACCAAGTACTGGAAATTTGCCATTTTGATTTTTTTCTGAATAATGGATATAATTTTGTTTGTGAGCACCAAATGTACTGAGTCTCGTTCTTTGATCTTCAAAATTTTGCAAATTCAAAAATATGTGGCTTTTTACTACGTTGTATAAAAATCTCCAATCCAACATCCATCCATTTTTCTCTTGTTCTGAAAATCATGAAATCACTCAACTTGTATCTCTTTCAGTAATGCATTAGAATATTCTGAGAACTGAGAGGAGCATTGCAATGAAAGAGATGTTAAGACTACCTATTTCAAACTAAGCTTTTCAATGAAAAAGGTAGGCTTACCATGTGAGGGGACAGGCAACAGCGACACATTATACTCTTTGTAAGGGAATGAAGTTCAATTTAGGCACAAGTTTACATTATACATCATTTACATTCAGAAAGGCTATTGATCCTCTGTTTTTCTGTAAATCACAAAGTCTCACAAGATGAGTTAAAAGTACTCTACACTCCTGAATGTTATGAAGACTTTGTGAAACCTAGTGTTTTCTTTAAAAAGAATTTGCCAATGTATCTTGTTCACAGAAGGGTTTTAAATAACATTCCAAGGGACTACAGAGATGGCTGAGTGGTAAAGAGCACTGAATGTTCTTTCAGAGGACCTGGGTTCAATTCCCAGCACCCATGTGGCAACTTACAACTGCCTGTAACTCTGGTTCCATGGGACAAGACACCAATGCGCATAAAATAAAATGAATTTTAAAAAGATTTGTTCATAACACTTTTATTTTTAATAGATATAGAGTTATTTAGTGCATTTATTTCTTTTTTATGAGCTTTGGTTTTTGTATCTTTCAAGAACTTACCTTATAACTAAATTATCTAATTTGTTCTGAAGTTGCTTACAATGTTCCACTAGTAAACCATTTATATTGAAGGATCTAAAGTGATGTTCAGTCTTAATTCTTGTACTTTCTATTTTTATGTAGCTTCTTGATCAGTCTGGCAAGTGTATTGTCAGTTTCACTGATTATCTCAGAATATCAGCTTTTGGTTTAAACAACTTTTATTTTTGAGTTTATTTTCCAGCACGTTGATTTCAGATCTTTATCATTTCCTTTCTTCTGTTCATATCAGATTTGGTTTGACTTGTTTTTTGCAATTTTAGGTGGAAGCTGGGATGATTTGAGACCTCTTTCTTTCACAATATAGGATTTGATGCTATTAATTTCTCTCTAAATATTGTTTTACATTGTTGAAGTAAAATAAAACAAAAGGAAAGCATACTACTACAGGAAATCCTTAGAATGACAAACATCTGCCAACTAATACACACTCTTTCAGGACTTTCGAGATAGTTGCGTGGTAGGAGTGCCAGAAGACCTTGGGGTACAGTCCTAACTCTGGCTTCCAAGTCCAGGGCCAACTGTGGCTTTCTAGAGAAAACATATAACACAATTGGCTGAAAATATTCTATAGTTGTTTCCCCCTCATTGTTAGGAAAAGATTTCTAAGCTCAAGAAGAGTGGGCTCCTATTGAAGAGCTTTGTGGAACAAAAGAAATATCACATAGATCATAGTCTCTGACTACAGTTTATCAAACTACAAAAAGCAAAAGGACTTGTTTGGAGACTAAAAACTAAACTTCTAAATGCTTCATGAGTTAAAATGAAAGCAGAACAAAAACTACAAAATATTTAGAATGGAATAAAAACAAAAACATAGATCCAAAATTCAGTCCTGCAATTTAAAATATTCTGAAAATTTTTGCTTTTTACTACAGTTCATTTGATGATATTCCTAGCCTGAGGCTAGAACTTCTGTCAAAGATGACAAAGAAAAAGTGAGAACATGCACAAATAAACAGTATTGCCTTAGGAGCAACAACAATAGCACAACACATGGTTAAATAGAAGACATAAAACCCAAGAGAACGCCTGCAGCAACTCTGTGCTAAAGAATGTGGAAATGTGGACAATAGGTATCTTTCTGGATTTACCTTCTAATTAGTAGAAAAGTGAAATAAACTTATAAAAAATTTAATTATCTGTATTCCCCCAGTAGATTTCCAACAAAAGAAATACACATGGCCAGTAAATATGAAAATACACTAAACTTCTCTCAAAATCAAGAAAACATTCTGGGCAGATGGCAGGTGTAATTCCAGGGTAAAGTATGTGCTTAGCATGTACAAGGCCCCAGGTACCACACAAACACAGGAGAAATGCTGGGGGGAGGATACAGTAAAATGGTGAAATGGTATGGTGTAAACATTTCCCATCCTTCTGGTAAGTACATATTATAAGTCTGTCTATACCAAACTTTGGAGCTGTAAAAAATTCACCTTGTTCTGTCATGTGGGTTGGACATTAGTTTGGAAAACCCCTTTGTAGAAACTCAGCAATACCTAAAACAAAACAAAACAAAAAACATAGAGCTGCCCTGATCCAACATTTTGTATTTAAATCAACATAGAGAAATTTCAACACCTGTGCCCACACAACAAAAAGCAATAAAATTTGTACAGGAGGAACAAGGAGTGTGCTGAGACTCACAGAAGACAAAATAATGGTAGGCAGCCCTTAGTCCTTCTTTGGAAATTGTCCCTGGCTAAAGGATGACTGGTATTTTTAGCAGCATCCCTCAGGTCTTTTCTCTGAGCATAGGCTGTTAAGAGGAGAGCAGAAGCAGTATGTATACTTGATTCAGCCCAGTGTAGTATGACTGTTATTCACAGCCCTGCTAGGGTCCTGTCAGGTTGGAAACATTCAGAATTTTTGCCTGGTCTAAGTACGGTTTAGTCACCAACTACTTAGATGAATTCCAGGTAGCAATGCCCCATTGCCAGGGGTAAAGTTGTCTCATTTAAGGCTTAATCTGTTCAACTGTCCTTGACAATTCACTCCTCTGCTCCATATCTTAGTAAAATCCAAAGTGGAAAACAATCAAACAAATCTACATTTTGGTTTAGACTAGTTCCTCTTTTGGATGCTCGTTCATTGCTAACCTCTTTACGTCCCACACTTACCCAGGCTGTCCCAACCCATTACTTCCCTTTATCAAAGCACACACATTCCCTGCCAAGAGCATCTCTTTGTTTGCAGTTTACAGAGTTGAGACTTGAAAGTAAATAATTTTCATGCCTAAGTGACATGTCTTGGTTTTAGTTGGTTTTGCCCTGCTAAACACGTAGCAAATCTCCAGAAACTTAAGAACTAACGAGCTAACATTTTCTTTTGCAGCATTTCTACAAAATGTCTGCTTCCTCTCTGGCTCCTTCCCTTTCTTGTTAAAGACTCCAATACTCCAGTATTGACATGAATGTGGTTTTAGATCTACCTTGTTTGTGGTAAGTGAAGCACTCTCTATAATGGTGGAATTTGAGGCTTGATCGTGGAAGTTCAAATAGGTAATTTTGGTTTGTGATTCCACAAAAAGACACTGGAGAAACAATTAATGCTGCTGGCTGGTATCACTGGTTCTTGAATTTTCACACTGGTCTCATCTGACTTCATGCTAATCTACTTTCTTCACTATTACTTTTCTTTGACCTAAAAAGTTCTACTTTTTATCGTGATAGATTGGAGCATGAGCTCTGTAATTAGTGTTTCTGTGTTAAAGAGACATGGCCTCCAGAACCTTAGTTTCCCCATGAACTAAGAGAAAGGGGGCTGTATTCCATCTAATATCTGTAAATGTCAGAAACTTGTTTCTTACTCTGTACACTACGTGTTATAAAAAGGCAAAGGGAGCCACCACCCAGATGCTTGTATTTTTGGCATCTCTTTCACCTATTTCGTTATGACTCTAAGGAAGTGGCATTAAAGATAAGTGAGATTACAGAAATGCTCTATCTCAGACATGGTGAAGTTTTTAAAGTGTTTTTGAGTCCTACCTGGTTCCTCAGACCTGCCCTTGTTAATGACATTCAGAGAGTTTCTGTATCAGAAGGTATGGAATGAGGATTGTACTGCTTTGTTAGCAGTGTATTGGTTTAGGGATCTGATTTTTATATGCACTGGCTCTTGGACCTGGACTCAAAGTTAGCAAACTCCCTTATGCCAGGCTCTGCACTTGATGTCTTTCCAAAGCTCTTAACTGATGTGGAACATGAGAAAAGTCTCACTTCCATATCCATGTTTCAGGAAAGGGCACCTAAGTAAGAACAGGTGTCTCAGCCTTCACGGGCAAAAGCCCAAGTGTGGGTCCCTAACTACAGTCAAGCTGATGAGCAGTTTCCAGGGTAAGAGTGGAGACAAAGAAGTTTTAGCCTCTTGGTCTGGTATCCTTCACATGTTGGAAGTAGGAGACAGAAAGCGACATGTGATCATTAAGAGAAGCAGAGAAGTCGAGTGAAGAAGGGGCCTTCTAATTCCAAATGTCCCTCCCACCTGTCATTGACCACTTTGAGGTTCTGTCTTAAAATATCACAAAGCACCCTGTGTCCTTCAAATACATTCTTCTTAATTTGTTGTCTTAAATTGTCTTTTGAGTTTCAAGGCCTTGTACCTTGATATGTGACAATTAAAGTTTTTTATTATATTTTAGAAAGAGGCCAAGAATTGGCATTCTTAATGCAATTAGGGATGCTACTGGTCCAGAGACCTCACTAGGAAAGCCACTGACTTTAAAAGCAGCCTCCTCCTTATTTCTACTTACATGATAATAACTGGATAATAGATTGGCCTTCATGTTCTTCCAAATATACTGGTTTATATATCTTAGTGATTCAGTCTCCAAAATGACCTTCTGAGGGGGGAGGATGTTGCAATTCTACTTTACAGATGAGAAAACTGTTGCTGTGAGAGGTCTGAGTAATGTATACAACTTCCCTGTTGCAAAGACGGCAGAGCCAGAGATTGAAAGCCCAGGATGCTCTGACTTAGAAGCTCACTTTCATCATTTGTGCTCCATCTCACTTCCCATTCTAGTTACTCTAGATTTGTTATAAACTCTAGAATCTATCACCATGTCCTAGGCATGGCCCACATCCATCCCTCTGAGTTTCTGTTCATAGTGGTCATCCCTGGATGCCTCTCTATCATACTCTTTGCCCAAATGTTCGGAGGTCACGTCCAGACTTGCCTTTCCTGTGAAGCCCACAGATTTCCTAATCTCTTCCTAATCCTTGTCAGGACTGTTTCCTCCTTTGAGCAGCTGTAACACTTTGTATTCGTCTTGCTGTATTTTACATTTTGGGGTCACTTGTCTTTATAGATTCCATTGCAAAACTACCAGATCCCTAGAGGTAGAGACTGATGTTTGCCTGTGGTAGTTTCGACTTGGATAGCCTGTTGTTGCCATATATCCTGGAGACCCTTTAGCTTTGGATCTGCAAGTACAGTCCCTTCACATGCTCCGGCAGTTTATAGATGAGGTGGGTACTGGGGTGAGCTACCCTGTAGTTCTGGTTCTGGGCTTAAGCGGTAGCTGGGTTGGTCAGCCTGCCAGCTTTTCCTCATCACCACCACCCAAGCAAGCTCTCCAGCACTGCCCCAGCTTGCTCACCCAATGTAGCAGACAGCAAGGCGTGGGGCCAGTTCTGCTCTCACATCCTCAGGTCCAACTCACCAGCGCTCACACCATCAGGGCCAGCTCTACTGTTTTGCCCAGGTGAGGTACAGGGCCCACTCTCCTGAGTGCTGCAGCCTGTGAGGGGCAGGATCAGCTCTCCCACTCTTGAGACCCTAGGACTAGCTTTTCCTGCCTGCAGTAGGTGCCAAGTGGATGAGGGGAGAGGAGCAACGGGGTTATCTCTTCTATCATGGGATATTTGTGAAGAGGTATTTCTGTGATTGGTGTGATAAAAAGACGAACAACCAATAGCTAGGCAGGAGAGATAGGCAGGACTATCTGCCAGATAGAGAAGAGGATAAGCGAGGAGGGAGGAGACGCCATGGAGACACTGAACAAGCTGGATGCACAGAATGGGAGAGAGGTAAAAGCCATGTGATACAGCATAGATTTTAAGGCATGGGTTAATTTAAGTTACAAGAGCTAGTGGGATAAGCCCAAGCTAAGGATGAGTTTTCTTAATTAATAATAAATCTTCATGTTATTATTTGGGAGCTGGCAGCCCAAAGGAAAGTCCAACTTCACTCTCCCCTGCCCATGCCACTGCATGACAGACCATGGGAATTGTTCTCCCATGGTCACATATTCAGGGCCAGCTCACCAGCACTCCAGGCAGCAGGGACAGCTCTACTGTGATAGGAGGTGCAGAGCCTGCTCCCCAGAGTAGTGCAGTTGTTGAGGGGCAGGGCCAACTCTGTGTGCAGCTCTGTCCTCACCGTTTTAGGTGATAACAAGAGCCACAAACATCAACACTGATGGAGGTTGAGGCAGGGCCCCTGTCAGCAAATGAAACCATAGTCCTGGGTAGCAACGCAGGTCACTTAGATAGGCATGGACCCAATGTCATGTGGCCCTTGAAGCCCCACAGGGCCCCACATGTGGGCCCAGATCCCAGACATCCACACTGCCTTCAATGGTGACAGGAGCCTCGGACATCAGTACCGGTCCTGTCTGTGGCAGCAGCTCAGGCCCATACCATGCCTGATGCTGGGTGACAGCACATGTTAATCAGATTTGTATGGGCCCAGCAGCAGCACAGCCCTAGGCAGTATTCTCATAATAAAGTGGGAAATTAGTAGATTTGAAGAAATAAAATTGAGCAAGTAGACATAACAACCATGGTGGGGATATGCTTATAACTCCTTTTGTATAAACAAGGGAAGGGGAAAAAGTTTTCTCTTGTTTTTTTTTTTTTTTTTTTTTTTTGGTTTTTCGAGACAGGGTTTCTCTGTATTGTTTTGGAGACTATCGGTCCAGCCCAGCCTCGAACTCACAGAGATCTGCCTGCCTCTACCTCAGGAGTGCTGGGATTAAAGGCGTGCGCCACCACCCGGCTTTCTCTTGTTTTAATATCAAGACATCACTTGTTATAATACATACTTACTATTTTTCTAACCTGAAACCCATCAGAAAGGAATAATAGAAGATAAAGTGAATAATATATATTGCTGTTTTCTATAAAAGCATTTCAAACAGATGGTGCAGAAGTCAGCTCCAAGGCTAGATGACAGAGCATATGACACGGGTACAGTCGTCTCTGGGCTACAGCTAGAAGTGAGCTGAATCCATTGTTATCATCCCCATACTTTTCCTGAAATGTCACTTTCCACTGGACTTTCATGGTGAGTTCAAATTGGTCATCTGCAACCAATGAGGAAAGAGGAAATTTCACCAATATAACTCATTCACAACAATAAGAAAAACAAAAAGAGGCATGATAAATACTGGGAGAAACAGTTTGTTCAAGCAGTATTTCAAACATCTCCATTACTCATAATGTTTCCCCTTTCTTTTGGCTACCATTTCCCTCAATGCATCTTTGGAAAATGGCCCAATATGTCATTGCTTGGCCATCTGTGTATACAAGACTGCAGTAGTTTCCACTAACTCTTGTTTTTGGTGATGTTATATAAGGGATCTTACTTTCCAAATTATTACATATACTTTCCCAAAACCATTCCCCCTCCTGTCTAAGGAACTGATGGGGTTTGGTGTCACCCACTGTTTTCAGTTAAACAGCACATTCTAGATTTACTTATAGAAATATTTTCATTTGGGCAAAATCCTTGAAACTAGCAGAGCCTAGGAATGTATGGACAGGGAGACAAGTGTTTTGTTAGGTATAAATCCAAGTTGATCACCACCTCTGTATCTCTGCTTCTATTTCCAACTCAGAGCCCCCCAATCTGTGCTTCCCAGTACAGAGACTAGATCATCTCAACCTTTAAGGTCTTATTTCAAAGAGCAACTCCGACACACATTTGTGTAAATTTTAAATAGTTTATTGACATTTCAGACACAGTAACAGTGTGTCATCAGATTTCTAGCAAGACTTTCTAAAACATCTACAGTCCTTGAATTAAGTACACAAGCTGCTCTTTTATTCTATTTTAATTCTTCATAAGCCATAAAACATTAAATAACATATGGGTTTTTGACAAGTATCTAGTTTAGAAATTGTTTATACAGGGATTTGGCACCATGTAAATTGGGATTGAGGGATAATAAGACAATCGGCAAAGCATCTGGTTTGAACTTCTGTGTTGATCTCACCTTTGGATGGTCCAAAAGCCAGATGCCTACAACAATGTCTTTGACAGTTTTGAGCTTTTGTGATTGTGAAGGTCTCCATCATACCAATGCACAAAACAGAAGTTCAGGCTTATTATAAAAATGAATGGACAATTCCAAATATAATGAAACATTTGGATGTAACATGTGAAAAATATCACCTTTTGTTCTTCACATGTTGAAAATCAATTAGCCATTAAACTATAAATGTATATTGAAAACTGCAAGGCAAAATGCTGCAACAATAGTGATAATATGTGAATTTTATGTACAAAAATGAGATTTTTTTCAAATGGCAAAATAACTAGAAATAAGTTGGAAGTTAACATAGAGAATACTAAGAGAGAATACATGGTAGATTCCTTGCCTAGCATATTTGAAGCCCCAGTTTGATTGCCAGCATAGAAAAAATATTCAGGAATATAAAAACTCAGTATAATAATAATAAGAAAAGTGCCAGAGAAAAAGAAACACTCAAATAAATTATATGTCACAAATCAAACTTTGAAACAAGATATATCTATATCTATATATACACATACACACACACACACACACACACACACACACACACATATATATATATATATATATATATATATATCTTGATTTTTTGAGACAGAATTTCTCTGTGTTGTTTTGAAGGCTGTCCTGGAACTTGCTCTGTAGACTAGGCTGGACTCCAACTCACAGAGATCCACCTGCCTCTGCCTCCTGAGTGCTGGGATTAAAGGCATGTGCCACCAATGCCCGGCAAAACAAAATATTTTATAGAGTATTTTACAAACACAGTGCTTGTTTTAAGAAGACAACTGAGAACAATAGGCACTAAAATTCCAGTGAAAATTCTGCCAAAAGCATTGCCAGAGTTGTTAATAACTTTTGGAAGTTTGATTTTTGAGATGTGTCCTTGCTATGAATCATAGGTGCAATGATCCATATAGAAAACATTTGACTCTGAGGTCCTGACGAACGCTGTGATTACTAGAAATGCTGAGTGTGCTGGTTTTCTGTCATACACCTGACATTTGGATACTCAGAGACAACTGGGTATCTCCTTGTGCTATTTGTATGACAGTTTGCTGGAATAACACCAATTCTCCTATGCTCTGCTTCTCTGCTGGTGGTAAGATATATACATAGTGATATATTATTTATGATTTATTAAAGCTGGCCTGAGAATTCAGAAAGCAAAGTCAGCCACAAGCCATAGAAGCCAGGAACACACCTTTATCCCAGCACTCAGAAGCTAGGAGGTGATGGCACACACCTTTAATCCTAGGACTCACGATTAGGAGGTAGATGCATCTCTGTGAGTCCAAGGCCACCCAGAGCTATACAAGATTGATCCAGTCCTAAAGAGAAACAGCTCACACAAAGATGATCTCAGCACCTGAGATCACATGCCTTTAATCACACTATTAGGGAGCTATGTAAGACAGGAGCAAGGTCTCGATATGAAGCATTCATTACCCAGCCTCAGTAAAGGTAGGAGGCATTGATTCTCCAGCCATACTGAAGATATGAAGGCTCAGTATCAAGGAGGATAGGAAGACATTGAAGTCACAGGATTCACCATCCACACTGATGAGAGGCAGCGATTTGAGACTTGGTTAAAAGCTTGTGTGTGGATCAGCCCTTTCAGCCTGAACTTGAGGTGAGAACTAGTGGCCAGATGTTTTGCTTCCCTGATCTTCAACTTGAACTCCAATATCTGTCTCTGGGTCATTTATTTTTTGTGTTACTCATATGGGTCTCAAACAGAAAGCAACCACCATAGTGAGTCTAAAGAAGAAATTTTCACTAAAATGAAAAGCAACAAAAGAAAATATTCTGTAGCTGTCATCTCCATTAGTAAACCCATGATGAGCTATTAATGATCCAGGGGTCTCAATAGTCTCAATGCAACGTTTTCTTCTCATCTTCTTATCTGTATCATCAGAAGGTGGGAGCAACTTGGGAGAATGTGGCAGAATCTTTAGTTGTAAGCAAAAAAGTAATTGGGCGTTGTGTTCTTGATTATTCCTTTTCTTTCTAACTTTTATTATAACATTTTCAGAGCTTACTATTTGTTTCACATGGGTATTTAAAATATGCATCAATCTACTTCATGAATTTTTATTTGAAATCATCATAACAATCTTCATCACCATATTATAATAATCTATGAATTGTGGTTTGTGCCTATAAATCCAGCACTTAGACTGAAGCCAGAAGATTGAGAGTTTGAGGACAGCCTGGGCTACAGTAAGACCCTCCTAAGTTGCCACCCAGGTCCATAAGGGTGTTCAGGTCTGAACTGCTGCCAAGGGCCATGTCTAGGCGTGTAGCCCGACTGCTGCCAAGGTGTGTGTTGATGTTTGTAGCTCCTATTATCACCAAAGGCTGTACAGATGCCAGGGGTCTGAACCACCACCTGAGGCCATTTTGGTGTTCTAAGGTCATGGTGCCACCTGGACCATACTGATATGGGTGGCATGTGCTGACACGGGGGCCATGATGACATCTGGGACTGAGCTGCTGCTGAGGGCCATGTCTAGGTCCACAGTCTTGTCGCAGCTGGGATTTGTGTTGATCTCCATGGCCCTTGTTACCACAGGGGGGCATAGGAACCATGCATGTTGAAATCCAAGGGCTGGGCTGAGTTGGCACTGCCCTTTGCTAGTCCTGGGAGAGCTAGACCTGCTCCCCCACCCCTGCAACTGTCCCCTGTAGCAGAAGAGCTGGCCCTGCCCCTCACCACAAGTGTGGGAGAGTTGGCCCCAATGACTTGGGTGTAGAGGAGTTGGCTCTTTCCCCTCCCAGGAAAAGCTTTGCCCCACTGAGCAGCAAGACCCCTTCAAGACCATCTCTGTGGGAAAGAAGTATTATGGAGGAGTCCTGGGTCAGGCAGTAAACGGCATGAACCAGGCCTAGGCTGGGAATCTTTAGGTCTCGTCTGTGTGAGGCTACCTGGAGCCTGTGCAGAGGCCAGAAGTTGGACATGGTGTTACAACGTGTCCAGAAAGCTTCTAAAAATATCCTGAAATTTTCTTCAAACAATACCCAATGAGGTTACATCATCACAAGTGATGTTATCTTTAATTCCAGGAGCTGAAGAACAGAGAAGCTGCTACCTTAGCTGATTATTGCAAGAGATAAAGTTCGATAACTTGGTGACAGAATCACTGTGAACACATACCTGAGATGATACAGCAATCAACAAACCTAACTCCCAACCAGCCGCAGATGGAAACAAACGACTCCTTGGCACCCCTTACTTGCCAAAAAAGTGACCACAGGAACCGTTGAGTATGGACAGAATAGAGGAGTGATTGTATCTTAATCATGACACCAAATGTAAAACTCAGAACATTCATTTTCAGCTTAAAAGCTCATCTTAAAATAAAACTTCAGAGCATCTTTGCATCCTGGCAATTTTTCTCTATAATGAGGGCAGCTCTATGCTGTGACCAGGGGGTTTGTTTGTGTTCTTAGCTAACACTGCACCATACACCTGAGTAGTGAGCCGTCCTCTAATTTAATATTGTTTTTATAACCTGATGGTACTTTGGTGACTACAATGAATGGGGCTTGTTCTTTGTTCTGGCTTGCTGGTCTCTTTTAACTCCCAGGGTGCTGTATGCAGTAAAGAATCCCACTTGTAGTATCATCATTCCCTCCTACTTGTATTTTCATTTTGCTTTTATCACTCTGACCTGATAACATCATAACATCCTAAAGTTATTGATCATAAAAATGATAATACTGCTTTAAGAAAGAAATTAGAGACAGCTGTTCTCCACCTGCCCACTCCCGCAGGCAGCCCCTGTCTGTCCACTGCTGGTTTGGTGCTTGTCTACATTTGGTAAGTGATAGGTGAGGTTCACTTTAACCACCACGTGTTGACTTCCTCTCCTTGTAGTGTTAAACTCATTACATTTCCTACCTCTCCCCACATCCTCTCAGCACCGTTATTTGACAGTTTCTGGTTCATCACTGAGTTTTGTTCACATTATTGCAACTGGGTAACATCAAGCTCCTTTGACTTGCTGTTTCATGTTCTTAAAGCTGATGGTGTACTTCTCCCCAATTTAATTAGCTTCTATATTCATATTCGGCAAAAAATGTCTAAATTTCTAAAGTTTAATCTTCCAAAGTTCTCTAAGTTCCCAGTTCCTTGTTTGCCCTGACTGGCTGCTCAGAGATCTTCAACTCCCCTTTTCCATACTTGTATGCAGAAAAACAAAACACTATCAAGAAAAACAACAACAACAGAACATGACCTCTGTTCTGCTTAAGTGTGTATTTTATCTCTTCCTGAGAAAATGTTAAGTTGGAGGTAATTTTTTAAAAACCCTTACATTTCTAAATATGTCCATATTCTGCCTGTAAAATAGCTAATAATCTGGCTCTAACAGAAGCACTGCTGTGCCATCATCCTTTACCATCCAAAGTTTCTATGTCTCCTACTGTCTGTCCATTAGTTTCAAGAGAGCTAGCTCTATGCTTATTTATCTTGCCAGGTATCTGGAGCCTGTTCTTTATAAAGACCCTTGACTATGTCTTGTTCTGGAGACTTCCCCAGAACCACTCCTCCTACTGCTTTGTGATAACATCCTTGCCCAAGCTACTTTAATATTTTCAAACTTCTTAGTCAAAAGTTTAAACTAACTAATTTTATGACCTCTAATTTTTCTCTTTTCTCCCTGTGGACATTCTTCTAAAAGTGATAATATTGCACGATGTTTAAGGCATGGGCTCTGATGCCACATCCTAGCTTAAAATCCCATTTTATGCCCACAGGTGGAATAATGCCATGCTGTCTTCTACAAGAAAGATTCTTAGGCTGTTACTGGACTCCAGGGAAGACTGTTTGACTAAGTATGGGCCACCAGGTTATCATAACACTCAGTTGTTTATTATGAACTGACAGCCTTCTGACCTACTTTACAAAAAAAATGGAGCAGTTAAACTGGCCCACACAGAATCCTTAAAGCTTATGAAGGCACCATGGCAGACCATTCACACCAGCTTTAGCCTTGACCCCAACATCCTGCCATCCTTAGGCTCATGTGCTCACAGATGTCTACTAGAATGATCTGCCTGAGGATGCACCTGTTTTTACCTAGCCTCAGAACTGTGTCCTTTACTTTTGTCAACCTCGGGTGGACTATCATTCACAGCAATTCTCAGGGGCAGACCTCAAGAACAATAGAAAAGGAATAAAACAAGTACTGTTGTTTTAACCCCAGTGTTTGCAGACACATTGTCATACAGCCGTAGATTACCTATACCATTCCATCTCCAGTCATTAGCTTTGGAACGATAGTCTTCTAAGGGCCTGGTTCGTCAGACTTCATCATCTTTCCTGAAACAGGAGGCTGGTATTTTCACTGAGTGTATTTGACACCTTCAGCCATGTGTTCGTCAACACATTCAGAGTTTTTGTTACCTCTCTCTCCCAGATTCACTCAGTACAATTCTGATGACAGTGTCCCATTAGATACTGAGGTAGTGAGGTCCCTGCAGCCCAGAATGAAGCAAATCATCCATCATTATCCTAATCCTGTAACAAGACAGTAAAGTGTTCCCCAGGGCTGTGGACGTAGACTGGTAACAGAGCAATTGCTTTGGACATGAAAGGCCCTGAATTCAGCAAAATGACAGAGAAAGGGGAGGGAAGGAAGGAGGGAAAGAAGAAGGGAGAAAGGAAGGCAGGAAGGCAGAAAAGAAAAAGGAAAAGGAAAAGGAAAAGGAAAAGGAAAAAGAAAAGTCTGCCCCACAAAGAAAGCTGCTTCTTCAGGTGGCCTTCTACATACACTCAATGCATAAATTATTTTTTTCCTAATCAGAGGACAACAAACTCCAGCCACATAAGGACCTTTGTGAGGAAATATACCTTGCCTCTTCACTGATACCTCATCCATAGCTGTTTTCCCATCACAATCACTGCACTCAGTAATAATAACAGAGACCATCTGGCTTGAAACTCTAAAATACTTACTGTCTGACATGTTAAGGAAAGGTTTGACAACACTCATTTAGGTTAATATCTATGCACCAAACACCACAACTGTGATGATATACTTCATCGAGGAAAATAACATAAATAAGCACACAATTAAGTCACCATTGAGGCCAGTTGTACTATCCACTGCTCTCTAAGAATAAGAACCAAGTCATTCTCTTGTTTTATTTTGACTTGTTTGTCTTAACAGCTGCATTTGACAATAAAATGGAAATAAGATGGGAATCAAGGTATCCATGTTTCTCTTGTCTATGATAAGACACTAACATTTTCTGTTTTCCTCATAGAACAAAACAGTGATTTAAATTTTCTACATTGTCTTTCAAATAGCTCCCTCCCAATCCTATCTCTCCTAACAATAATCTCTATACTGAAGCCTGAATGGGAACCTAGCCCTGTGTGAGGACACCCATTTTCACACTTGGGGGCTAATGCAAAATATAGTGAGCTCAAACTAGAATTCAGTTTACAGTGGTATAAAGTTCCATCAAAAATCTCTCACTTGTTAATCCCAGCACTCGTTAGGCAGAGGCAGGCGGATCTCTGTGAGTTCGAGGCCGGGCTGGACCGACGGCCTCCAAAACAATACAGAGAAACCCTGTCTCGTAAAAACCAAAAAAAAAAATCTCTCACTTGGCTATCAATAATGCCAGCCCAGATATGACCAAAGGATTTCCTGCATCCTTTGGAATTACTATAACTTACACCTGGCATTCAGTCAGCCCCAAATTTGTGGTTTATCTTTTTAATGTTAATTTTCAATTAAAGAACTAAATAATGGGTGTCATTGTGAGGCTGATATATATATATGTATATACATATATATATACACATATATATGTATGTATGTATGTATGTACATAAATAAATAAAAACATTTCATCTTGCCCCTCCCCAACTGCCCTTTTCTATCCCTCTTCTCCTCTTCTTTGTCTTGCTGGTTTCTGCCCTCCTTCTTCTTCCTTCCATCTAATAATTCTTCTGTTCTTGACACACACGTGCGCACACACACACACACACGCATACACACAACGTATGTATATGTTAAATCAAGATTTTGTATAAGAGAAAGCATGCAATATTTTCTTTCATTAACCCATTACATTCTCTTGTTCCCCCTTCCTCCTTCCTTTAGACCTCTTCCTTCCCTGTCATAGTTTCCATAGGACTTTCATGTCCTATGTGTGTATATATTTATACAATATATATTGGAATCTAAATTCTGCAGAGAGAAAACATGGGATTTTATCTACCATTTTTTACTTAACACGATGGTCCATCCACTTTCCTGCACATAATAAAACTCCATTCTACTTTATGTCTGAATGAAACTCCATTGTGCACATAAATCTCATTTTCTTTATCAGATCAACTGCTGAAAGACATCTAATCTGGTTCCATGTTTTGGCTATGTTGTATAGTACAGCAATAAGCATGGATATACAGCTATGCCTACTGTATACTGACTAGATTCCTTTGGGTATATACCTAAGAGTGGTATACCTGGATCATATAGTAGTTCTAATTTTAGGGTTTTTTAAAACTTCTATACTTGTTTTCATTAACATTTCCTGTTGTTTGTTGCTGGTGGCCATATCGAAGGAACAGCAAGTGACAATTGACTTCAGGGGATTGGCTCACCAGCATGCAAGGCACTGATGGGTGAATCTTGGATAGGCAAGGCCCTGAAAGACTCAGCCCCAAAATATATCCTATTATGGTCGTGCCTTTACATGTTTGCCACTGCAACTTACCTCTGGTATCTGGTATAGTGTAAATGGGTGTGGGAAGATTCCCTACTGCCTTCACTAAGGTATGATTAGTTCATGGAGATATCTCATTCTAGCCACATTTTTACCTGTGGATTATTATGGAGGTGATTTCCTTCTATTGTGTACTGTTTAACTGAAGGAAGCAATGACTTTATACAACAATAGTGTTAGTTTAAATAGGACTTTAAGGATTGAGGCTCTTTAATAAATATAGTAAGCGATTATGATACAGGTTAGTTTAGAGGGAAAATTAATATAGGTAAAGGCAAGATATGGTGTTGCTCCTTCCCCTGATAAAGCAGTTCTCAACCTGTGGGTCAAACCTCTTTGGGGGGTTTTCACAGGGGTCACCTAGGACCGTCAGAAAACACAGATATCTGTATTAAAATCCATAGCAGTAGCAAAATTGCAGTTACCAAGTAGCAACAAAAAAGTTTTGGTTTGGGGTCACAGAATTAGGAAGGTTGAGAACCCAAAAATGTCTTACTAGATGGTGACCAAGCATTCAAATACATGAGCCTGTGAAGGATATTTCACATGAAAACTATACACATGGTCACAGAAAGTTTCCAGCCACTAGATTCCTTCAAGGGAAGCCATTATGCTCTGTGGTTCTGATGGTCTAAATCTTCCTCTACTCATCATCATTCCTAAATAGAAACACAATTTGGAGGTGCGACCTGATACATTGTTTCATCTCTTGGTTTTATGCCTTGCCATTTTCCCATCCTGGAATTCAAATAAAAATCTTACTTTTTACTAACTAATTCACACACTTGTCCCTTCTCTAGAAGTTCAGTGTCAACAATCTGCTTTCTAGCACTCATTAACATATCTCTTCCCCTCTCTCTTTCTCTCTCTCTCTCTCTCTCTCTCTCTCTCTCTCTCTGCAGTTCCCCTCTAAACCAGTTTGTTGTCTCACCTCTCTCTTCATTTTTTCTATGCCAATTGGTCTAGCTTAGAGCAGGATGGGATCACCACCCTTGGACCAAACAGGCCTAGAAAAACTGGGAGGCCTAGTCAATGCCACACCCCATGGGTCACGGGGTAAGTTTACACTCTTCCCATTTGTGATTCTGACAGTCAGAAAGTGCCCTTGCCTCTAGAACTCTCCCACAACTAGCTCTACTCTGTTCTATTCTGACCATCCCTCTCTAAATGTCCTCTATCTGTTCCTAACTATGCCTCTGCTTAATCCATTCCTCTGCTCTCCACAAAGGTGCAGCATCCTGCCTTTAAGATCTGGCCCTTGCTCCAGCGGTGGGACCAGGACCTGTCCCTGATGCATGAGCTGGCTCTTTGGTACCTATACCATATGGTGGGATGTTTTGTTCCACCTTGATGCATGGGGAGCACCTTGGTCCTGCCTCAACTTGATATGTCATGCTTTGTTGATTTCCATCTGAATGGAGACTGAGGGGGAGTGGATGGGGTTGGGTAGAAGGGAGGTAGGGAGAGGGAACAGGAGGAGGGGAAACTGTGGTTGGTATTTACTTTTGAAAAATGATGATTAAAATAAATAAATAAAAACCTTAAAAAAAGATCTGACCCTCCAGGAAGTCTTCCCTGAACACTCCACATTTATCATATTTTCTCTTTTATGACAAATACCCTTCCTACGCTAAATGTTGTCTCCTTGTGTCACTTAGGTTCCCAGAAGGAAACAATTGGCATACTCAAATTTGACAATTTAAGAAAAGTTCATCAGAAGAGAGCAGGGAAATGGGAGAATGTACTCCTTTGAGGTACTGGATTGAATGTCAGTCTTGAGTCAAAAAAGGAGGTTAAAAGGAGCTCTGTACCCAGGAAGTGTGACCTATAGGGTTGACTAATAAACAGAATCTTCTTTGCCTCCCCTACCCACTTTCAGTTCTTCCAGTCCAAGAAGCTGTTGGTTGCTGTGTCAGATTTCAGAATATGAATTGGATCATGCTTATTAGAAGCTACAGTCCCTGTACATTAAAAATTCCCACACATATACTGGCAAGTCTAGGCTCCCTCCACCCTCCAACAGTGTAATGCAGAATGGGGGTGGGCTTCATAGACACCCATGTCTTTTTCTTTGACATCCTCTATTCACACATGTTGTCAGCATACTTATTATTTTAGCCTCTTGTAAGACCTCTTAGAAGAGAATGTGAATTTTGGCGTAAGCAGAGGTAGTAGATTTTATTGGTCTTGAGCTGTAACCAACCTTACCAAAAACCCTACCTGAGAGGAATGTAGAAATTAGCCCAGATAATAAACAAGAATTTTCTGCCTTCTGTCATTCTTTCCTGATGTCACTGCATCACACAATTCCCAGGAATACAAATAGCACCTCCTAGTGTTTTGCAACACAGGTGGACAAGACAGATATAGGAATTCTAGAGTTTCTTATAGCATCATCAAAAGCCACCTTTCCTGGTACATGAGCACACTCTCTGCTTGGGGCTGGCTGTGGCCAATGCACTGTCATTGGTTGGTGCCCTCTAGTGTTATCTTGTACTATAGCTGTAGTGAAAAGGGATGCTGGCAAGGAAAGAACTTGATCTGAGGAAAGTTGAAGACAATTTGTCTGCACCTCTAATTGAGCTTCTGAATTGCTGTGGCTTCTCCTTATGAGACCCCAGCCCACCTGGCTTCAGCTTTTCTATACCCATATGTCTGTCTGTCTATCTGTCCCCATATATCTGTCTGTCTGTCTGTCCTTTATTCATTCCAGTCAAGTCAGTTTCTGGAACTGTGCTGGATATAGCACTAATGTCTGTTTTTATATACATATTTAGATCATGGAATTTTTTCCTTTGTCCCATTTCTCAGTCAGGTCCTAGGTCTCCACTAACTATTAAAGTCCTACTGATTGCTCTACCTGGACTTCAGAGAATTAGAGTTAGGAGGTTATAATTTGAGTAAACAGAACTCATAGAGTGTAAACTTTATATTGATGCCTCAATGTCCCTTTAACTTCAACTAGAGGCTGTCATTCTTCTATTCCTAAAAGAAAACTTAGGCAAATCTATAACTTTTTGTCATCACACTGAGGTACAAAAAAAATCTCATGATTACACCTGGTTACAAAAGGATTTCAACTTCTGAGAAAGGGTCCAGGGTGTACACTTTTGTTTCCTTGGGACTTGGCTGAGAACATGGTAAGAATTAAGTAAATCTCTGATGAATGAATAGATGGTAAGAGAACAAATGAATATAAGGCAATGACACCCTCCATGAACCTTACCAAACAATGGGGAGCATGCCTGGTCCTGCTGCTGATGGAGGGGATGCAATTCTACTATTTCTTTCTCCCTTTCTGTAGTCTTCAGTTCCCCCTCTCTAATTATTTAACAAAGTCTGAGTCTACATGGAATATGGGGAGCCGAAAGATGATCTCCCTTAATTTCTACATTATCCAGTAGAGGACATTAGAACTAAAGAAGTGAAACAACTTGTTCTAGGTCAGAGGGTAAATTTATGGCAAGAAATCTCTAATGTCTTTAGGGATGTTAGGATAGATGTTTGCATCTTAATATCCAAACCAACATATAACTTTTTATATTTTAGTGTAATTCTAAGACTTATTTTCAGCCGGGCAGTGGTGGCGCACACCTTTAATCCTAGCACTCGGGAGGCAGAGACAGGCGGATCTCTGTGAGTTCGAGGCTGGGCTGGACCGACAGCCTCGAAAACAATACAGAGAAACCCTGTCTCATAAAAACCAAAAAATAAAAAAAGACTTATTTTCTTTTAAATAAGAAACAGGTCCCCTTGACTCAAAATCCAAATGATATAAAAGGCCACCTCACTTTTCTTGTCTTTAGTTAACTGTTTTCCTCTTAAAGACAGTTAGAGATTTCATATGTCTCCTATGGGAGATGACTTGGCATGTTAATCTAAAAATAATAGTGTGTGTGTGTGTGTTCCAAAGTCTATATGTTGACACTTTGGTCCCCAAAATGTCACTATTGAAAGTTCTAGTGGGATATCTTTTGGTCATTGAAAGTGTGCCATCAAAAGGGATTGTGGGATCCAGTCATCTTCTTGACTCATAGTGTAAGTAATTTTCTCCAGCACATGTTCTCCACTGTTACCAGAGACCCAAAATTTACAGATTACACATCTGGAGATTCCAGGCATGTGCTCAATTTACCTTTTCTGCTTATAATTTACTACAGATACTTCACTATAGCAATACAAAGCTGAACAGTATACTGATTTTTTTTTCAGAAATAGATTTCACCTTGTGCTTTGACTCTTCATTCTTTTCATTGGTCAGATTCTTCTCAAGGTGTTTCTCACACTTGTTATCATGTGCTAGTCTTACTTTCCCATATTCGACTCACTTCCTAACTTACCTCCTTGGGTAGTTCTGGGGCTTCTGGCCCATCTTCTATGTATTGTCATATTTTCTTAATGCATAGAGTTGGGTGTTTTATCCCCCTGAAACACACTCTGCATTAGCCTTTCTTGCCTTCTTTTTTTTTTTTTGGTTTTACGAGACAGGGTTTCTCTGTTTTGGAGGCTGAAGGTCCAGCCTGGCCTCGAACTCACAGAGATCCGCCTGCCTCTGCCTCCCGAGTGCTGGGATTAAAGGCATGCGCCACCAACACCCGGCCTTTCTTGCCTTCTTAACAAAGCTTGAGATCCTTTGACGGAAATTCATGGTACGTCCTGATATCTTCATCCCATATTTCTGTCCTCTCATAATATGCCTTCACACTCTTCCCACTGAATTGAGTGAACATTATACAAATCCTTGCTTAAATCTTCCCAAATCTTTCCTATTCTGCACAGACTTGTTCAGAATCCCCTTCTTTCATGAAGTCATCCCTTACTCAAGTTACAACTAAAAGTGTCCTTTTCTGACCTAGACAGAGTACAAAGTGTCTAACCCTTAACATAGATTCCTTTGTTCTTATCTTATTTATCCTACTTGACGGAGGTCTTTTGAGGTAAGGTTGATTTTTTTTCCTACATACTAGATTCCTCACTTAACCCAAAGCAGTTTTTCTTTTGTTTGTTTTACATCCCATTTCTGTAACTTAATATGGAAGTGTTAGGTGAGCAGCTAAGAGGTTTATGTCACATTGTCAGCATCTTCCTAAGAAAATGACAAACTGTTGAAATAACTTTCCTTGAACAAACATGTAGTTACCCCAGATAGGGACCAAATGAGAGACCAAAGCAATGATTCCACCAAAGTTGAAATTAGCAAACTAATGTGTTTATTGAGCCTACTTACAGAGCATTATTAAAAAGTGAGAGTTATCCCAAACAGCTATGTCATCACAAAGTTTCATCCCGTCGTGAATGATGACCTCATGGAACTCCATTCTTATATATCTTTAGCATCTCCCAAGATCATGTGCAAGTTCAGGCAGGAGAGAGTAATCCAAGATGAGGGTCCTGTGACTGTAGATTCCTTCCTACTATGGAGTATCAGTAGCTCCAACAGCATCACTATTGAGCAATCTACTTCAAAATAATTATGAAATGATCATGCTATACTCAGAAAAAAAGTAACATACTACAAATACAAATTGAGAAAAAGCATAGAACTTACTTCCCCAAGAAGCTATAAACAGAGAAAAAAGGAATGAGAGAAAGCAACCTGAGCCATAGTCACTGTTTTTCTTCCTCATTCACTTCTGTGTCTCTCACTGCTTCTAGTTCAGGATACTAAATACAAGCACCCAAGAAAGCTCAAAAGCTCAACTGGCTAAAACTGATAGACTAGAAGTTCCTACTACACTAATGGGTTTCAAATGGAATAGTGTATCTTAAAGGCTGGCCATAATTGCAAATAACCTTATCACAGACATCTAAAGGGCCCATGCATCCCTCCCACAACACCTGAGAAATCTTCAGTTTCAGTTGTCAAGTCTCTGAAAGTATCATAGTTACAACAGTTCTAAAAGTGTAGTCTTGTGATAAATATCATGGTCATCACCTGGGAACCTGTTGTTAATGCTCAGGTCTCTCTTCAAACATGAATCATAATCTCTGGTGTGGTGTTATAAGCATATATTTGAATCCAGAGAGCACCTCCTGAGATTTCTAGGGTCTTGTTTGTCAGGATAATGAATCTGACCAGAAGCATATTGATAATGACAGAAATAGAGGCAGTTTATTAAGAAAGATAAAAAGATATTCCTGAGATTCATAGGAGAAGGATAATGATCTAGAAAAAGACAGGCATTCAAAAGCACTGTACCATATGAATTCTGATCATTCTGAGGTTATTTGCATAGCACCAATTTCTCCTGTGTAATATGGGCTTTTCTTGCATGTGCTCTTGTTGGTATGAGAGGCCAAGTAGAAAAGGATTTTTTCTTCTAACTTAATTTATCTGTCACTCTTGGCGTCTATCTCCAAATCTTTACTCTTCTTCTACAATAAGAGTCATCTATCCATGGGTCAAAACACCCTTCACGTATTTAAAATGTCAAGTTTAAGAGGAATTGAACTAGAGTACCACAATTGGACTCCTCAATACATATGGTCCCATTGTGAAATTGGCATTTAGGAGGACAATGTGTTCCTTCCAGGATACTCTCAATCACATGAATAGGAATTCACTTGACTTTTAAGAATAACAAACAAGATATGACAGCCAGTATCCTGAAACAGTAATTGTCCATACACAAATAATAATAATTAAAAGGAAAAAGTCATTCGACAAGAGAAGAAGGAACTACTTATGTTAGGAAATGAAATAAATGCATTTTGTGAAACATTTCACTCATATCAAAAGATGAAATAGAAGTTTAAAATACTTTTTTAAAAAACCTACCTACTTGTGCTGAATAGAGTATTTAACAGTTAAGTGAATCAGAATACATGTAACTATTCAAAGACTCAAGAATAACTATTGCTTTCATGTTTGATGAATTGTCAACTGGCCAGCACATGACCTCTGGTAATGACAACAGGGTACATGAAGATATACTGAAGACACCATGTCTTTGAGATCATCAGTGCTGCATGAAAGTACAAATGAATGGGGTCATTGCGACTGACTTCATGTATTTGCTTCATCTTCCATTTCGTATAATGTGGGCAAGTTTTCTCTGCCCAACTAAAAGACCACAGAGATTTCTTGCTCCCCAGTTGATGGGGAGACAGAACTGGTTCTTTCCATTTTCTCACCAGGAAGGAATGGAATATATTTCCCCAGGTAGATTGCCACATGTCTGTGGAAAAAGAGCCGCAGGTGTTTCCGGAACCTTTCGCCAACAAAGGCATAAATGACTGGGTTGACACAGCAGTGGGTATAGGCAATCACCTCGGTCACCTGCATGGCCAGGTCCAGGTGTTTGCTCTGTTGACAGCTGTTCTCCAAAAATGTGCTGTGAAAAGCAGAGAGAAGGAGAACCAGGTTGTATGGGGTCCAAAAAATAAAAAAGACTATCATGACAACAAAAATAAGCCGAATGGCCTTGTGCTTTTTTTTATTGGGGCATCTCAGCAGAGTTTTAATGATTCCTGAGTAGCAGATGACCATAATGAGTAGAGGGAGAGCTAGACCAAAGATATTCATTCTCAGAGCATGGAAACGCTTCCAGCTGTCTTCTTCATCCTCTGGATAATGAGGACCACAGAAATGTTCTCCGAAGATGTTTTGGGACTCATGGAAGATAAATTCAGGCAATGCTGCCAACCCTGCCAGTCCCCAAGTGATGATGCTGGTGATGATAGCAAACGTCACAGTCCGGGCTCTAAGAGCAAACACAGCATGGACAATGGCCAGGTACCTGTCAATTGTCAGCAGGATGATGAAAAAGATCTCACTGTACAAGGCAAGGTAATAAAACCCAGTGATTAGTTTACACATGTGATGGCCAAAACTCCATTCATTCCGCATAACATAGTGAATCCAGAATGGAACGGTGAAGAGAAAGAGCAGGTCAGAAACTGCCAAGTTGAGGAGGTAGATATTAGTCATAATTTGAAGCTTCCTGTACTTTATGAGGATCAACACAACCACCATGTTGCCCAGGAGGCCAATGATGAACACCAGGGAGTACAGTGGAGGCAGGAGCCATGACCCCAACTTTTTGATGCTGACTTTTTCACAGGGTGTTGCCCAGTCATATTCATAGGGTGTTGTCTCAAAGCTTTCAACCACAGTCTTGGTTTCATCTATGTGGAATGCCATTTCACTTCTCTCTGTAATAGAAAAAAATTAAAAAATAACTGTGTGAAACATACCCGTTGATTATTCATTGAATAACCTCAAGTTAGAATTTGTTTAGTACACATTTCAGAAGATATATCTGAAATGCTCAGAGTAAGGGTCAGGAGGCAAAACTGCAGTTCTCAAAGGCAGCATGATTCATGATAAAAAAGAAACAGGAATGCTGTGGCTGATGGTAAGGAATGGGAATATTAATCTCTGAAAATAATTAAAGGAGGAAATTCAAAGTTTTGAACTAAGGAATGAAAAGAATAATAATGACGATGATATGAGCCATTCATAAATGTGATTATTATTATTATTATTTTGGTTTTTTCGAGACAGGGTTTCTCTGTATTGTTTTGGAGGCTGTCCTGGAACTTGCTCTGTAGACCAGGCTGGCCTCAAACTCACAGAGATCTGCCTGCCTCTGCCTCCTGAGTCCTGGGATTAAAGGCGTGCACCACCAACACCCGGCTCATAAATGCAATTATTTCTACTGCATATTTTAAAACATTTTAGAATTTTTATTTTATATATTATGACTTTCAAAATCATTATCTTCACATAAATTGCAAAACATTTATAGTGCTAGTAATGATAACCACCTCTCTTAGGCCCTTTGGTGAACATGCCCAAAATACTTAAAGGAGAAAAAAATGCTTATTGAAATAATAATTTATCTGAAATTCTCTAATAAGTAAGTATAAAAGATTGATAGAATTTTGGTTTCTTCTCTCTCTCTTGTCAGTAATTTAAATATAGTCATTTTAAATTTAGCTATTGATGATTTAGCTGTTGTTATTATGATTATCGAGATTGAAATAGGTACAATTTTAAGCAGCATTTTCCTTGCCAACTCTCCTTTTCTCTAGCTCTTGGTAGTGCTAAGGTAAGCAATAATATTCCAACAGTTTCTCTTTCTCTAAAGAGATGAGCTAGGGGATATGGGAAGACAATTTTCTAGACCAGGAGATGGAGGGCCAGTGACTGCTTTCCTATGGACTATTGAGTCCAGCAGAAAAAAAGAAAGAAAGAAAGAAAGGAAGGAAGGAAGGAAGGAAGGAAGGAAGGAAGGAAGGAAGGAAGGAAGGAAGAAAGAAAGAAAGAAAGAAAAGCAGGCAAGGCAGAAATCTCACAAAGGACAGTAAATCCATACTCTGCTTACTCAAAGAGAGGCCCACCAACCTTATCCTGGCCAAGAGGCAGGGACAAACGTGAGGACATGAATAAGTTGGATTGGTCACCTAACTTACTTCTCTGAGGATGGTTTGGACAGACTGTCTTCTAATGTCTCTCCTGCTTGCTAGGTGCACCGTGATTTGACCCCAGACTTACTGATAGCTGATGGGTCTCACACTGGGAGACAAGAACACTCACTGGGAAAGACCTCTTCCCTATTTGGGTGCTACCTGGAAGACTCAAAAGGAAACTGTCACAAAAGCAACTTGCTTTTTCATTTTTCCCTGTCCAGTCATATCTGTGCTTGAAGCCTCAAAGATAGGTCTTTCAGTTGAGAAGGGACAGTAACTGAATTAGATAAGTTTTGGAGTATCTCCAGACACCAGGGACACACTGAGAAATCCCAAGGCCTAGAAATTGCAGTCTTTTAAAGATGCTGTTTAGCTGTTTAAACCCGTAGTTTCATCATATATTCTCTTTAATTATATTGTTTTAGAGCAAACTATTATCTTATAAAAATTAATTTATATAAATTATTTACTCTGCAAATAAATGTTCTCATCTAAAATATATTCTTACGTGAATAGAGTTTTGTATTTTCTTAATTATTTATTGATTCCTCTCTGAATTGTTTTCTTCCCCTAAATTTAAGCCTTGAAATAATGCTTTAAGACATCTGCAAAGTAGGCAAAATCATTTTTCAATAAAAGAATATATTTTATAACTTTAAAAACTGTTTTTCCATTAAAACCACGTTTTTATTTTTGCATGTGGAAGTGTTTATATTAAGATGGATTTTAAACTTTTAGTAATTCCAATTTGTAATAAAGATGCAGGAAGAAAGTAATTTTAAATTGTGTGCCATATACCAATAACTTAGCACTGTAATCAGTCATATTTATTAATACACATAGGCATATGTTCTTTTGGTAGCATTTATAATTCATATTTAGGAATGATGATTTTGTATTTTAACTTAAAAATAACTCATGTTTTATAACTTTATTTTAAATTACCTGAAAAATACATTTAAATTTAAGTTTATCTAGTTCATTTACTTGTAACAACTATTTTAGACTTTGCATGTAAATAGAGTATACAAATACAGTCTGTACTTTATTTCATTGCCAAAGGAGAATTCCAAAACTTGATATATTTGATATATGGAAAATAACACACATTTTAAGTTAAATATCTAATAGGTAAATTCATTCAATCCAGACTGTCTTATTAGCCTAGGCAAAATATATGCTAGTAATTTAAGGATATCTTTACTTTTATCTTGCATTCAAATTTATCTGTCAAATGTATTATTTATTTAAGTCATGTGAATTAAAAAGTATTTGAGCTCATTTGCCAGTTTTAGTTTATGTGCATGTCACTCACTACATCTGCCATGCAAACAACAGAAAGCACAAGCACATTGTAGATGCAACAAACATAAACACACGCATACGAAAATACACAAGATACATTTTTCTTTTTTATACATGTTTATGTGTTATTGTTTTATGTGTGTGTGTGTGCACTTCCATGAGTTTATGTGTACTGCATATGTGCAGGAACCTAAGGAGGCCAGAAGAGGACATCAGGTCCCCTGGAACTATAGTTACAGGTAGTTGTGACCTGCCACATGGGTTCTGGGAACTGTAACACGATAAATAAAAGACCCAGAGACAGATATTGGGGTTCAAACTTCAAGCTGAAGATCAGAGAAACAAAGCAGCCAAACCAGTAGATCTTTCTTCTACCCAGCTGAAATGGCAGTCCTGTCTCCACAAATCCTCAGAGGCAAAAGACTATGAATTCCTGTCTCCTCCTCCTTAAACTCCTTTCTCTGCCCAGCCATATCCTCCTGTCTCCACCTCCCTAGTGGTGGGATTAAAGGCATGTGATCCCAGATGCTGAGATATTAAAAATTAGAGTAGTAAGAATTACATGAATAGAGAATTTCCTCATTCTTCCGGAAATTAAAGTAAGTAAAGGTGAAGAATTTTGTTCAGCATTGGGAATGGAATTCAGAGCATAGACCATGATAAGAACTGTACCACTGAACTACATCCTTAGCCAAGATGAATAATTATAATTCATATTTTAACCAGAACTCCAAGAAATAATAATAGAGGCAGGTTTGTACATATGTCACGGAGATACAGTACATTGTGAGTAAGATAAATGGTTCAGTTTGAGGATGTACTTTTGTGGAATAAAAAAAACCATCTTGTTCTGTCTTGAAGGTTAGTTTGAAAATTATTTTAAAATGAAGAGTAAAGAGGATAAAAACTATATAGACATGAATGGGGGTAAGGAGGGGATGAGAAAGTGAGACAGAAACAAGAGGGAACAGAGACAGACTCATGACTAAATTGCCTAAAATTGGATTGATTTTAGGAAACTTTATGCCTCAATAACAAACTAGATTTTGGTCTTTTTTCTTCCCTTCTGTCATTCAAAACTTGTCTATATCTATTTATTCATCTATATATGATTTTTAGTCTGCTCTCAAAATGTAAATTTTTTTTTTGGTTTTTCAAGACAGGGTTTTTCTGTATAACAGCTCTGGCTGTCCTGGAACTCACTCTGTCCACCGGGTTGGCCTCGAACTCACAGAAATCCACCTGCCTCTGCCTCTTGAGTGCTGGGATTAAAGGCATGCACCACTGTTACCTGGCTCAAAAAATAATTTTAAAAGGTCTACTTTTTTGTTTTATAAACTTTACTATAAAAAGCTTGCAAATAAATATCACATACCAAAAATTAGCCTTCTTAATAAGCTCCTTTGTAGTTAGAACAGCCACTCTGAATTTCTTAAGTTTCTTCGTCGTTCTTTAAAAGGAAACACTATGCATCATCAAAATTATTTTCTGTCATTAATTCTCTAGTATGACTGTTCTCCAGTTTTTTCATGTGGGCACTTAGTGCTATAAACTTTCCTCTCAGCACTGCTTTCAAAGTGTCCCATAAGTTTGTGTATGTTGTGTCTTCATTCTCATTGAAATCGAGGAAGTCTTTAATTTCTTTTTTTATTTGTTCCTTTACCCAGGGATGGTGCAATTGTGCATTGTTCAATCTCCATGAGTTTGTAGGGTTTCTGCGATTTGTGTTATTGTTGAATTCTAATGTTAATGCATGGTGGTCTGATAAGATGCAGGGGGTTATTCCAATTTTTTTGTATCTGTGGAGATTTGCTATGTTTCCTATTATGTGGTCAATTTTAGAGAAGGTTCCATGTGGTGCCGAGAAGAAGGTATATCCCTTTGTATTTGGGTGGAATGTTCTATAGATGTCTGTTAAACCCAGTTGGGTCATAACTTCTATTAGTTCTTTTGTTTCTTTGTTAAGTTTCTGTCTGGAGGTCCTGTCTACTCATATATGGATTTAGACATGGATCAGGATAGTGCCAGTCTGCACTTCCACTGATAGAGAGTCTGGGAAACAGGAAAGAACCTAAAAGATATGCATATATGCATAGTACCCAAGAGAAGAGGATGGAGACAAGATCCCCTGAATGGATGGGGAACACGGCGAGGGGTGGGAGGGAGTGGGACCTGGGAAGAAGAGAGGGGGTGAAGAGGAAGAGAGTTGGTCATGGGGGAACAGGAAGCTGAGGGGGTGGGGGTAGAATAGGGGGAAGAGGGAATCATAGGATCGAATACAGATCAGGCACCAGAGCTACCTCGAGTGATCTAAAGGGATAACACCAATTGGCAAGCTAAGCAATAGTGGAGAGACCACCTCGAATGCCCATTCCTGATAATGAACTTGATGTCTATAACCATCCGGGAGCCTTCATCCTGTGACTAATGGAAGCAGAGGCAAACACACAATTAATCACTGAACTGAACCCAAGGAACCCAGTGGCAGAGAGAGAGGAGTGATGAGCAAATTGGCAAAGAATGGGCTGGCAAAACCAGCAGAGAAAGCTGATCTGAACAGGGGAGAGCTCTTGGACCCCAGACTGACAGTGGGGAGGCCAGCATGGGACTGATCTGGACCCCCCAAATGTGAGTGTCAGTGAGAAGGCCTGGGCAACCTATGGGGCCCTGAGCTGTGGATCAGTGTCTATCCCTGGTATACAAACAGTCATCGTGTGCCTATAGCACAAAGAAGGATGCTCTCTCAGCCTGGACTCTTAGGGGAGTGCCTGGACCCTACCCAGAGTAAAATGACAGACTCTAGATATCCCCTATGTGGAAGGATTTGGCAATAGGGTGGGAGGCTGGGGGGAAGGGGAGTGCGGGAGGAGGGGAGGGAGAGGGAACTGGGATTGACATGTAAAACAAGCTATATAAAATTAAAATAAAAAATGATAAAAAAATTATTTTCTGTCTCATGTTGATTTTCTCAAGGTCTTTGGCTTTTAAGAAATTCAAATCATCTCTGCTGTAAATGACATCTCTTCGTAGATTTGTTTTGGAATTTTCAATTGTCATTTGAGTTAGATAGATGACTAAATATTGCTTTGGTGACCTGGATCCTATACACCCAAGTGTTCTAAATATCAAAGTGTAGTCAGTTCATCTTAAGTGACTCGACTTCATACACCTGTCAAGGACTTTTACCAACCTCCTTACCTGAAGATTAAAGTTGACCATTGTCTTTTAAAAGCAGGTGTTTCAAATACAGCTGATAGTTTTAAAAACAAACCGATGTTATTTAGGTGAACAAGATGGTCATGAAGAATATATTTTCATAGGGAAAATATACCTGTGCTGCCAAAGTAATGTGATCAGCATGATCAAGCATTACCGGTTTCTAGTAAGCATACTAAGAACACTCTATGTGCCTCTCCTATCGTATGGACACTATAATCAACAGCACACGTGATACTGCCTTCTGTTACTTAGATTCAACACCCTGATCTCATGTAGTTTAAAATGACTTGAAATATAATTTGTAATGGTGTCAACATATTGTGTAAATCTTCATGATTATTTAATCATCTTATTGCTGAATGAAGTTGTTCCCAATTTGCCCTTTTAAAAATAATATAACAACAATCATCTCTGTGTCTTAAAACTTATTTCCCTAAATTTTTTACCCCAAGGCACACTTTCAAACTCTAATAACATTTCCAAAGCTCTTGATGCGTTTTTCCAAATTGCTTCCAGGAAATCTATAACAATTATAAATTCATAGCACTGTAGATGATGTTGCCAGTTTTAGAAAGTATCCATCAACATGGAAAATAACTAAAAAAATTATTGGGCCAATTAGGTGGATATAGGGTTGTCTTATTGTTGTAATTACAATTCCATTAATTACAGAGAGATTTTAAAATTGTAATTATTAATCACCATATTTCCTTTCCATGCATTAATTACCCTTAATTTGTTCTGCTGAGTGTATTTGATCCTTTCTTGTTGAGTCATAGAGTACTCACATTTCTTATGCTAGGAGAAATTACTCAGTGACAGGTTTCAGTGTAATCATTACCATCTTCTGAAAGGGGTTAGATGATCCTCTAGCCAGTGGTTCTCAACCTTTCTAATGCTGCAACTCTTTAATACACAGTTTTTCATACTGAGACGGGACCATAAGATTATTTTGTTGCTACTTCGTAACCACAAATTTGCTACTTTATGAATGTAAACATTTTCAAATATCTACAAATATTGTTGTGATATAAATATCTAATATTTGGGATATCTGATACACAACCCCCAAAGGTGTTACAACCCACAGGTTGAGAACCTCTGCTCTAGCCCCAACCTACTTGTATACTGAAAGTCACCACCCTCTTTCAAAGCAGTCAACAAAACCATTTAACTTCTAACCCCAGCCAAATTAGGGTTTTTCAAAAGGTTAAGTGGGATTTTTCTGTCTCTACCCTCTTACAGAGATCTGCCAAATACAGCTAGCCAAGCTAATCCACACAGACAAGAACACACCAAGGCAATCATCAACTAATCCATCTAGTAGTCTGACTTAGAATGAATTTCCAATGAAAACTGTAAATATGCATTTAAACACATAATTATTTACTATACACACAAATACATGAATATATTTACATGCTAATACATATACTTGCACACAATAGATTACATTTTTATGAAGATCTTACAAGTCATTATCAATAAACACTGACTACCAGGTGTAACACTTTGGGAATAATACTATTCTCCATGGTTTATGATTTATAAGAACTTCAGGCTGGTAACAAATAATGTAGTTTGCGTGGCCATAAAGTTCATATTCAAATGAGTATAAAGGTAAGCGTATCATAGTATAGGAGGGAGATGGAAGAATAGGAAAGAGGAAAGCAAGAAGAAAATGGAAATACATTGCAAGATCTTTTCTCACTCTACCTTATGTTACCTTTAAATCACTATACACCACCTCCCCCACCTTGGAAGTAAGGGGGGTCCTGGAACCTATTTCTTCCACCTACCTAGACTAATATATCCATTTTTTTCCTAGAGCTCTGACAGCCTACATGGAAATATCTTCTAATGAAGCATCTATCAAATTTCAATATTTCTTGCCCAGAAGAGAACAAAAAGCAGAAACGATACCTGGTGATTTTTGCTAAGCCCCTTTTGAGTCCAGTAGTAGCTTAGGTCTCACTGACGATAAAACGGAGATAACATTTGATCATATGCACCAGTCAGGTAGTAAACAGCACAGCTTCCTGTTTTAAATAGGCTAGCTTCTCAGGTTTTGCAAGTCTTCAGAAAGATATCAGCTTGCTACAGTTCTTCCTTTTGTTATTTACTACGCATACCCAATTCTGAGCTGAGGCATCTGGGGATGAATTCTGCTGACATTCAGCAGCTATCTTGCAGGCTCGTTACCCATTTGGCACTGCTCATTTTTGATGTGATGTGGGGGTGACAACTTCCCAATAATTATTTCTTTGACCCATGGACAGACTGGCAGAAGAACAATGTAGGAAATTCCCCTTAAAGGAAATATGAGAACAGCAAATTTTCTGGGAGCAACGGAAGATGATGAGGGCAAGCATATCAGTAAAGGTTTTGGCAATTCATGAAGGCATGAGTTTGCATTTTAGCTGTGGTGTCATAGTTTCAGTGACCTCAGGGTAATCACTGAGCCAGCCTTGCTGGACCCTGGTTTTCTCCTCAATAATTACAACAGATACTTATTTCCTGAAACTGTTATGAAGTCAATTAAGATAAACCTGGAAAGTTTCTATGTAAAATTCACTTGGATTACACTCTGACACAGCTTTCCAGGACTAGAAACATACCTTCCATATATGTTGACATCCCCAGGGACCTAGTGTAACGTTGAACACTAGACCCATCCACCTAATATTGATGGGAATAGAAATAGTGCCAACTGTATGGCATAATATCTGCCAAGTGCATATCAGATGTTCAGAAGGGAAGGGGAAAGAAAGATGAACAAAGAGAATAGAAGTAAGAGAAGAGCTTAATTTTTTTCCTTCCTTTTTAAAAATTTAAATTAGAAACAAGCTTGTTTTACATGCCAATCTCAGTTCCCTCTCCCTCCTCTCCTCCCTCCCCTGCCTCCCACCAACCCCTGTCCTATCCCCTTTCTGCTCCCCAGGGAGGGTGAGGCCTTCCATGGGGAATTCTGTCATATCAATAGGAGCAGGGCCTAGGCCTCCCCCCCCCCATAAACATATAGGCTGAGAGAGTTTCCTTCTATGTGGAATGGGCTCCCAAAGTCCATTCGTAAACTAGGGATACATACTGATCCACTACCAGAGGCCCCATATATTGCCCAGGCCTCCTAACTGACACCCTCATGCAGGGGGCTGGGTCAGTCCTATGCTGGTTTCCCAGCTATCAGTGTGGGGTCCATGAATTCCCCCTTGTTCAGGTCAGCTGTTTCTGTAGGTTTCTCCAGCATGGTCTTGACCCTTTGCCCATCACTCCTCCCTCTCTGCAACTGGATTCCAGGAGTTCAACTCCGTGTTTAGTTATGAGTGTCTGCTTCTGCTACCATCAGCTACTAGATGAAGACTCTAGGATGGCATATAAGGTAGACATCAATCTCATTATCAGGGAAGGGCATTTAGCCTCACTCAAGTCACCAGCATGAGATACTCAGTGCAGTGGAAATTGTATGTAAAATGCAGCACTGGTCAGAGACTTGATAAGGAACCTCAACTGCTAAATGATCTCTCTGCAGAGAAGAAACTAAGAAACTGAAATCATCAAACTGTAGCTTCTCCTAGAAAGCTGTGGAGATTTTTAGAAATATTGAGAGACTCCTGTAAAGACACTGCTGCACAAGGTTTTTGAAAGGTGATTTAAAAAGTGTCTTCACTTTGCTTTCTAGAACCTGTAGAAAAACAAAGGGAGAAAGAGGAAGCATTTTCTGGCCCTTGAAAACAAAGTTGTTTGTTTTAATATCCCTACTTCCCAGCGGTTCTTCAGTTAACCATGTTTCAATGCTTTTATCTTTTTATTTGTACCCATTTTGGTGTACAATTCAATAAACGTGACAGCCACATACTCCCTAGCAATGCTGCCATAATTAAATGTAGAGCACTCCCAGCCCTTTGTACTCTGTGATTGCCCCATCCTCACTGAAATTCTCATGCTAGGCTAGCAGAAATGCAAAGTTAAAAATAAGACAGGTTCCTTCCTCCCCAACCCTGAAACATTTTTTTCTCAATTTTAAATGGTCTTTGTTTTTTGTTTGTTTGTTTTTTAATTGATTCTGATCATGGTTTCTTCTCCCCAACTCCTCCCAGCATTTTACCACCTTACCCTTTCTTTAGAAAGCAAACAAACCGACGAACAAAACATATTTTTTTAAATTAAAAGTATGAGAAACACACATACACAACAAAATCCATAAAAACACAAGATTGGAAACCATAATACATAGACAAAATACCAGTAAAACAAAAAAAATGTCCAAGCAAAGAAATATAAAAATTTTAAAAATCCTGCAATAATACTATTGAATTCATTTTGTGTTAGCCACCTACTGCTAAGCTTTGGATCTACCCTGAAGTGTAATTAATATACCCAGTGAAACGTCTTTGGAGAACACTTGTTTTTCCTTTGCAAGCTAATGTCAATTGCAGAAAATTTCTTGGTTAGGGGTGGGTGCCTGTGTCCACTTTCCCTCTTCAGTGGTAGAACCCCACTCTGTCTTGAGCCTGTCCAAACCGTGTGGATACTTCCACAGATTGTAAGTTCATATCTGCATCAGTCCTATTGTGTCTGAAAGACACAGTTTCGTTGGAGTCATCTATCCCCTCTGGCTCTTAAAATCTTTCTCTTTCCTTTTTTAAATAGCTCCCTGAGCCCTGAGGAGAGGGTTTTGATGAAGAAGTTCCATTTAGTAGAGTCTCTGATGATGGCTGAGTAAGGCATTAATCTATGGGTACAACAGAATGTCACTAGGAGTCATTTTATTGCTGTATTCCTTAACCAGAACAATAATTTGTTTTTTCCTTAAGCCTATGGACTATCCAGTCTAAGGTTCATGGCCACCTGAGCAATGTCAGGTATGGGTTCCATTTCATGAAATGTGTCTTAAATCCAGTCAGAGAGTGGTTGATTGCTCACACAATGTCTGTGTCACACACAGACTGTAAAACAAATAAATGTGGTGAAAACAATAAAAATATATTACATAAATATATGAAAATGTCAAAATGAAGCTCATTGTGTATAAGTAATACACATGTCCTAGTTATTGCTCTATTTTTGTGAAGAGACACCATGACCAAGGCAACTTATAAAAGAAAACATTTGATTGGGAGCTTGCTAATCCTTCTCAAGTAGTGCTATTCCCTAATGGCTAAGCATTCAAATACATGAGCCTATGGTAGCCATTCTTATTCAAAATTCTTTCTCACTATCTCTCTCTTTCTTCCTTATTCCCTCTCTCTGCCCTTTCTTTCCTTCCTTTCATCCTCCTTTGACTTTGCTGTGATTTCTTTTAAACTGGGTCTCATATGCTAGGCTATGCTTGAACGTCTGATCCTCTTTTATTTTTATTTTAAAATTTTATTTTAAAAATAAAAAATAAAGGAAGAATGACATCAGTAGAAACCCAGGAGTAGACTCACTGTGCATGTCACAGGGAAAACTCAAATAAAACTCAGTTGTTAAGCACAGTAAAGGCAATGGTTGACCATCAGCTAAAAGATTAAGTCTCTGAGAAAGTGGAAGTTGGGTTAGTTTGTGTGAGGATAAACATCTACTCATGGTTCTTGATGAAAATGTGTTGATGCCAGGAGCCAGAATGTAATTCTGAGTAGTAGATTATATCCCTAGGAGATCTTGTATCAGTCTCACGAATGACAAGAAGCCTCTTTACCTTTGAGAATGTAGCTTCTCCAGTCATTAAACCAAGGATCCATTCCCATGTTTACTCCTTTAAGATACAAGCATTAGCTTCATAGCTGACACCAAGTCAAATATTTGTGTCCTTCATCCAAGAAGCATGATATTGTCTAAGATGGTCTTTCTAAAAGTATATGTCATGGACCCATAAAACTTAGAGAAGAGTTTTCTTATATACTGTTGAGGGAAATTAACCTTGTGGAGACACATGATACATTAAAGTCCCTAGGAAGTCCTGTAGTAATAAACCTGTTTAAAATGTGTAGGAAGAATACATTAATCTCAAACAACTTTCAACACCCCTTAAAACCAGGCTTCCTGGGAGTCTCTGAGAGGCACTGGTTTGATGACCAGTTGCATGGTTCACATAGTCCATACAAAGTACTTTGGCCCTGTATCCTCACTTTGTTAGAAATCTCCCTAGAAGTCCCTGGGTTATTAACAATGACCCTGCTGGCTCTATAAGTATAAGGAAAAAGTAATTCAGAGACTTAGTAACCGCCATGGGAAAAGAAGGGCTGGTTCTCTTTTCTGCTCTGTTTTGTTATAGCCAGGTGGTATCTGCCATCCTTCAGCTAAAGATGGCATCAAACCCAAAGGGAAGCAGAACCCAACATTTCTATCTGAAACTGAGAGTGGATTGTACTCTCTAGGCTCTTTCTAAACAGGGCAAAGTATTTGAGGCACTTATTTTGGAGTTGTATACTTAGGGCTGGTAGCTCATAGGGAAAACTGAGGCAAATGGGAAATCTGGGCAAATTTATACACTCTAACTTTTCAGTTGTCTGTGTTACTTTACACTAAAGCAGAAACATCTCTGGAGGAAAAAAAATCCCAAATCACAACACCATAAAAGACAGATTATGTTTGTAGGAGAATGTAAAGAGAAAGCAAACCTTTCTTGTGGGTCTGGTGGTGTATGCATGCAATCCCGGCATGGGTTTGAGGTTAACCTAGTCTATATTGAGACCCTGTCTCTAAACACCCTTCAGCACCATGAAAAAAAAAGCCAGAATTTTCTTGCAGGAGAACCCAGTTCAAGTTGTAGCCTTGAGCATGTGAAAGGAAGTAATTGCTAAAGCAGCAGGGAGAGAGATACAGCGGGGAGAAATAAGTGCTTCCTTTGCTAGCATCTTTTTTTTTGTCACTCAGCCCCACAATGAAGAGTCTTGTGTCTACTTGAGACAAAAATGTCAGACTCCAGTCAAGATTTCTGTTTACTATTATTTCCCCCAAGAAAAGCAGTAGAAATTTTATGCAGATACTCTTATGCTTCCCAGTAGTGATTGAATACATTTCTGTGTCCCCCTATGCAAAGCATTGCAGTCTCTATGAAGTCCAAACAACAGCCGCAAGTCTTACCAAAACAAAAAACAAAAAAAACCCACTTTCCCACAGTAGGCCACTCTGCAAAGAAGACTAAGAATGTGGAAGTTATACTAGTATTTAGGGAAGCTGTGAACCACTTATGAGCTTATGATTTGATGATAGCCCCTTGCCTGTGCCTACCAGTAACTAAGCATGGAGGGGGATACTCAGTAGTATTGTTTGGACAAATCATATTCACCAAATAAGTTACATATTAAAAACCAGGTCTAAAATCCAATGTTTAGAGGCAGGGCTTTATAAGGAGGTGGGGAGGTGATTAGGTCATGGGGCCACTGACATAACCAATGGATTAATTTATTACTAGATTCACAATATAAGGACCACATAGGGTTGGGAGTTCAGAGAGTTCATTTCATTTGAAGTGGTGTTTTGCACCCACCCCCAAGACTAGTCTAGGAGCTTCAGAAACACATCATGGTTTCTTCTCTGGGAAAATAGTGAATGAATTTTAAAATGTACTAAGGTGGTTGCTCTGAAATACCAAAGAAAAGAGTCAGTGTGAACGCTGGTGGAAAAGGGCATCAGTCTTGAATTCAATGGATTCAATCTAAGGAACCACACAGTGACCAGAATAAGTGAAGACCTGAAGAAGGGGCAAGTTTACTGCCATTCTACAAGAGATGATGCCCAGTAAGCCTGTGAGGTAAGTGCATTTGTTTTTTACAGCTTATCAAAAGAGGAACTGAGGCAAACGGTTAAGTAACAAGCCAGCTATTACACACCAAGCAAGAACTGGGGCTAGACTTGGAACAGTTCTATATGTCAAATTCCAGTCCTCAGCTTTTAACAACCACATCTCAGTGCAGCTCTGAGCATGTGCCAGGAGAAAGGATAATGTGCGTGTGGCGTGTGGCTATGTATGAGAGAGTGTTCTGTGGGCACCCAGATCTCCAGTGCCCCAAGACCAAGTCCCAGACAATTACTTCAAGTCAGAACATTTTTGTTTTAATTCTACACTTTAAAAAATGAATAAAACTTACATGTGGTGACTTTATTGTAAAGAGTGAGTCATCTTCCCAGAGGACATTGACAATAAATGTTCTGTTGCATTCTCCAGTCCTCTGTCCATGTTTGGATGCTCTGGTCTCTGGAGTACTGGGAGCCTAGCTAAAACATGGAGCTTACTGTGCTAACTTTTCAAGTTATTAAAATATAGTGAATGCACACCAAATCACTTCATCTCTACAGTTAAAAAAATCTGACAGCTTCTTTTAGTTTGAATTTCTATTGCTCGAATAAAACACCATGACAAGAAACAGCTTGGGGTGAGAAAAGTTTATTTCATCTTACAGCTTTTAGTCATTCATCCAGGGAAGCAAAGGCAAAAACACAAAGCAGGCACTAATACAAAGGCCATGGAGCAGTAGTGCTTACCACTGACTTGTTCCTCCTCACTCGCTCAGACTGTTGTTTTGTTTTTGAGACAGAATCTCTCTGTGTAGTGCCAGCTGTCCTGAAACTCACTATGTAGACCAGGCTGGCCTTGAACTCACAGAGATCCACCTGCCTCTGGCTCCCAAGTGATAATATTAAAGAATGTATGTGCTACCATGCCAAGATATGCTTGCTTTCTTATAACATTCAGGACCACTCACTGCTGCCATGAGGATCAGCCTTCAGCAACTCGGGGATTGCCAGGGACCCATGGAGCTGGCAAAGTAAACACTCAAGTTGAGTGTTTGAGGGAGTAAAACTTATTTCTCTGAGGCCAATAAGGCATACAAAACTTAATTCTCTGGGGGCCGATGACAAAAAAAGGGACTCTCTCTCTCTCTCTCTCTCTCTCTCTCACACACACACACACACACACACACACACCTCCAATATATCAGGATCTCACCTAGGGTGCTGATGCATCCCTTCAGTAGGTCACAGAAACTGAAGAGAAGATGCAGGGTAGGCAAACTACTGAACAAAAAACAGACACATGAGGACTTTTCTGAGGGTCAAAGGTTAGTTCTTTATTTTATGATTCTTTTTGCTGCTTGTTCTACTCCGTTTTTTTCTGTTCTGTTCTCCTAACTTGATGTTTTCTTTCTGTCTATTCTTAATTTTTTCCCCTTCTAACTAATTTTATTTTTTTCTCTTACAGTTTATTTACCCTGGAGCAATCTTTCAAGCAGTATAAAAATTACAACATGGCTACATTCTATGTTTTTAGGTGAATGATTATAATGAATACAAGTAAAACAACAACATGTTTTTCATATCATTTACATGCTTAAACATTTTACATATTACAGGTGAAAAACAAATTTTCCCAGGAACCCCATACATTCATGTCCAGGCAATTTGTCATAGATTAACAGAGAGAAAGCAAGCAAGGTATTTTTCTCAGCCAGTTCTTTTACTGGAAGGCTGCATTTTGCTGTTACAAAGAAGGGACCAAGTATTCTATTATTTGTCTCAAAAGGTAATCAGAAAAAAATCTTAAAGGAATCACACATCTAGACTTGTATATATGAAGAACAATCAGTCAGCTCCATTTTAAATCCTCAGAGTACATATCCACTCATCAACAGTTTTCTATATCAGGAAGCTGATGACAGAAATGGGTATAAGGAATTAATAATCCTTGATCACCAACCCCATCCTAGCAAAAAAGGCACATCAGCAAGCAATAGCCAGACTAACATTGTTCCTGCTCCCTGACCTCACCAAGTCCCTCACTTAGCTATTAAATGAATGTCCTTATAAGCTTTAAATTGTTTTCCAAGATTTTCTTCTTCAAAGTCATTAACAAAAGCATCTTAACCTAACCTTAAATCATTGTTGGAAGCTTTGTTTCAGCTATGATGCACTCTAACCTGGGAACACACCTCCTAACATTAAGGTTAAGAGAACTTGAGTATTCTGGGACTCAATTGTTTTTCTTAATCATTAACCTAAGTCATGGACTACACAGTTCTTCAAGGGAAACTAGCTGTGTAACACTTCCTTGCTCTTATTTTTTATTCTCTGCAGCCCCTGCTTTACCAGTGGTGAAGACAACACTGTATCCTACCTTTCCATGTATTAATTTTCCCACAAAACTAACTGTTATCATTTCCAACATCCAGGGTGTCACTGCTACACACATGGCCATCACGCAAAATGCTTAACTCACTCCAGGTGTTAGCATTTCCAGGGTCTGCTGCACATGTGTCATCAGCATTCAGGTAAAATGCTTAATCATTCCAGGGCCTTATGTAACCTATGCACATACGTGGTATGGCCACATAAGCCCCCATATCAATGCAAAAGTAGACATGCCCAAACCTTCCCCCTTCTCCCTCTGTCCCTATGTCTGTGTCTGTCTCTGTCTCTGTCTCTCTCTCTAGAGAGAATACTTCCCATGACTTATTCTTCGGAACATATGGCCAAATAGACATCTGTATCACAGACCAAAGGGGGGCTGACAAAATCTTTTTTAAATGGTAGGTGAAATACAAATTTTAAAATCAGGAAAAAAAATCGACATGGAAGAAAAGGAATAGAGAGGTGGGGTTAGGGTATGAATGGGATGTAAGTCTGGAGGAGGAAGACAAGACCAATGCTAGTGACACTTGAAAAGCTGGGGAAACTATAAGCAGAAAGAGACTCAGAAACTGGGCAGCAAGTAAGAAAACATTTGGCCATCAGTGACACAAACGACCGGGTGGGGGGTGGGGTTTCAGGAAGTTCAGTGCATGTCACTTCCCTATTGTTCAGGGTGTGGTCATGAAAATTCTTCTCTGGGTATGTTAAGCAGGAAAGGGTCTCCATATGTAGCTCAAGTCACATATGACTTCACAGTCAGTAAGTTTGTTTAATAGCCTTCGTAGCCACCAAAATAAATCACACCCAACAGTGTATTCTCAAAACAAATGGAATCAAGTAAAATTTGATAATAGAAAGATAAATGTTCTGCAAATGGGCGTGTCCCTGCATCTATATGTGTGCTGTGCTTTTTCTTTGTCTCTTGTTCTTCTGTTTGTTTTGTCCTATTCCAATTTGTTTGTTTTATCCCATTTAACTGTTATTTTCAGACACCTGTTTGTTTTCTAACTCGAGACAAAAAAAAAGGAGTGAATGTGGATAGGAGGAGGATGGGGAAAGAGCTCAGAGGATTTGGTGGAAGAGAAACTGTATCAGAATACATTGCTTGGAAAAAATCTATTTTCAATAAAAGAAAAATGGAAAAATTTCTGGAAACTTAAGAAATGTTTTTTCAAATCAATCTATGTGTTAAAAATAAAATCATGGCACATGTCTTTAATCACAGCACTCAGGAGGCAGAGTCAGGTGGATCTCTGAGTTTTAGGCCAGCCTGGTCTACAGAGTGAGTTCCAGGACAGCCAGGAATACACAGAGAAACCCTGTCTCAAACAACAAACAAACAAACAAATTCAACAACAAAAAAGGAAAGCCTCAAAGAAAATAAAAATACATAGAACTATGGGGCTGGAGAGATGGCTTAGTGGTTGAGAACAAGAATGTCTCACCAATCTCAGAACTACCCAACTTGAGAACCAATCCTTCAACCAAAACCTTGGGAAAGACTCTGGGACTCTGTAGAGAACACACAAAAGACAGGTACCTGAAAACTCCTGGATGCAGGAAGAAGCTTATCATGGGGATAAGTATAATAAAAGGAGGGCTTGGCTTCTTCTCCACCAATGGGACCAGGCAATTCGGGGTCTGTTTCTGGGCCCCTTGTTCCAGTGCCTGGAAACCACCACTGAGTCTCCCCTCCCAGGGGGAGCCTACACACCCCAGATTCCTGGTCTTCTTCTCCACCCACGGGACCAGGACTAGGACCAGGAAGAGGAGAACTACCAGAGTATTGGACTTGCTTGCACCCACTGAAAGGGAACTCTGGTCCCCTAACCACCAGGCCAGGAAGAGGCTCTTTCTGCACCCTCTAGAAGAAGGGATGGGAAGGAAACCATACAAAAACACACTCAGCAACAGAAAAACAAATATGATACTGCCAGATTCTAGAGACTCCACACCAGCAAGACTCTAACATTCCAATGAAAATGAAGCAGAAGAGAATGACCTTTAAAACAACTTCATGAAAATGATAGAAGCCCTCAAAAATGATATGGGAAAATCCCTTAAAGAAATGGAAGAAAAAACAAACCCAAAAATGCAAGAAATGGAAGAAAAAACCAAATCCAAAAAATGCAACAAATGAATAAAAAGAAAAAAGCAAAAATTGCAAGAAACAATTCAAACAGTGCAAGGGTTGAAAACTGAAATAGAGACAATAAAAAAACCACAGTGGGATTGGGTGGGGGGCTGGGGGACTGGTGGAGGGACAAGAGAGGAATGGTGGGAGAGGGAGCTGGGACTGACATGTGAAACATTCATGATTCTAATTTAAATAAAAACATAAAAAACCACAGTCTGAAGGAAGGCTGGAAATAAAAAAGCTGGGAAAATGGTCAGGTACTACAGATGCAAGCATAACCAACAGAATACAAGAGATGGAAGAAATAGCACTAAGTACTCAGTTATTGAAGATACACTAGGAGAAATAGATTCATCGACCAAAGAAAATCTTAAGTCCAACAAATCCCTAACACAAAGTATACAGGAAATATGGGACACCATGAAAAGGCCAAACCTAAGAATAATAGGTATAGAAGAGGGTGAAGAAAACCACCTCAAAGGGGCAGAAAATATATTCAACAAAATCATAGAAGAAAACTTTCCCAACCTAAAGAAAACATGCCAATGAAGGTACAAGAAGCTTACAAAATACCAAATAGAGTGGACAACAAAAAAAAGTCCCCTTGCCACATACTAATCAAGACCCCAAACATGCAGAACAAAGAAAGAATATTAAGAGCAGATAAGGAAAAAGGTCAAGTAACATATAACGGCAAACCTATCAGAATTACACCTGACTTCTTCATGGAAACTCTAAAAGCCAGAAGGTCCTGGATAGATATTTTACCAACACTAAGAGACCACGGATGCCAGCCCAGACTACTATACCTAGCAAAGCTTTCAATCACTATAGATGGGGAAAAAAAGATATTCCATGACCAAACTAGATACAAACAATATATATCCACTAACCCAGCCCTACAGAAAGTTCTGGAAGAAAAACTCCAACCCAAGGAAGTTGACTACAACCAGAAAAAATATAGGCAATAGATAATCCCACCTTACCAACAGCCAAAAGAAAAAAGGGGTGGAAATCCAAATATAATTACACCACCAACAACCATTCCAAATCAAACAAGAATGAGCAATCAATGGTCATTAATATCCCTCAATATTAATGGTTTTAACTCACCCATAAAAGACACAGGCTAACATTAGAAGACAGAACCCATTCTTCTGCTGCATGCAAGAAACACACCTCAGCCTCAAAGATAGACATTACCTCAGAGTTAAAGGTTGGGAAAAGATTCTGTAATCAAATGAACCCAAGAAACAGGTGGAGGTAGCAATCCTAATATCTAACAAATTAGACTTTAAAATAAAATCAGTCAAAAGAGATGAAGGAGGTCATTTCATACTCATCACAGGAGAAATCCAAGATGAAGTTTCGATTCTTAATATCCATGCCCCAAATACAAAGGCATCCACACTCGTAAAAGAAATATTGCTAAAACTCAAATCACATATAAAGCCCCACACACGTATAGTGAGATACTACAACACCCCACTCTCACCACTAGACAGGAATACCAGACAGAAGCTTAACAAAGAAACAAATAGAACTTATGACCCAATTGGGGTTAACAGACATTTATAGAACATTCCATCCAAATAAAAAAGAATATACTTTCTTCTCAGCGCCACATACTTGGCAACATATCAAACCACAACAGGTACAAAAAAAATTGGAATAACTCCATGCATCTTATCAGACCACTATGCATTAAAATTAGAATTCAACAACAACACTAATTGCAGAAACCCTACAAACTCATGGAAATTGAATAATGTTCAATTACACCATTCCTGGTTCAAAGAAGAAATATAAAAAGCTATTAAAACTTCCTAGAATTCAATGAGAAGGAAGACACAGCATACCCAAACTTATGGGACACTTTGAAAGCAGTGCTACTGGGGAAGTTGATAGCACTAAGTGCTCACATGAAGAAACTGAAGAATAGTTACACTAGAGAATTAACAGCACAGCTGAAAGCTCTAGAACACAAAGAAGCAAACTCACCCAGGAGGAGTAGACGCCAGGAAATAATCAAACTGAGGGCTGAAATCAATAAAGTAGAAACTAGGAAAACAATACAAAGAATCAATGTAACGAAGAGTTGGTTTTTTGAGAAAATCAACAAGATAGACAAACATTTATATAAAATTAGGAAACGGCAGAGTGTGAACATGCAAATTAACAAAATCAAAAACAAAAAGGGGGACATAACAACAGACTCTGAGGAAATTCAGAGAATCCTCGGGTCATACTTTGAAAACCTGTACTCCACAAAATTCGAAAATCTAAAGGAAATGGACAATTTTCTGGATACATACCACTTGCCAAATTAAATCAAGAACAGATAAGCAATTTAAACAGACCTACAACCCCTATGGAAATAGAAGCAGTCATCAAAAGTCTCCCAAGCAAAAAGAAGCTCAGGTCCAGATGGCCTAAGTGCAGAATTCTCCCAGAAATTCAAAGAACAGCTTATACCAATTCTTCTCAAAATATCCCATGCAATAGAAGCAAAAGAGTTTTGCCAAACTCTTTCTATGAGGCTTCAATAACCTTGATACACAAGCCACACAAAGACACAATTAAAAAAGAGAATTTCAGACCAATATCCCTCATGAACATTGATGCAAAAATACTCAATAAAATACTGGCAAATCAGATCCAAGAACACATCAAAACAACCATTCACCGCGATCAAGTATGTTTTATCCCAGGGATGTAGGGATGGTTCAACATCCGAAAATCCATCAATGTAATCCACCATATAAACAAGCAGAGAAACAAAAATCACATGATCATCTCACTAGATGCTGAAAAAGCCTTTGACAATATCCAACACCCCTTCATGATAAAGGTCTTGGAGAGATCTGGGATAACAGGAACATACCTAAGCATAATAAAGCTATATACAGCAAACCAACAGCCAACATCAAACTAAATGGACAGAAACTCAATGCGATTCCACTAAAATCAGGAACAAGACAAGGCTGTTCAATCTCTCCATACCTCTTCAATGTTGTACTTGAAGTTCTAGCTAGAGTAATACGACAACAAAAGGAGATCAAGGGGATACAAATTGGAAAAGAAGAGGTCAAACTTTCACCATTTGCAGACAATATGATAGTTTACATAAGTGATCCAAAAAACTCTGCCAGGGAAATCCTATAGATGATAAATACTTTCAGCAAAGTGGCAGGATACAAGATCAACTCAAGAAAATCTGTAGCCCTACTATATACAGATGATAAAAGGGCTAAGAAAGAAATCAGAGAAACAGCATCCTTTACAATTACCACAAACAACAAAAATTACCTTGGGTAACACTAACCAAACAAGTGAAAGACCTGTATTGAAAGAACTTTGAGTCTTTAAAGAAAGAAATTAAAGAAGACACCAGAAAATGGAAAGATCTCCCATGCTCTTGGATAGGTAGGATCAACATAGTAAAAATGGCAATCCTTCCAAAAGCAATCTACAGATTCAATACAATCCCCATTTAAATCCCAGCACAATTCTTCACAGACCTTGAAAGAACAATAATCAACTTTGTATAGAAAAACAATAGAACCAGAATAGTCAAAACAACCCTGTTCAACAAGGCAACATCCTAAGACATCACCATCCTGACTTCAAGCTGTATTACAGAGCTATAGTCCTGAAAACAGCTTGGTATTGGCACAAAAATAGACAGATAGACCAATGGAATCGAATTGAACACCCCGACATTAACCCATACACATATGGACACCTGATCTTTGACAAAGAAGCTAAAATCATACAATAGAAAAAAGAAAGCACCTTCAACAAATGGTGCTGGCATAACTGGAAGTGACATGTGGAAGACTGCAGATAGGTCCATGTCTATCGTCATGCACAAAATTTAAATCCCAATGGATCAAAGACCTCAACATAAATCCAGCCGCATGATTCTCTTAGAAGAGAAAGTAGGAAGTACCACCTTTGAATGAATTGGTACAGGAGACTGCTTCCTGAATATAACACCAGTAGCACAGACACTGAGAATGACAATTAATACATGGGACCTCCTGAAACTGAGAAGCTTCTGGAAGGCAAAGAACACAGTCAACAAGACAAAAAGGCAGCCCACAGAATGGGAAAAGATATTCACCAACCCCACATCTGACAGAGGGCTGATCTCCAAAATTTACAAAGAACTCAAGAAGCAAGTCTCCAAAACACCAAAGGATCCAATTAAAAAGTGGGGTACAGAACTAAATAGAGAATTCTCAATAGAGGAGTCTAAAATGGCTGAGAGGTACTTGAGAAAGTGCTCACTATCCCTAGCCATCAGGGAAATGCAATCAAAACAACTCTGAGATACCATATTACTCCTGTCAGAATGGCTAAAATCATAAACACCAATGACAGTTTATGCTGGAGAGGATGAGGAGAAACGGAAACACTCCTCCACTGCTGGTGGGAGAGCCAACTCATACAGCCACTTTGGAAATCAGTATGGAGATTCCTCAGGAAAATGGGAATCAGCCTACCACAAGACCCAGGAATTCCACACTTAGGCATATACCCAAAAGCTGCACATTCATACAACAAGGACATCTGTTCAACTATGTTCATAGCAACATTATTTGTAACTTGGAAGCAACCTAGATGCCCCTCAACTGAAGAATGGATAGAGAAAATGTGGTACATGTACACAATGGAGTACTATTCAGCAGAAAAAAAACAATGGAATCTTGAAATTTGCAGGCAAATGGATGGCACTAGAAGAAACCATTCTGAGTGAGGTAACCCAGTCACAAAAAGACAAACATGGTATGTACTCACTCATCTATGGATTTTAGAAATGGATCAGGGGAGTGCCGCCTACAACCCCACTGCCAGAGAGTCTGGGAAAGTGAACCTTCAACCAATGACTGATGGAAGCAGAGGCAGAAAGCCACAGCTAAACACTGAGCTGAACTCCAGGAACCCAGAGACAGAGAGGGAGGATTGATGAGCATAGGGGTCAAGACTGGGCTTGTTTAACCCACAGAAACAGGTGACCTGAACAAGGGGGAGCTCTTAAACCCCAGACTGATGGCTGGGAATCCAGCATAGGACTGACCCAGACCCCCTGAATGTGAGTGTCAGTGAGGAGGCCCAGGCAATCTGTGTGGCCTTGGGTAGTAGACTAGTATTTATCCCTGGCATACAAATGGGCTTTGGGTGCCCATCCCACAATGAGAGATGCTCTCTCAGACTGGACATTTGGGGGAGGGCCCAGGCCCTGCCCTGGATGAAATGACAAGCTATGGATACCCCCCATGGAGGGCCTCACCCTCCTTGGAGAAAGTATTGGGGCTTGGAGAAGGAGGTTTGGGGTGGGTGTTGGTGGGAGGTCGTGGGAGGAGGGGAGGGAAAGGGAGAGGGAAGTGGGATTGATATGTGAAGCAACTTTGTTTCTAATTTAAATTTAAAAAGAAAAAGAAAAAATAGAGCTTGTTGCAAAATACTTTTTTGTGTGCACTGTGTGAAATTGTGTCACTGAAATTTCTTTAATAAAGAGCTGAGTGGCAATAGCTAGGCAGGATAGAATAGGTGGGACTTCCGAGCAGAGAGACGAATTTGGGGTTAATGTAGGTGCACAACAGACACCAGTGAGACACTGAAGGAGTCAGACATACAATACAGAGGAGAGGTAACTGAGCCGTGTGACAGACATAAGTTTTAAAAATATGGGTTAATTAAGTTATAAGAGCTAGTTGAGAAAAAGCCTAAGCTATAGCCAAACTTTCATAATTAACAAGTCACTGGGTCATTATTTTGTGAGCTGGGAGAACAAAGGCAAGTCAAACTACAAATGGTGCCCAACATTGGGACATGTAAACCCACGTAGGACCTGAGACATCTGGGGGAGGGAAGTCCTGAACACAGAGGATGGAGCTTCTTAGCAACCATGATCTCTCGGGCTCACAGTGTACAGAGGCAAGGCTGCCTGCTGGATCCAAAAGGGGAAGAGCCAGCTTCCAGTGCCTACGCTAGCTGCCTCCTAGCAGTTTAAAGTTTGGTTCATGCAGTCAGAGAAGGCTGCAGACATGAAAAAAGTTAGGTCCAGACCTGGAAAACCTCTAAACAAGCGCAGCATGTTTGAAAATGTGCTTAGGTGCCGAAGGAATAAAAGAAAATGGGCGTAGACAGTCCTAGAAAAAATAATAGCTTAAAAATAATAAAGTGAAGTCTTTAAAGAAAGAGTGGTGTAATATAAAAAGAATAAGCCACAGGGAAAGACAGGGCATCTGGATCCTGTATGATGCTTTGTTGATTTTCACTTTTTTGAATGCTGATGAGACAAGGGCAAATGTCGCTGAGAGACACTAGATTATAGGAAAAAAATGCTAAATTAAACCAGCCTGTACATTTTAAGAATGTCTTAATTCCAAAATGGAAGTCAGGAAGTATGTTGTGTTGGGGGAGAGGTTATGCCTTTGTTTCCGCAGGAAATTAATGCTATGAATTCCTTTGAAGTTAATAAAGACCAGTTTTGAATGGGGGAGACCTCATGAAAATCTTGTCTATAGACATTAAGGAAGAAACCAAGAAAAGCTACAAGACAGATGGCATATAAGTTGATCCCTCGACATGGGAACAGCTCTGAAACTCAATGAGACATGATAAATCTTGTTGGCTATAGAGTCCTCATGGCTTATTATTACATGCCATCCTTTCATATGACATGAATAGAGATTTGTTTTACAGTTTGATTATGCAGTCCAAATGGACTTATATAGTTGACAGATGCCTTTTACCTACTCAAACATGGAGCAGAGACATCTTTGGCTGATTTGTGTACACCACACATTCCATACTTGTATTAATGCAGATAGGTATGTTACCTTTAAATTTTGTATGCTTTCAGAAAATAAAAGGCTAGACACCAATAAAGACAAGTAGCCCACGTGATACAGCCTCATGGAATGCTTCCATTGCTGTTTCCTAAAAAAAATACACATAAAAATAACTTCAAAGCAGCTAGCTGAGATGATCCAGCCTTGCAGACCACTCCAGCCAGGACTTCATATAAGCCCTATACCTTTCCATTACACAGATACTGGATAACAAACAATACAGCTAGCTCTCCCAGGACGTGACCATTACCTCAAATTTCTCAGGGTCTCCTGAAGATTCCACTTCCCCCAGACAACAGGAAGTTATTTTAAGAACATGATACCCACATTTCCAAGAGATGGGGTGGTTGTTTTTTGGGGGGGTCATTTGGTGGGTTATGGGTGTTTGTCATTGTTTAGAGTGGTTGGTTTCAAATTGTTACTGGTCATGGTATGAGAGAAAGCTAAGCAAGGGAGATGGATTCAAGGATCTCTTTCTGAAAAGAGAAAGGGGAGACATTGGAATGATAAGATAAAAGGGTAGATTATTGAATCTACATGTGAACTAAAAAGCAACTCTCAGTCTCAAATTTTTTACATTGGTATGAGTATTTGTATATTGATACAAATTAAGGTTATTTTGCTATAACATATGGCATATATGTTTCTACTTTTTCTTAAGGTATTGTATCTATATAGCTCATTTAACAATGTAATGTGAAGTTCTAGTCCTTGAATGTTATTACTACAAACTATTTTGGTTACAGTTATTATTACAAACTATGCATGTTAATAGTCATCTATAATAATTAAGCTTGCAGTCATATTATATGTTTTCAAGATTAAACAAATATATTTAGACAGATAAGTGGTCTTCAAAACAAAAGTGGAGGGGGGACTAGAAGGAGAGGGAGGGAGGGGGAAACTGTGGTCAGAATGTAAAATAAATGGGAACGTGTTATTTAAATAAAATAAAAATTTAAAAAAGAAAATTTAAAAAGTGACAATAATACTTTCCAAAATGAAAGACTTTGTGAACATGTAATTGTTATCCATTTTTGCAAACTCCATACTGCCTGGTACAGTACAAGTCAGTTGACTCCTTGCTGCTCTTCTCCAAAAGTTCAGACCCTGATTTAGCACATCTTTACAATGTGCTCTTTTACTCCAGCCATCTCTCTCCCAGGTGTCTCTTGAGCTCTGTGCAGACTTATATCTCACTAGACCATGATATATATCACACGGCAATGTATAAACAGGTCCCCAGGGGATCAGGTGAAAGTGCAGACTTCCATTCAGTAGACTGTGGGACAGTGTCTGTGTTTCTGATTGGTCCTCAGGTATTGTCATCACTGAGCAGCAAAGGTCTGACAAGGATTCTCAAAGTCTAGCATAAATAAGACGTACTCGGTGAGTTTATTGAGACAGCTCCTCCCCCTGAGAGGGGCTGGACCCAGAAGCCATATGTCCAGCTAGATCCTAATGACACTGTTACACCACCACGTCACCTGGAGTAACACTAGTTCCTGGCTTTGGCTGATTCATACTGCCCAGGACTCCATGGCGGACACATGCACTTCAGAGACATGACATGCTTGGCATAAAGGAGAGTAGACACCAGATCCAGCAGGATCCAGTTATATCACAGCTAACTTTCAGGTATGTGCACTAGACTGTCTGAGGCTTGAGCTTGGAGTACAAAAAAACTTTTATCAGCTTATCGGACTCTTCTTTCCTGCCTGCCTCCTAACTAGGCTCTGACCACAATGTGCTGCTGTTCTGGTAAGCAGCCCATTGTGGTCCTACTCAGTGGCCCTTGCTTGTAAAGAGCCATCACACAAAGCACATAGGGCCAGAAAAGGAAAGAACCTGGGGGCCAGAACTGTGCTCTTCCTGTATTCATAAGCTTTCAAATCCTGCCCCCCTGTGTCTGATTTGTGCATCTTGCTGTGCCTGAAGGGTTGAAAAGAGAATCTGTCCCATACTTCACACTGGCCTGCTGTGGACACGGCCGGGGCAGATGCAGCTTAGCATAAGTATACAGAGGAGGGGTGTCCACTAGATGAGACAGAAACATGAAATGAGCAATGTCTACTCATCTATTTTCTTTGTTAGGTAGGTAATTGTAAAACTGAGGCTACACCCTGCCCTAAGTTACTCTGGGGAACTAGAGGCTAGAAAAATCATTGACAGGCAAACAGCGAAGGAAAGAGCTCATATATAGATAACAAACATGGCAAATTTCTGGCTTCTCCCTAGCCCTTTTATTCCAATCTAATTCCCTCTTTCATTTTGTTCAGGACCCCAGCCTATTTCATCCATTCAAGACCACAGTCTAATTTTTGTTTTCTGTCTTGCTATTTTTTAAAAATGCTCTAATGCAATGGTTCTCAACCTTCCTAATGTTGCAAACCTTTAATACAGTCCGTGCTGTAGTGACCCCCAACCGTAAAATTATTTTTCTTGCTAGTTCATAACTGTAATTTTGCTACTGCTGTGATGTAAATATTTGATATGAAGGTTATCTGAAATGCAAATCCTTTGAAAGGGTTGTTTAACCCCCAAAGGAGTCATGACCCACAGGTCATGTTTTACATGTCAATCCCAGTTCCCTCTCCCTACTCTCCTCACCTACCCCCCAATGTGGAATGGCTCCCTCTTTTATGGTGTCTCTTTTCTTGCTCTCCTTTATTCTTCCCCCGACTCAATCGTCCTGCTTCCTCATGTCCTCCTCTCTACTCCTCTTTTCCCCTTGTCTTTCTCCTAACTCTCTCTCCCCTCCCCCATGCTCCCAATTTGCTCAGGAGATCTTGTCCCTTTCCCCTTCTCCAGGGGACTATGTATGTCTCTCTTAGGGTCCTCCTTGTTCCCTAGCTTCTCTAGCAATGTGGATTATAGTCTGGTAATCCTTTGCTCTATGTCTAAAATCAATATATGAGTGAGTACATATTATGTTTGTCTTTTTGTGACTGGGTTACCTCACTCAGGATGGTTTCTTCTAGTTCCATCTATTTGCCTGTGAATTTCAAGATTCCATCTTTTTTTTCTGCTGAATAGTATCTCAGAGTTGTTTTGATTTGCATATCCTGGATGGCTAGGGATGATGAGCACTTTCTCAAGTGCCTCTCAGTCATTTTAGACTCCTCTATTGAAAATTCTCTATTTAGTTCTGTAGCCCATTTTTTAAATGGATCCTTTGGTGTTTTGGAGACTTGCTTCTTGAGTTCTTTGTAAATTTTGGAGATCAGCCCTCTGTCAGATATGGAGTTGGTGAACATCTTTTCCCATTCTGTGTCCTTTGCCTTCCAGAAGCTTCTCAGTTTCAGGAGGTCCCATTTATTAATTGTCGATCTCAGTGTCTGTGCTACTGGTGTTATGTTCAAGAAACGGTCTCCTGTACCAATTCATTCAAAGGTACTTCCTACTTTCTCTTCTAAGAGGATCAGTCACGGCTGTATTTATGTTGAGGTCTTTGATCCTAACTTGGGACTTGAGACATTTTTTAAAATTTTTGTAGTTTTTTTATTTTTATTTTTAAATTTAAATTTAAATTAGAAATAAGGTTGCTTCACATATCAATTCCAGGTCCCTCTCCCTTTCTCTCACCTCCTCCCACGCCCTCCCACCAACACCTCCAATATCCCCTCATTTCCCCAGGGAGGGTGAGGCCCTCCATCGGGGTGTCCATAGTCTGTCATTTCATCCAGGACAGGGCCTAGACCTTCCCCTGGGAGTCCAGGTGAGAGTGCATCTCTCATTGTTGAATGGGCGCCCAAAGTCCATTTGTATACCTGGGATAAATACTGATCTACTACCCAAAGCCCAATAGATTACCTAGGCCTCCTCACTGACACCCACATTCAGGGGGTCTTGATCAGGGACTTGGGACTTTTAATCATTTAAATACGCTTATTGAACACATGTCCTGTGAATTAAAGCTATGAACAGAAGAGAGACCTTTCAAGCTTCTCACAGCTGACGTTCATTGGAGAACAGTAAACAAGTAACTAAATTACACTTTTTTGTATGTTAGGTACTGATGAGTAAATCAAGGAAAGGACTACAAGTTCTACTTTAAATGAGATGGTTAAAGATGGCCTTTCTGAGAAAATAACATACTTAGAAATGAATGAAGTAAGAGAGTGCAGGCTCAAGGACAACTGTGCCTGGAGCACACAAGCCTTCAAGATAAGACACAAAACAGGAACCAGCAGCAGAAAAAAAAACAGATCAAAAGGGAGTGAACAAAAATAAAGACAACTCTTTCAAGTAACGACTGTAACAAAAAGTGAGAAAACTGAGTACCTGGAGATGGAAGTAGCATCAGGAGAGAATTTCTTTCTTTGGTGCTTGTTTGCTTGTCTGCTTGCTTTCTTTCTTGCTTGCTTGCTTAATATAGAAGTGTGTGTGTTGAGCATTGGTGTAGAAGGTAAACAATGGCCTTAAATCCTCTCCTTATATAGTCTTTTACATGGTAACTCAATAGCTTTTCCTTGTGGATTGGCTTTGTGAGCATCTCTGGTATTAGAATGGAGAAGAAGTGATGGTATATAATGCGTACTCTTAGAGCTCTTATACTAGCCTGAGGTCACCATGTAACAAAATCCTAAATGGGCTGATTCAGCATCCACCCCACACAAACCAACACAGAAAGGAGGACCCTTTAAAAAGTAGAAATATCTAGAGACAAAAATAATATTTTTTCCACTGGAGGGATGAGGTTTAAAAGTGTCTTGGCCTGGGATGTCCACCCATGATGAATTGATCAACTTAAACAAAAAAGGGGAACTGATAGGCTGTCAGCCTCTAGTACACATGTTCATGAATGGCTTTATCGTATCTGACCAGTCTGGACCAGTCAGCCAGAAGGAAGTCCCTGCTGGCCTTTGTCTCAGATCAGAAAGGTGGGGAAGAAGACAGAAATTTGTCACATTTACTATTTGTCTGTGAGTTCTTTCCTTACCTATTTGTCTGTCAAGGATCTGCCTAGCCTCTAGTCCCTCAGAGTAACTTATGGCAAAGCACAGCCTGAGTGCTAGAATTAACTAACATTGCTCTTTCCATGCTCCTGTCTCATTTAATATGCACATCTCCACTACATACAAATGTCATGGCAAAACTAAGGGCTGTGCATGTAGAACGGGGCCTATCCTACCCTCTTGAAATGACATGGATGATACTTGATGTTGGGGAAAGAAAGAAATAACACTACCCAAGCTAAAAGCCAAGGGGCAAAGTCCTTCTGACCCTGACTAGATATTCTGGGAAAGGAGGCATGGGGCTTAATGGAGAAGGCTCATAGAAAGAATGTACATTTGTGATACCCAAATATAGACATGCCTTACAAGTCTTTGGAGTGAGTGTTACATTTTTCAAAGAAAAGATGGAAGTTTTCTTGGACAACATCTATTACCCCTTTATTAGTTCCCGCATGAAAATGCATGACAGCTATGGGTTATCTTTTTTTCAAAGAAAAAACTGAAGTTTTCTAGGACAACATTTATTACCCCTTTATTAATTCCCACACAAGGATGCATGACAGCTATGGATTATTTAGTCAAGTAGACATGGGTAGTGAGTTGCTATGAAATGCCAAAAAAAAAAAAGGACCCTGCCTGAAATGGAGAACCATGGTTGGTGATGTTTGTGGACTTCTATGGTAGACAGTTACAAGTTGTCCACATGCTACACTGAGATGTAACAGATACACACAACTGACTCTTATTAACCACAACAAGCATCTGGCATCACCCTGGGCCTGGGTACTTCTTGCCATCTCTTCCCAGACACTTCACAAATTAAGAAGCTACAGGATACTACTAATGGAAGATTCCGGGCTCTGAAGATACACATGAACACTGTGAAAGGGCCCTGAGGCAGACTTCTGCAAGCAGCTGCACAGGCCTGGGAGAGTCAATGACAACATGGGCCTTCTGCTCCTCCTCCACCCACAGCCAGGGTCTGTGCCCTGGAACTGTTGCAACCTGACAACTTAGGGAGAGCAGAGAGATTTGGGGTGTCTCAGTAGGCAGATGGCTGCTGAACATGGCCCCTGACAGTATTGAACTCAACCTGCCTTCACCTTGGCTAGGATGCCAAGGATCTGGGCTCCTGGGCTCCTGAGGACCATCTAACCCCAGATGATATTGCTCCCCCACTTTCATTGACTCTACTGTACAGTTTCCAGCCTAGCTGGAAGTCCTGATTGCTAAGCTGAGTGTCTTTCCTCTTCAGTACCAGCAGGAGCAGCTGAGAGCAGAAATCTCTGCCTCAATCATCCCTGACTGCTAGTTTCCCCAGGGAGGGCTGACAGTGAAGACAAGGAGGAACCACAGAGACAGAGCTGATAGGAAATGAAGGCCCTCCCTTGCCATTTCAGCAGAATAGTTTCCCCTTCCTGCCATGTGCCTTAATGTCCAAAGACCATTGTGGATTTTGTAATCAGGAAACATTCACTAAGGACTCCAGAAGGGAGAAAAGTAGAAGCCCAGGGTGATCACGGGACTGATGGAAGGGTGAAGCATACTTTAATGATAGGTGTTTGGTTTAAATACTAAAACTCTTGTCAGTAACAACACATTGAAGTGTTTCCTTATTTTTCAGTTTTTAGGTTTGATTTCACACGTGCTACTTCTGCATATTTAAAGGATGCAGGGGACATTTCAGTACATGTGCACAGTGTGTTATGGTCAGCCAGAGTAATGGGATGTCTCTGGATACTTGAATACTTCAACAATCCTCTTTAGCTATTTTGAAATATCAAAGTATGTGTTATCAGCCTTACTGTGCTACAGAGCATGAGAATAGCCCTGCTGTCCAGCTTCAGCCCTGTCCTGTTACCAGTCCTCTCTCCACCCTGATCCCAAACTCTCCTCAGGCTCTGTAATCACAACTTGACTTTCTAATTCTGTGAGACCAGTTTTCTAGAGGTTTGATAGCATGTTTCATATGGAAGAACTGTCATTGACAATCTAGAAAGATCACTTTCTATGTTAGCCATGAAGAAACCTAGAGGGACAAGAAGGAATGCAGACATTGTGGTCAGGGTGTCTGGGAGTGACAGACTTTAGAGCACGACCACTGCATGACAGTCAGGTCCCTGATAGTCACTGCCTGGGGATGAAGGGACATTTTTCACATGGCTGTATAGCATCTTCGCAAGGTATGCCTTCCTTAATCTTCCCTATTCCAGATTAGGAATTTAGGTTCAAAGAAACAAGTTAATTCATCCAAAGACACACCACTAGCATGTTCCAACAAAGCCCATACTCCCTTTTTTGGAGGATAGTTAAAAAATCTGACTGAAAAGAATTCAAAAAGTGTACAATCATACATGGTGTGGAAGTTATACTGTGGCAAGAGATCTATTGGGTCTTTTGTTTATCTCAAGGCAATCCTGGTTAAATAATAATAATTAATAGTTAATAATAATAGCTCAGAGTTCATTTCATCAGAATCCTATCTTCCATGTAGCTCCTATGAGGCAGCACCTTTTGGATCCAGGCATCTCTTCCTCCCTGAGTCCATTTTTCATTTCTGTCATTGCCTCCTTTCTAGCCTTCGCTTGGTACTCACAGAGGTCTATGAGTTAACTCTAAAGCTACCTATACCACATAAAACCATGTGATATGTATCAACCTAAATCAAACAACCAGCCTGGTACCTTGAATCTCAATCTATAAAGTGACAGGTTGTTGTACCAAGAATTCATTGTCTCAGCTATAATAGTGTCAGACAGGGAGGATTTCTTCATTATGCAACATTCATGGCCCTGTCTGCCAAATGACAGTTGTAGCCTCAGCTTTTTAGGCAACAATAATGGAAGGAATGTAGGAGGGAATCAAGAATGGGGGGAAGGGATGGAGGGAAGGAAGGAAGGGAAAACCTTTTCAAGTGCTGATAAGGCCATTACCCCTGTCATTGAGAACCTTTATAGAATGAAATCCATGAATTTGTTCAGTTTTTTTTTTACTCTTTACCAAGACTGTTTCTCTTCCTAGCGCCTTTGTAGAGACTCCAGGAGCAGAGCCAGAACTTTGATTTGAGGTAGGAAAGTCCAACAGTTGCAGGACTGGATTTAAGCATCCTGGGTTTCAATCCAGCTCTCATTCTCACCATTCTGTGTCCTGGGGCACAGTTCCAACACTCTGCACCTCTGAGTCATCACCTTTAAAACAAAAATAAAGTGGAACCTCAGGAGGCTTTGAATACTCAGCCAGATGTCTAAGCCCTTGAACTTAGACTTAGGAATCCTTAGTTTGCACAGTATGATAATGTTCCCGTTTGTGTTATCCTTATATACCCACTGATGAAATCATTGAGTAAATTATTTCCACACTTGTTTGTTATGTGACTCTCTTAGATTAATTAATTAATCTGAATTAATGATGGCAGAAAGGACATGGGCACCCCATTTACACCATTTCAACTTCAAGTTTAGATAGACTCTAGGCACTAGTAAACAGTTCAATTGGTTGAAGAAATGTAACCATTTCCTTGTCTTTATTTTCCAGAGCCCTATGCATTTGATAGCAAAGTAAATATAGAGGTCATTTCCCCTGACCTGTAGAAGAATTTACAATGGAGATTTCAGCCATCACAGAGTCCTACTACAACTCCAAGAATGACTACTTTCCTGGAATTTTTTGTGCAAGCATGAATGTGCGGGCATTTGGAGTCACAGTGCTGATCCCCCTGTACTCCCTGGTGTTCATCATTGGAGTGATAGGCAATGTCCTGGTGGTTCTGGTGCTCATACAACACAAGAGGCTTCGAAGCATGACCAGCATCTACCTACTCAACCTGGCCATCTCTGATCTGGTCTTCCTCTTCACATTACCTTTCTGGATTGACTATATACTAAAAGGAGACTGGGTTTTTGGTGATGGTATGTGTAAGTTCCTCACTGGTTTTTATTATCTGGGCTTGTATAGTGACATGTTTTTCATCACCTTGCTTACAATTGATAGGTACCTAGCCATTGTCCATGCTGTGTTTGCCCTGCGTGCCCGGACTGTCACTTTTGGCATCATCACCAGCATCATAACCTGGGTCCTGGCCATCTTGGTTTCCACTCCTTGTCTGTATTTTTTCAGGGCCCAGTTGGAGTTCACTTACCATACCTGCAGAGCAGATTTGCCCCAGGAGAGTCTGAAGCATTTTTTGAGGTTTCAGGCACTAACAATGAACCTCCTTGGACTAATTTTACCTCTCTTGGCCATGATCTTCTGCTACACAAGGATCATCAGTGTTCTACACAGAAGACCCAATAAGAAGAAGTCCAAAGCTATGCGTCTGATTTTTGTTATCACACTTCTCTTCTTCCTCCTCTGGACCCCCTACTATCTGGCTGCATTTGCTTCTGCTTTTGACGATTTCCTATTCACCAGAGGGTGTGAGAGAAGCCAACAGTTGGACCTGGCCTTGATGGTAACTGAGGCAATTGCCTACACCCACTGCTGTGTCAACCCAGTCATTTATGTCTTTGTGGGTGAGAGGTTCCGGAAATACCTCAGGCAGCTGTTTCAGAGGCATGTGATTATACCCCTGGCAAAATGGCTGCCCTTCTTCTCTGTGGAACGAACACAGAGGGCCAATTCCATATCTCCATCCACAGGGGAAAATGAGCTTTCTGCTGGCTTATAATTCAGACCCCTGAAGGCCAACAAATATCCAGGAGTGAAAAGACAGCGTAACTCTCCAAAACAGATACTGTCTGATGAGTCATTGTATTGTAGATCATCGGGACCTTGCAGGTAGCTTAACAGTATGCCAACTCTTTAATGTTTGCCATAATTGTCTTCCTGTCAGAAAAAAGATGTATGAACAAATTGTGACATTCTAAAGACTGGGTCAATAGTTTCCAGGGAAGGGCTTAGGCCCAACAAGAGGTAGAGGTTATTGTCATTAGGACTGTCAAATAAAACAAACCCTACTCCCAATGATTGTTGAACCAGCTAAGTCTACAACTGTGTGTCCTCTGCACCTGGGGGTCAATTGCAGTTCACAGATGCCTCCTCCACTGCACCCCCACTGCAGGGCCCGAACTCTTGAAAACCTTGGAATTCAAGGTTGCATTTGAGATCTATCGAGGTACTGCTTTATCATTTGGCTAGAAAAGTCATTAGACAGAATTTTATATTTGTTAAAAACCAAAGACTTACAGCAAGTAAATAGGAAAGGACATTCACCTTCCCTATTACATTCTTCTCCCTAAGGGAAGAAGTCTCTTAGTATATAATATAGCAAACTATGGCTAATATATATACTGTATATTAACATTTATGTTACCCTTTCTAATCCTGGAGGTCTTATGTATCTAGTCTAGAAAAGCTTTGTCTTTGCTTAACAGCATGGCTAATATGTGTGGTGTGAGAAGCACTCTGGAATTATTTTACCATGCTTGACCTTGGAACTCGGTTCACCCAGTGGTTTCATTTTCAGTGGCTGCCACTTGCTTTCCCCAGGAGACCTCACTTAGTTTGATAACTCCATTTACCAATCTTATCTCATGATGGAAAAAAGGATTTTTTTGTAATGTTTTATTCATCACAAATGACTTTTATCAACTTATTACTTCATTGATCTTATACTGTGTTGAATAGAAATCCCTAAATTTTTTGGAGGGGTTGCTTGTTTGGTTGGTTTTGGGTTTTGGAGGGGGGGTCTTCTTTGTTTGGTTTGTTGGTTAGTTTGGGTTTTCATTCAGGGCTTCTCTAGATAGCCTCAGCTGTCCTGAAACATGCTCAGTAGACTGTGAGCGTGCTGGCTTCAAACTCAGAGATTCTCCTGCCTCTGCCTCTCCAGTGTCGGGATTAAAAGAGCATACCTCCACCACCCAGCCAGTTAAAAATCACAATTTTGATGTAATAAATTTCATATTTTTTTAAAAAAATCGGCTTCTGCTATTGAAATGCTGTTTAAAGTTTTCATGGGCCCATCTTTTCTAATTTGTCCTATATTGTTTCTGTTACTAAAATATTTCTTTTTAGATGTTTAATCTGACATGTAACTCTGATATGCTACACAGCTTCTCAGAAATTGATTATTCCAATCTGTGAAGTGTAGATTATAGTGGCATTTATCTGACCGGGTTGTCATGAAGAATAATTGATAGTGTACACAAAGTGCCAATGTATAGTATCATGTAAATGACTGTATATTCAAAATAAATGATTGCAGTATATTTCTGTAAGTCATGGAGTAACTGAAGATACAGCAAAAAGCATAGATGGTTCTAATAAACGAAGCTTCAGAGATGCCAACCAGGAAAAAAAAAGAATTTTTACTTTTTCATAATTATAAGGCAGTGTCAACAAGGACACTAAAAAGTCTTGATGTAGGCTGATTTTGTTTCTTCTCTGTAGAGTTTCATGCAGTGCATGGATTTGGTCTTTGCAGCTCTGCATCCTCTAAAAGTGCCCAATATTTGTTTTTAGTCTTTTCACTTCCCATTCTCACTTTCCAGAGTAAGAGATAACTGTCTAAAAGGAGCTGGTAGGTTGTTCTGTGCCACATCTGGATGCTGTCTTCCTAAAAGCATTGCTCCAGATGCTCCCTGTCCCCTGCCATACCTCCAGAATAGGAACCCATCAAGCACCCCCTTAACTAGAGTGACACACCAGCTGTCTTGCCCACCTGCAGCAGCTTGGTCCCTCCATTTCCATCGGCAAATATACTTTGCTCTGTGTATTGTGACTTTCATCATCAATGACAGAACCCCCCCCCACACGAAACGTATGGGCAGAAGGATGCATTTGGTTCACAGTTTGAATTCATCGTCCTTCATGATAAGTGTATGACTTGGCTGGTCATAAGGTATCCAAATAAGAAGCAGATAGAAGAATTCTAGTGTTCCAACTGCCTTCTCCTTTGTACTTAGCCCAGAACCACAGCCCATGGAATAGTTCAACCCCTATTCAGGATGGACTTTCTTTGGAATGGCCTCATAAACATGCACAGAACTTTGTATTCAAGGTGATTCTAAATCTCATCAGAGTGGAAAGATTAGACAGCACAAATCTACCCCTTATCAAATTGACAACTTTGGGCTGTAGAGTCTCACATTCAACTCATAATACACAAGATAATTTCCATATACAGAAGTCTCCAGCATCTTAATAAATATAAAATTGTTCAAAACTGTAAATGCAGAGTCTCTTATATGTCTCATTCTACCTCTTACCTGGAAGCCCCTGTAAAATAAAAAAAGCGAGTTATAACTCTTGTATAAGAAACAATACTTTTCATTATATATAAAGATACAATTTATATATTAAATTATAATATCATATGCTGGTGCAGTTTTTTTTTGTCTTGACTGCTGTCTCCTCAATAAGCACACAGAGACATTGTTAATTATAAATGCTCAGCTGATAGCTTTGGCTTGTTACAAACTATCTCTTACAACTTAAATTAGCCCATATTTATTGTATACACTCTACTACATGGTGGTACCTTTTTTTTCGGCATGGCATGATCATTTTGCTTCTCTGCACATCTCACTGGTGATCCACCCTCTTTCTCTACTGTGCTAACCTTTTCCTGCCTAGCCATTGGCCAGTCAGCTCTTTATTAAACCAATGAGAGTAACAAATATTCAGAGTGTACAGAAATATAGAAAGGTTTGATATGGTTTTAATTAGAAGAAAATGGGGAAATTTTGAATTATAAAATCATTTCCCCAGAACATACTTTTTAATCATTTTTTTACATTGATTGCTGCATTGTCCAATATACAACAGCACAAAGTAAACATTCCAGTTCCATAAGTTAGGAAGGGAGAATAAGGAGAGAAGACCAGACCAAAGCAAGATGGAAACCCAGAAGGGAAAACACCAAACACTGCAGCTCCATATCTGGCACCTGAGAGACATGATAGCATCATCTGGTCTCCAACAGTCTTGGGAAGACCCAGTCCTGTAACTCCCTGACTGCTTCCACTCTGTGCCTATAGTTTTCCTCAGTGCACACACCACAGTCCTGACATTGCTTCCTTCCTGAGGCCTCCACTGAAATTCAGAATTGACTCGCATAGCTTCATGTATGAGGACTTCTTAATGCCTCCTTTCAGGAAATCTGATCATTTCACATATTACCTGGACTCACAAGCCTATGTTCTCTCTGGGTTTTCAGAATTACAAGGAGCCAGACACACACAGACTTTGTTTGCTTCTTTGGGGATGAACTGAGTGATGACAGTTTTATAGATAGAAATCTGAATCATGAAGATAAGGCAGGCTAGGAACACAAGGAAATCCAAAGGAATGTGGGAAGAAAAAGGGGCCCTTCGCTACTGTGGGCTAAGATTCAGGAAAATCTTATTAACAATATCTTGAATATGTTTACAGCCCAACTGTACCATTAATTCCTTGTGATCTATGTATAGCAAGAATTTATTTGATGATCTTTTATCTATGTTTTATCTTATTGGTCTATAAACCTTTACTTTAGAAACCACCTTAGGATTTCATTTACTAAAGGAAAGTTCCTGAGTTGGTGAGATAGTTTCATGAGTAAAAGCACTTGCTACACAAACTTGAGTTAGATTACAGAACTCATGGCGAAGGATAGAAAAAACTCCTGAAAGTTGTTCTTACACATGCTGTGGCATGTGCATACCACTCCCACATGAACACATAACACAAATATACACTAAATATTTTTAAAGTTCATAAGGACAAAGTTTCTTAGATAAGAATGAGTATACTGAAACATTTTTGCATAATATTTTACATCCCCTAAACAATGTAACTCTAAAAGCCACCCCAATCCTATAGATAGTTATTGTCAAAACACTTATGGGGTTGAGGTTGTATCTCAGTTGAGTACTTACCTAATACATACAAAGCATTTGGTATGACTCCTAGCACCACATAACATGACACAGTATCACAGCTTGGGAGGCAGATGCGGGAAGATAAGAAATTCGAAGTCAAGCTAAGCTATGTGAAAATATGTCTCAAAAAATGAAATTGAAATGGGTCCCTGGGTAAAATGCTTGTTGTACAAGCACGAGAACCCAAGTTCTGATTCCCCAGAACCCATATAAGTCCAGAGGTGGTAATATGCATCTATAATCCCAGTTCTCCTACAGAAGGGCAGGAGGCAGGGACAGAATCTCGGGAAGCTTCTGAGTCAGTTAACTTGGTGTATCTGACAGTGAACAACAAAAAGACACTGTCTCAAGCAAGGTGAAAGTCAATGACCAACACTCGAAATTGTCCCCTGACACACATGCTATGGAATGATCATACCCACACACATACACTTGCCTGCACATGTGCTTGTGTGCTTAAACATGTGCATGCACACAAATAAATAAGCACAAAGAGATTAAAAAGTTAATACTACCACATTTTCCACAGTGATTGCTAACTGTACTGAGCATATGAAACATATCTGTAATCTCATAATCCCAGAAATAGGGAAGATCAGGCATGAATATCATGAGTGTGAAACTGGTCTGAGCTATATAAAATGTTTCTTTAAAAGACCTTATATGTGATAATTCCCTGCTCTTGAGCAGTCATACCCATTCTAGGGCATGTCCTACTCTCCTGTTACATGTCTATCCTCCTCTGTGTTTACGTCTATATGCCATGAGCATGTTATATCAGGAATAGAAGGGCATAACTGTGTCTCTCCAAAATGTCAAAATTTATTGAATAAGCAATAAAGTTTGCAAGTCATATCAGTTAGTTTACTGTAATTTGTCAAATAATCCCAATATTGCTTGGGTATGTGGTGGTTATCAATAACATAATATCATCAATAACTCCTTTATTCCAATAATGCATGTGTTCATATGTGTATAGTTACCTGTGTGTTTGTGTGTGCACATGTGCATTCACACACATCCACTCCTCCTCATGGGTGGGCTCCCATGAGTAGTCAACAAAGTCTGGCACATTAAGTTAGGGCAGGACCAAGCCCCTCTCCTATGCATTAAGGCTGAGTGTGGCAGCCCATAGAGAATGGGCCTCAACAAACTAGTTCATGTACTAGGGTTGTATCTTTGTCCTACTGCCTCCCCCCTCCCCAGATAGTTCAAGCTTCACAACTGTCTCCTACAAACAAAATTCAGTCCCATGGAGTCTCCACAACTGTCAATCCAGAATTCATGAGTTTCCAGGAGCTTGGTTCAGCTGTCTCTGTAGATTTTTCCATCATGATCTTGACCTCCCTTGCTCATATATTCCCTCCTCCCTCTCTTTGACTGGATTCCCAGAGCTTAGCCTGGTGCTTGGCTGTGGATGTCTGCATTTGGTTCCATCAATTACTGGCCATCCACCTTTTTAAAAGTTCTTTTACTTTATGGATGTGAATACCATTGGGTCGGGGGCATGGAGACAAGAAGAGAGTACAGCATCACTTGGAGATCGATTTACAGGTGGTTGTAAGCCCCCCATTGTGGATTCTGAGGACTCAACTCTGGTCCTCTTGAAGAGTAGCAAGTGCTTTTAACCACTGAACTACTATTTTTTAGCCTCAGTCTTGTTTTTTGAGACAGGGTCTCTCATTGTCCTGTATCTCACTCACTAAGCCAAGTTGGCTAGCCAGTGAGCCACAGGAATCTGTCTGCCTTCTCCTCCCCAGCACCAGGATCACAAACTCATGCCAACAAGTCCAACTTTTAAAATATGAGTCCTGAGGAATCAACTCATGTCCTTATGCTTGCAAGGTAAGCACTTTACCAAGTGGGCTCTCACTCCAGCATTTTAATTATTATGATTAGCTCTCAGATCACACATTAACACTTAACATAACGGTATACAAATATTCAGGTTAAGAATGGTGAAGAAAATGTTAAAGAGGCTTCAGAGTTCAGAGAAGATATTATGAAATGTGAGGTAGGGAACTAATACAGCTACAAGGAAAAGTCTATAGGGACCAAATAAGAAGTCTTCACTGCAGTCTCATACCTGTTCAAGGGCAGAAATACCAAATGTAGGTCTGGATGGCAGGCCAAGTGAGATTCAAACTGAAGTGGGCTGTGTTACTAAGCTTAAATTGGAACCAAGTGTTAAGCTGGGTCCTTCATTGCGGCAATTTTCTTGAAACAGGCTCAAGATGACTGACAAGGTAATTAGCATGCTTACCACATATAAGTCTTGGGTGTTCCTTTTTTGTTGTACAAGGTAAGGGGATCCCATCTACAGTGGTCAATAAGCTCGTGTGTCTGGTGTTTTTGATATAATGTGGTATGTTCTCAAGAGCTATTATTTACTGACATAAATAAATAAATGTCTGTGCCTCCTGGTATGCTGGCAAACAGTGATTGCCTACTTATATAAACATGATGTGGAGTCATTCTTTCTTGGTATTTATGCTCAAAAGGTAGTAACTCCAGTCAAGGATATGCTGCTTAAAATGACATCGTTCAAGGCTAAATACTCTGAAAATTGATATAACATAGAGAAACTAGAGTCAGCCCAGCCTTTTCTTACTATATGAAACTTTTTTCTTACATTCAAACTCTGCTTCAAACCGGCCCATCCTGAAATCATTTTCTGTAAGTTATTCAAATCTCAGTTTCATCTGAATAAAAATCTCTGAAAAAAATTCCTCAGCCTACATAACCTAGTGTGGAATTATGACCTCACTGACCAGTGGACATTTTCAAAGCACATTGTCATTTATACTCTCTAAAATGCTGTTTTGCAATAAGGAAGGTTAGGAGAATTCCCACTTTACTGACACACAAACATAATGAGAAAAGTGATGGTTGCTGTGCGTCTATCACTAGGAACACTATTGTTCAGATTTTATTATTTTTAATTGCATTATTGTTCATATTTTATTCTTTTTATTGCACTATTGTTCAGATTTTATTCTTTTTATTGCACTATTGTTCAGATTTTATTCTTTTTATTGAAAATACATTTTTCATATAATATATTCCGATAACAGTTTCTTCTACACAAATTCTTCCTCCGTACTTCCTCTCTTACGCAGGATTAGTCTCTGATTAGTAAACAAATAAACATCTAAGGAATAATAATAAAATAAAGTAAGATAAAACAAAAACAAGTCAGAATAGGACAAAACAAACAAACAGAAGAAAAAGAGCAAAAAAAAAAAACCACAAGAAACACAGATATAAACACACACGTTACACACACACAGGACTCCCGTAAAAACACAAAGCACAATAATACATATTCAAAGGGCCTACAAGATAAATAAATGACTAAATAAATGCCCTGGCACGGTATTATAAGACAAAAATCCTACAAAGATACCAGAGTTCATTTTGAGTTTGAAAATGGGGGCTACCCTTAAGGGTTTGTTTTTTCCATTTCCAAGTGGTTATCAGTTTGAGATTATCTTCTGGGTTAGGAATTGGGTCATGTGTCCATTTGTCTTTTTGCCTCTAGGAACCCATCTGGCGAAGACCTGTGCATGCCTTGTACATGTCACCACAGTCTCTGGAAATTAATTTGTATGTTGGTCATTCTGTGGTTTGAAAGTCTTGTTTACTTTGGGGTCTTCCATCCCCTCTGGCTCTTACATTCTTTGTGCTTCCTATTCTGTAGAGTTCCCTGAGCCCTGAAGAGAGGTGATTGATGAAAACATTCCATTTAGGGCTGAGTGTTCCAAGATCTCTCACCCTCTGCACATTATCTGGCTATGGGTCTTTGTATTTTTTACCATCTGCTGCAGGATGTAGTTTCTTTGATGATAGCTGAGCAAGGCACTGATCTATCATTATAGCAAAATGTTATTAGAAGTCATTTATTGCTATGTTCCTTCAGCACAGTGTTCTCAACCTTCCTAATGCTACAGCCCTTTAATACAGTTCATGTTGTGGTAACCCCCATCCATAAAATTATTTCAGTGCTACTTCATAATTGTAATTTTGCTATTGTTATGTATCACAATGTAAATATCTGTTACGCATCCCTTGTGAAAGGGTCATCTGACCCCAAAAGGGCTGCAACCCACATGTTGAGAACCACCAATTTGGCAAAACAGTAGTATTTTATTTTTCCCTTTATCCCTAGCCTATCTAGTGTCAGGGTCTTGGCAGTTTTGAGTATGGGTTTCATCTAATGGAGTAGACCTTAAGTCGAATCAGATCTTGATTGGTTACTCCCATAAGCTTTGTGCTATAGTTGCACCAGAGTAGATATCTTACAGGCAAGTCACCATTGCAGATCAAAGAGTGTGTAGCAGTATTTGTTTTTACCTTTATCTTTTGGTAGCATGCAGAATACCTTCCAGTATTATGGACATTATCAGTCCACAGAGGTGACAGCTCTAGTAGACACCAGGCATTTTCAATGAGTTTTGTAGGTGTTATCTTTAGCAATAGGGCCAGTTTGTGGGGAGCAACCAATAGCTTTGGCAATAGTATGGGTTGTTTGGGAGTGCCAGTGGGACCCCTTTGGTCAACAACTCAATTATGTGTAAACCTTCCCAGGTAATAGAAGCTTCATTTGGGTACAAGAGATGTCCAGTAGGGATTCTAACTTCTCGTTATTTGGAGATTTGGATTCATTTGCTCAACTTCATGTGTATACACTTTCGGAAACTTTTACTGTATTAGGTTTCCATATGACCCCTCAAATGGCCCTTAGTTTTTGATGTACCTCCTCCTACTCCCCTCCTCAATTCCCTCTTCATTCCCCCTGCACATTTGATCCTCCCATTGCAGCCCAGCCATTATCCATCCATAACTATCTATTCTATTTCCTCTTCCTGGGGAGATCCGTCTCATCCCCTAGTCCCTTACTCTATACATAACCTCTGTGGTTATATTGATTGTAACTTCCTTATATGCCAGTGACCATGTCAGAGGAGCAGTCGGTGGCGGTTGAAGTTCAGGAAGTAGGCCTACCAGGAAGTGAAGCTCTGATGGGTGAGTCTCAGAGAGGTAAAGCCCCAAGAGTTCAGCCCCAGAATGTCTCTTGCTTCTGCTGGGCCTTTACATGTTTGCCGATGTCACTTTTCCCTGGTATCTGGCATGATATGAATGGGTGTGGGAAGAGCCCCCACTACCTTTAATGTGATGCAATTATCCTATGGAAATATCCTGCTCTACTGGGCATTGTTGTCTTTTATTATGAAAATGATTTCCTCCTATGGTGTACTGTTTAACTGAAGCAACGATTTTATACAATAATAGCGGTAGCTTAAATAGGACTTTCAGGACTGAGGGTCTTTAATAAATAGAGGTTAGCTTAGTGGGAAAACTAATGTAAGTAAAACCATGACATAGTGTTGCCTCTCACCCCTGATAAAGCAGGGGCTGCAGAGGATAGAAGATAAGAGCAAGGGATTATCATATAGTAGTTTCTCATGAGCAATCATATAGACTGGCTTAGGTTAATAACTAAGAAAATAATTGAGCCCCAGAAGCCCAGCTAGCTCAAATTCTTTTAATCTTAATGTTGAGAGATATGTTCACAGGTTTCAGTGTGCAACATATCCAAAACAAAGCTTTAAAATATAAATAAATGTTAAATTAAGATGTTTTGTTAATAGCTTTGGGGTAAAAACTGCAAGGAAACAATTTAAAGTTTAGAAAGGCATATAGTTGAGTGAGAGACTCCTTGAGGTCAAATAACAAGAACAAAGCAGCCCAGTTATTATTAGCTGACATGCTTTTCTTGCTAGGATTGGTTGATGATCAAAGATGATGAATAATTTCCTTGTGCCCCTTTCTGCCATCAGTTTCCTGATACAAAAAAAAAAGTGTTGATGAATGGGTATACACCTTGAGGATTTAAAGTAGATATGACATTATTTTTCATATATAAAAGTTTAGGCTTCTGATCTTTTAAGGTTCCTTATAAGATTATCTTTTGAGATAAACAATAAAATGATTGATCCTTCCTTTGTAACCACAAAATGCAGCCTGCCAGCAAAAGAACTGGCTGAGAAAATACCTTGCTTGCTTCTTACAGTCTGCTAATCTATAAATTCTTATGACAACTTAGTTTTTACTTATAATACATAGAATGTTTAATCATGTAAAGGATATAAAAAACTTTTTCTACCTGTATTCATTCACTTGAAAAATAGAATGTAACCACATTGTAACTTTTATGTTGCCTGAAATATTTTGCTGTGGTATATGTTATAAGGGAAAAATAGTTTAGTTACAAGAAAGACATCAAGGCACACGCCTTTAATCCCAGCACTCAAGAGGCAGAGGCAGGCGGATCTCTGTGAGTTCGAGGCCGGGCTGGACCGACAGCCTCCAAAACAATACAGAGAAACCCTGTCTCGTAAAAACAAAAACAAACAAACAAACAAAAAAAACAGAGAGAGAGACAGAAGGGATATATCTGGATAGAGATAGGAAAAAAAATAAAGAACAGGAGAACAGAGAAAGGCTCTAATTGTGTGTGTGTGTGTGTGTGTGTGTGTGTGTGTGTGTGTGTGTTTTCTATTTTTTCACCAGCCCCAGAGAGTTAAGTTAAGGCCCCCTCATGGGCCTCAGAGAATTAAGTTTTACTCCCTCAGAGAGAAAAGTCAAGATGAGTCATAGTCCAGTGACTGTTGGCTCCCCCTCACACCCTACCTGAGCAGCTGGAGGCTGGTCCTCAGGGCAGTGGTACTTATCAACCACCTAACAGCTAACATCCACATATAAATGAAAAAATGCTATATTTGTCTTTCTGGGTCTGAGTTACTGTACTCAGTATAATTTATTTATAGCTTCATCCATTTACCTGCAAATTTCATTTTTCTAATGACTAATATTCTATAGTGTAAATGCACCACATTCTTCTGTTGATGGATATCTAGGTTGTTTCTGATTTCTAGCGATTATGAATAGAGCAGCAGTGAACAAGGTTGAGCAAGTATCTCTGTGGTATGTAGAAAAGCCCTTTAAGTATATTACCAAGAGTTGTATAGCTGGATCTTGAAGTATATTGATTCCTGAATTCCTGAGAAACCAGAACACTGATTTTCATAGTGGCTATACAAGTTTTCACTTCCAACAGCAACAGATGAGTATTCCTCTTACTCTACCTTCTCATCAGCATTGAGTTCTTATTTGTTTTATTGATCTTGGTTACTTTGACTGGTATAAGATGAAATTTCAAAGTAGTTTTGATTTGCCTTTTCCTGCTGGCTAAGAATGATGAATATTCCTTTAAGTGCTTCTCAGTCATTTGAGTTTCCCCTTTTGAGAATTCTCTGTTTAGATCTGTGCCCAATGGCTTTGCACTTGGACCTTGCTATGCCAGGACATATATAAATCAAGAATATCAAGAAGGGAAGAGAAGTCTACAGTCATACCACCCTGAACATTTCCAATGTTTTAGTGTGTGATTTGTTTATTTTTCAAGACAGTTTCTCTACGTAGTCCGGGCTGTTCTACAACTCATTGTGTAGACCAAGCTGGCCTGGAACTCACAGAAATCCACCTACCTCTGTCTTGAGTGCTGAGATTAAAGGCATGCACCACCACACCTGTCAAAAAAGGAAGGGAAACAGGGTACACTCTCATGCCAGATATGCTTGAGATGAAGTCATCCTTTGAAGTTTGGTTGGGAAGAGATTTAGGAGCAGAGAAGAGGTATGGGAAGCAGTTAGAGTACAAATAGAAATAATGTCAGTATAGAGCCCCAAAGAGAAGAGGATGCCTCTCTAGGTCCTTATTCATCAGCCTGATGATTTTGAGGAACAAGACATGGGGTTCTGCTTTAGACCTTTCTAACTGCAATCTTAAAAATAAAGGTTCGTCACTGACCACAAGAACTCTGTGACCAGCCCCCACATTTACACGCCCATACTTACACATTCAATTGCTCCATGAGTCCTGGGGGAACAACTCATTGTCATTCACATGGTTCAACTCAACTCCACCCAACTAAAACCTACGCAATCCGTGCAGGGCAGAGCTCCTTCTGAGAAGACTAGAACTTTACTGGAACTGTAGCAGAGAGGACAGAGAAAATACCTGTAGTGAATTTGGATCCCAGGAATTGGCCACTGGTGGGCATCGTGGTGCTTCATAGGCAGTCAACCATACAAAAAGAAGAACTTTACACCCTTCTTGTCCAATATAAAACCAGAGTCCAATTTCCATCATTTCACAGGAAGCTAAGAACTTCTTACTTGTTCGGGAACTTGAACCATGAATTCATAGAGATTCTCAAAAGTACGGAAACTAAGTCTGTGCGGACAAAATCTTCTGGAATCAGAGTAAGTGGTTCTTGTCTTTTTTATGCTGCTAGTTACTATGAAGGGAAATTTTAAGGGCATGAATGAATGCAGCTCAGGGATCCTCAACAATGGACAATGCTTTGAGAACTAGACAGATCCGATATACTCTATTGCTGCATCTGTAAAGCAGTTAATACTCAAGAAATTCTGAAGATGCTGGATGTATTCCTAAGGCTGGATGTTTAGGTATAAAACTTTTTCCAGAGAGTAACATTGACAATTTTTTGTTGATGATTAAGAGAGTGAATCAGTATAAAGACTCAAGAAATGCCTTTTATGGAAAATGATTTTCAAAGATATCCTTGCCAAACTTCTTCATATAAAGGCCAACAAAATATGGCATATGAAGAAATCAGAAATAAAGTATATATTAGTGAGGAAATGATTGCAAAAGCAAAAGTGACAAAATAATGAACCAATTTTGTAAGATTAAGATAAAAATCACAAAACTGTCTTGGAGGAGGTAGAAAGTCACCATCTAGAGGTAACAGATGCATAGATGGAGCCTTGGGATACATTTGCTCTACTGTAATATGATGTATGTTGGTTTTATGCAGAAAAAAGCTGGGTATGACTGATTGTAGCAAGTACCCATCTTGTCTTTCCTTCCATGGGTTGGGAAAAGGTGGGAGAGCTACAAATTTTCAAAGAATAAGAAACCCTTAGATTTTCATAGCCATTATTTTCTGATCTTAAAATTATTTACATCCCACACAGCATGAAGCTCTCAATTCCTAAACCAGTGAAATCATATACTGGTAGCAAATAAGTACAATGGACTCACATTAGGTTGCATGACAGCTCTAGGTTATTCAACCAAGAAGACCTAGGTAGTGAGTTGCCAGGAATTATAAAACACTGGCCCCTGCAAGAAATGGAGAGCCATGGTTGGTGATGTTTGTGGACTTCTATGGTGGACAGTTACAAGTTGTCCACATGCTACGCTGAGATGGAACAGATACACACAACTGACTCTTATAAACCACAACAAGCATCTGGCATCACCCTGGGCCTGGGTACTTCTTATCGTCTCTTCCCAGACACTTCACAAATGAATAAGCTACAGGACACTATTACTGGAAGATTCCTGGCTCTGAGGATACACATGAACACTGTGAAAGGGCCCTGGGGCAGACTTCTGCAAGCAGCTGCACAGGCCTGGGAGAGTCAATGACAACATGGGCCTTCTGCTCCTCCTCCACCCACAGCCAGGGTCAGGTCTTCTTAGCAGCAGTGTGCCCTGGAACTGTTGCAACCTGACAACTTAGGGAGAGCAGATAGAGCTGGGGTATCTCAGTAGGCAGATGGCTGCTGAACATGGCACCTGACAGTGTTGAACTCAACCTGCCTTCACCTTGGCTAGGATGCCAAGGATCTGGGCTCCTGAGGACCACCTAACCGCAGATGATATTGCTCCCCCACTTTCATTGACTCTACTGTACAGTTTCCAGCCTAGCTGGAAGTCCTGATTGCTAAGCTGAGTGTCTTTCCTCTTCAGTACCAGCAGGAGCAGCTGAGAGCAGAAATCTCTGCCTCAATCATCCCTGACTGCTAGTTTCCCCAGGGAGGGCTGACAGTGAAGACAAGGAGGAACCACAGAGACAGAGCTGATAGGAAATGAAGGCCCTCCCTTGCCATTTCAGCAGAATAGTTTCCCCTTCCTGCCATGTGCCTTAATGTCCAAAGACCACTGTTCAGGTGTGGATTTTGTAATCAGGAAACATTCACTAAGGACTCCAGAAGGGAGAAAAGTAGAAACCCAGGGTGATCACAGGAGAGGGTGAAGCATACTTTAATGATAGGTGTTTGGTTTAAATACTAAAACTCTTGTCAGTAACAACGTACTGAAGTGCTTACTATTTCTCAGGTTTTGGGGGGGGGTTTATTTCTTATTTGCCACTTCTGTATATTTAAAGGATACAGGGGACATTTCAGTACATGTGCACAGTGTGTTATGGTCAGCCAGAGTAATGGGATGTCTCTGGATACTTGAATACTTCAACAATCCTCTTTAGCTATTTTGAAATATCAAAGTATGTGTTATCAGCCATAGTCACCTTACTGTGCTACAGAGCATGAGAATAGCCCTGCTGTCCAGCTTCAGCCCTGTCCTGTTACCAGTCCTCTCTCCACCCTGATCCCAAACTCTCCTCAGGCTCTGTAATCACAACTTGACTTTCTAATTCTGTGAGACCAGTTTTCTAGAGGTTTGATAGCATGTTTCATATGGAAGAACTGTCATTGACAATCTAGAAAGATCACTTTCTATGTTAGCCATGAAGAAACCTAGAAGGACAAGAAGGAATGCAGACATTGTGGTCAGGGTGTCTGGGAGTGACAGACTTTAGAGCACGACCACTGCATGACAGCCAGGTCCCTGATAGTCACTGTCTGGGGATGAAGGGACATTTTTCACATGGCTGTATAGCATCTTTGCAAGGTATGCCTTCCTTAATCTCCCCCATTCCAGATTAGGAACTTAGGCTCAAAGAAACAAGTTAATTCATCCAAAGACACACTACTAGCATGTTCCAAAGCCCAGGAGGATAGTTAAAAAATCTGACTGGAAAGAATTCAAAAGATGTACAATTGTACATGGTGTGGAAGTTCTACTGTGGCAAGAGATCTATTGGGTCTTTTGTTTATCTCAAGGCAATCCTGGTTAAATAATAATAATAATAATTAATAGTTAATAATAACAGCTCAGAGTTCATTTCATCAGAATCCTATCTTCCATGTAGCTCCTATGAGGAGGCATCACCTTTTGGATGCAGGCATCTCTTCCTCCCTGAGCCATTTTTCATTTCTGTCTCCAGGTCATGACCTCCTTCTAGCCTTCTCTTGGTACTCATAGAGATCTACTGAATTAACTGTAAAGCTACCTATACCACATAAAACCATGTGATATGTATCAACCTAAGCCAAACAACCAGTATAGTACCTTGAGTTTCAGTGTAAAATGTGATAGGTTGTTCTAGTAGGAATTTGCTAGATTGGATATACTGATATTGACATAGAATGATTTTTTTCCATTGAAGACCATGCATTGCCACATTACCAAGTGAAATTAGCATCTTCTAGTCTTTTGAAGAATAACATAAGTAATCATAGCTTTCCATAGCTATGAATGTTTTATTCTTATCTAGGACTATCCTCCTTCTCAGAGTTGTCACAGAGACTCCACTGGCAGAGCCCACACTGTGATTAGAGGCAGGAGAGTCCCATAATGGCAGTGCTGGAGTTGAACAACACACTCATGGCTTGTGTTCTGTGTCTTGTGCCACATTCAGTAACTTGGGACAATGTGAACTTGTGTGTGATCACTTCTAATATCTTGTACCACACTGCAGTATCCTGTAGCAATATACACCCCCTTTTCATTCCTCCTAAAATAGATCAAATTACCCCCATTAACAGGTGTTGAACACTAAGTCCCAACTCAGCTGCTTGGGGGTCACTTAGAAATCCTTAGTTACAACATTGAGATAAGGTCCTCTTTTGTGTTTGATCCATTGAACTTCTTACACAGTCACTCTTGAAATAATTGAATGAATCATTTACACACTCATTTGTTTGTTCTGTGCCCCTCTTAGAGAATAAGGCCCATGTGAGTAGAAAGTGCAAGAGCTCCTTGTCCTCCATTCATCCCTAGGATTTTGTAACCACTAAGCTTCAATCAGGAGTTTATTGCTTAAAGAAATGTAACCATTGTCTTGTCTTTGTTACCCAGATCCCTCTGTCTTTAATACAGAAGCCATCATTCCTGATTAGTCCCTGATGGAGATTTCAGCGATCACAGAAGACTACTATACAACCACAGAATTTGACTATGGTGACTCCACTCCATGCCAAAAGGCTGCTGTAAGAGCCTTTGGGGCTGGGCTCCTACCCCCCCTGTACTCCATGGTGTTCATCATTGGAGTAATAGGCAATGTCCTGGTGGTTTTGGTGCTCATGCAGTACAGGAGACTTCGAAGCATGACCAGCATCTACCTATTCAACCTGGCCATCTCTGATCTGGTCTTCCTCTTCACTTTGCCTTTCTGGATTGACTACAAGCTGAAAGACAACTGGGTTTTTGGTGATGCCATGTGTAAACTCCTCTCTGGGTTCTATTACCTGGGCTTATACAGTGAGATCTTCTTTATCATCCTTCTGACGATTGACAGGTATCTGGCCATTGTCCACGCAGTGTTTGCCCTGCGGGCTCGGACTGTCACTTTTGGCATCATTACCAGTATCATTACCTGGGTCCTAGCCATCTTGGCCTCCATTCCCGGCTTATACTTTTTCAAAGCCCAGTGGGAGTTCACGCACAATACCTGTAGTCCTCATTACCCCTATGACAGCCTGAAGCAGTGGAAACGGTTTCAGGCTCTGAAACTGAACTTCCTTGGGCTAATTTTGCCTCTGTTAGTCATGATCATCTGCTACACAGGGATCATCAGCATTCTGCTCCGACGACCCAGTGAGAAGAAGGCCAAAGCAGTGCGTCTGATATTCGCTATCACGCTTCTCTTCTTCCTCCTCTGGACACCCTATAATCTGACTGTGTTTGTTTCTGCTTTTCAAGATGTTCTATTCACCAATCAGTGTGAGCAGAGCAAACAGCTGGACCTGGCCATGCAGGTGACCGAGGTGATTGCCTACACCCACTGCTGTGTCAACCCAGTCATCTATGTCTTTGTGGGTGAGCGGTTCCGGAAATACCTCCGGCAGCTGTTTCAAAGGCATGTGGCCTTACCCCTGGCAAAATGGCTGCCCTCCTGCTTCGTGGACCAACCAGAAAGGGCCAGTTCCATGTCTCCATCCACAGGAGAGCATGAGCTCTCTGCTGGCTTCTGATTCAGACTCCTGGGCATCAGCCATGGTCTGGGAGAGAGAGAGGAGACAGCACATGGCTCTCCAGGGCAGACACTGGAGCTGTCACAATGAGGACTAACAATCTTATAGGGTCAGGGGGAACTTAAAGGTGGTTGGCTATAAGTCATCTCTTTAACACTTTGCTTGAATGTCTCTCTGTTGGATGGATGAGCAAAGTGGTATGCTGTAGACTCTGGGATAATGGGTCCCAATGAAGGCCTGGGGCCCAATGTGAGTTAGGATCTGTGGTTGTTAACAAACAAAGCTGAACTGAACTTTTTTTTTTTTTGGTTTTATGAGACAGGGTTTCTCTGTATTGTTTTGGAGGCTGTCGGTGAACTGAACTTTTACTAAACTCCACTCCTAATTATGTGACATTCTGAGAAAATTTCAAGAGAAGTATTGTAATAGAAAAGAATTTTGCATACTTGCATATTGACATTCATTATGAAAGATGTTATGCCAAAAATTTAAACTGTAACAAACTTAAGTTAATTCGTCTGGTTATTTTGAAATAATAAGCAAAGATACCACTAGATCACAGAATAAATGCAATGGCATTAGTATAAAAATACTGACCACAAGGAGTTAACAATAAAAATAATCCTTTGGTTACAAAAAGTGGTGAAGAAATATTATTTCATTTTATTACTGAAAATATGTAGTGCAGGTTCAGATAAGGCAAAAACAGTCACAGACAAGTGGTTTGAAATAAATGTACACTAGTGAAGCATTTCTGAGAAGCAATTTAAAAAGTTCAAGATCACTAAAAAGCTAAATTGCCCGTTTTAGAGTAATATTAGCAAATACTAGTAAGATGCCATATAATTTAATAATTTCATAAATATTAGATACCAGTCAATATAATGGCATATGATACAAACATATATTTGAAGAATTTGTGTTGATCTGGGATTACATTCATAATATGATTAAATTAAAATGGAAAACAAACAAAAAACTGGCAAGATGACTCAGCTGGTAAAGGCACTTACCACCAAGCTTGACAACCTCAGTTCAATGTTAAGAACCCACATGGTGAAAGGAGAGAATTGACTCTAACAAATAGTCCTCCGATCTCCCTAGGAGCACACATATATAGACACAAATAAATTAATGTAAAAATTAAAAAGATAAGATTCTTTTGGTTCACATTTTACACACAAAAAGAACAAAATAAAAGGATACACCAATCCATTTTCCTCTGCTATAATAAAATCCCTAAGGCCAGTACTTTATTAAATAAAGGTTTACTTAGCTCAAAGCTTTGGAGGTTCAATATGACATCCACCTCTGCTCAGCTCACCTAAAATCTTGTCACTGCATCACTACACAGTGAAGGCTTCATGACCAGAGCACAGGTGACAAAGCAAAAATCACATAGAAAGGCAGGGAGTTGAAGAGCTAGAAAGACCCGTCTCTTTTGGGGACCACTCAGGGTCCTCTGAGAATTCCCTTCCAAGAGTAATATCTCTGATAACATAAGCAGCTCACACTTGGCTCAGTGATATCTTACCATCCATATACTGAGAATCAAGTCACCATCATGAGTCCTTAGAGTTAACTCTCAGTCATATCAAGGAGAAGATACTCAGTGGTTATAGGTGTGGCAGGGTTTGATCCAATAGATAGGTAACTGTGTATGTAAACCACCACAGGACCTGAGACATGTTCCCTTTTTTTCAAAACAGCACAACAGCCTTGGCTCCACTTTCTTCTAAATATCACATTAGATAGCTGTTTTGGGGGCTGGGGAGGTGGCTCAGCAGTTAAAAGTTCTTGCTGCTCTGCAGAGGAACAATGGTCTCTTCTCAGCACTCACATCAGGCAGCTTACAACTACCTCTAACTCCAGTTCCAGGGAACTGAGCACCTTCTTCTGGCATCCTCTAATACCTTCATGCGCATGGCACACAGACAGACAAGCAGACACACACACACACACACCTTTTTAAAATTTTAATTTAAATAAATAAATAGATATTCTTGCCTAGGCTGTTCTGGAGCCCCACGGGGAAAGAACTCTGGGGAAGTGTAGTTATCTACAAAGTGTAGACTTATCTACAAAGCCTCCACGATCAGTGATGTTTATATTCTATCCACTTTTCAATACTGTCCAACTTTCAACACAGCAGTATCATAAGGAAAACCACTCTTTGTGAACAGAAAGAATGAAACAAAAAATGAGAGGAAAGAAAGGAGAAAGGGAGAAAGTTGAGGAGGAAAGAGGGAAGAGATAAAACGACAAACAGGTGTTTCTTAGATGAAAACACAACGTGATCATTCCAAGATGAGGGTTTAATATGAACAAATCCCAGAAGCATGACACCCTTGGATTATGGCACCAAGTTTAGTACAATCCCCATCGTGTATAAAGGAGCCAGGGTGCTAGGAAATGGACCATTGACCTGGCAGGAGGTCATGATAGACAGAGTCTGAGTTTCCTGGTTGACTCACAACACACATTAAACACAACCTTTAAAAGGACAGGTGTTTTCAAAGTCAAAGACCTGGAGTTGGCATTTTCATGTCTCCAGCCTTCCTTTACAGATGGGTAGTTAAAATAATGGCAGTTATAAAGACATTGAATAAAGGCCTTGTCAAATAGTGACAGGAACTCAAACCAGCCTCCTCTCACTACTCATAGTTCTTCTAGTTCCCCCCTGCCCTGCCTCTTCCCACTTTGTAAAAAGTATTTAAAGCTATCCATGCCCATTGCTGCATATACATTCTAATAGCTATTTCTTAAACACATCTGCCCCAGGCCTGGAAAGGAAGTTTAGTCATTTCTCTGAGTTCAGTCCCCTGCACTCCTCTGATGCCTTCAGGAAGCAGCACTTGATGTCATCTGAGTGCCTGTGGAGGCAAATAGTTTGCTCTTTGGCATTTTCTTACTTTGATATTTGATTCCTGAGAGAGAAGAAAAATAAGGGAAAGTGAGTCACCTTTGTAATTTAAATGTTGATTCAGTGTAGGAGAGATTACAAAAGTTTGAACAATTTTTACTTCTTTTTTTAGCATAGTAAATTAAAATATTTTTCATTTAAAATTTTTATTCATTTTACATACCAACCTCAGTTTACCCCTCCCACCCCCTTCCTCCCCTCTCCCCCGCCTGTTCTCCCACCCACCCCTCATTCACTCCTCAGAAAATGGGAAGACCTCCCATGCAGAGTCAACAAAGCCTGGCACTTCACTATGTTGAGGCAGGACCAAGCCCCTGTCCCCTGCATCAAGGCTGAGCAAGGCCTCTTACCACAGGAAATGGGCAACAAAAGCTGAGCTCATGCACCAAGGATAGATCCCAATCTCACTGTCAGGGGCCCCTCAAACAGACTAAGCTACACAACTGTTCACCTACATACAAATGGCCTAGCTCAGTCCCATGCAGGCTCCCCAACTGTCAGTCTCGAGTTCGTGAGTGCCCCAGGAGCTTGGTTCAGCTGTGTCTGTGGATTTCCCCATCATTATCCTGACCCCCTTGCTCATAGAATCCCTCCTCCCTCTTTGACTGTACTTCTAGAACTTGGCCTGATGCTTAGATGTGGATCTCTGCATCTGCTTCCATCAGTTACTGGATGAAAGGTCTATGATGACAGCTAGGGTATTCAACAATCTGATTATAGGGGAAGGCCAGTTCAGGTACCCTCTCCACTATTACTAGGAGTCTTAGCTGGGGTCATCCTTGTGGATTCCTGGGAATTTCCCTAGTATCAGATTGCTTCCTAGCCCCATAATGGCTCCTTCCATCAAGATATGTCTTTCATTGCTCTCCCACTCTGTCCCTCTCCCTCTCTCCCCATCCCTTATGTTCTCATCTCCCATCCCCTCCCTTCTACTGCCCCCCTGCTCCCAGTTTATCCAGGAGATCTCTTCTATTTCCCCTTCCCAGGGCAATACATTCATCCCTCTTAGGGCCCTGCTTTATTAATTTTTTTTTGGTTTTTATGAGACAGGGTTTCTCTGTATTGTTTTGGAGGCTGTCGGCCCAGCCTGGCCTCGAACTCACAGAGATCCGCCTGCCTCTGCCTCCCGAGTGCTGGGATTAAAGGCGTGTGCCACCACTGCCCAGTTTATTAAATATTTTTATCTCACTTGTTGCCCTGAAAGTAAATATGACAGATGAAACCAAACAAGCCCGCAGAAAAACTGAAGAGTCCATAGCTATTTAAATATTTAGGGAGACTAGAAACTCCCAAGAACTCCACCTTTATTTGTAACAGGTGTGGATAGACTGATTCTTCTTTTTGTGCATGTTCTGTTCCATAAGAGTAAAAAGGGGGGGGTGGACAGCCCTAAGGAGGTTAAATAGACAGATTCTAATGGCAGATGTCCTTCTGAATGTTGTGAATACATGTTTCTCTTATTGGTTGATGAATAAAGCTGTCTTGGCCAATGGACAGGCAGGATGTAGCCAAGCAGGAAGTATATGTGGGGCTACCAGACTAGGAGAAGGCTGGGAGGAGAACACAGAGAGTAAGTAGAGGGAGAGACGGCCATGTGGCTACTGGGAAGATAGAATGCTGGGCATTTTCCAGTAGGTCAAGACCATGTGGAGATACACAGATTAATAGAAATAGGATAATAATTAATAGAGAGCTAACCAAAAAGATGTCTGAGCCACCAGCCAAGCAGCATATAATTAATACAAGCTTCGGTGTGTTTATTTGGGATTACATGACTGTGGGTCCAAACGGGACAAAAACTTCCATCTACAGATTCAGTAACCTGCTAAAGCCAGAATAAAGCAGTTCAAACTGATGATGTGGATTTTCCCACCTCAATGAGTAGACTTTCAGTGTTTGGAGAAACTGACAAATGCTACAAATCAGTACATTCTTTGGAAAGACAGTGTCTTACCAGTGTCACATTATTTATAATATCCTCATTGAATGAAGTATTAACCTACTCTCAGTAATAACATAGAATATCATTAGAGAACTCATTATATGTTTGCACAACGATGAACTTGGGCCCACATTTAAATCATACACAGGAATTAACTAAATATAAGTCATAATGTTTGCCTGCTCTTGGAAACCTTTTCCTCGTACTAAACTGCCTAGTTCAGCCTTGCTGTGAGGCTCCATACCTAGATATGTTATAACTTGCTGTATCATGTCCAGTTGATATCCCTGGGAAGTCTGCCCCTTTTTGAAGGGAAACAAAGGAGGAATGGGTCTGGGTGACAGGAGAGATTGGGAGTGGTTACTGGGAGGAGTGGAGAGAGGAGACACTATGGTCAATATATAATGTTCGTGAGAAGAATTTTTCAAGGAGGGAAAAGGAGCCAGAATAGAAATGAGTGATAGATGACTTAAACATAAAAGTTAGGCAATGGAAATTTTAGAAGAAAACATTCAAGTAAAAATTTTTGTGTGGTCATGCAGGTGTGTTCATGTGCATATGGGTGCACATGTTTGAAAAGGTTTATGTATGTGCACCAGCATGGAAGTGACAGGACAACCTCGAGTGTAATTTCTAACAAGCCCTCCATTTTGTTTTGAAATAGAATCTCTCACAGGCATTGAACTTGCCAGTTGGGCCAGTGAGTTCCTGAAATTACAAGTATGTGCCACCAAACCTAGACTTTTTAAAAGATGGCTGATGAAATCAAACTCAGGCCCTCATGCTGTAAAGTGAGCACTTCACCAGTTGAACCACATGCCCGTGTTTTCAAATCTTTGTTTAAAGATCTGTTAAGCAAACAAACAATAGCAGCAGGCCACACCAGTGAAAAGATGCCTAAAAAAAGGATGGAGGAAATCAATATATCCCTTAAAGAATGCCAAAAAGTCAAGAAAAATAAGTGAAGGAAACTATTCCAGACCTGAAAATCTGAAAATCAAAATAGAAGCAAAAAAGAAAACACAAACTGAAGGAATTCTGGAAATGGAAAGTCTAGGTCAGCAAACAGGAACTACAGACACAAGCATCACCAACAGTTGTAAAAGATGGAAGAGAGAAGCTCAGGCATTGAAGATTTGATAGAGGAAACAGATTCATTAGTCAAAGAAAAATGTAAGCACTAAAAAGCTCCTAACACAAAACATCCAGGAAACCTGAGATACTATGAAAAGAAAACAAATACTAAGAATAATAGGAATATAAGAAGGATCCCTGCTCAAAATTTCAGAAAATATATTTAACAAAATTATAGAAGAAAACTTTCCTAACCAAAAGAAGGATGTGCCTATAAAGGTACAGGAAGCTTACAGAACACCAAATAGATTGAATCAGAAAGAAATATACATAACAATCAAAACACTAAGCAAACAGAACAAAGAAAGAATATTTTTTAAAAAATTAAAAGCTTCAAGGGGGAAAAGGTCAAGTAACATATAGTAGTGGACTTATAAGAATTAAACTCATCCTGAGTGAGGTAAAACAGACACAGAAAGACAAACATGGTATGTATTCACACATGAGTGGATATTAAACATAGAGCAAAGGATAACCAGCCTACAATCCATAACCCCAGAGAAGCTAGGAAACAAGGAGGACCCTAAGAAAGGCATGCATGGACCCCTGAGAATGGGAAAGGGACAAGATCTCCTGAGTAAATTGGGAACATTAGGGAGGGAGGGAGGAGAAAGAGGATGGGAGAAAGGGAAGGGGAGAGGAGAACATGAGGGAACAGGAAGGTCCAGTTGAGGGAAAAACGGAGGAGAGCAAGAAAAGAGATATCTTGATAAAGGAGCTATTATAGGTTTAACAAGAAACCTGGCACCAGGGAAAGTCCCAGGAAGCCACAAAGATGACCCCAACTAAGAGACTAAGCAATAGTGAGAGGCTACCTTAAATAGCCTTCCCCTGTAATGAGATTGATGATTACCTTAAATTCCATCGTAGATCCTTCATCCAGCAGCTGATAGAAGTAGAAGCAGAGATTCACAGTTAAACACTGAGCACAACTCCTGGATCCAGTTGTGGAAAGGGAGGAGTGATGAGCAAAGGGGTTAAGACCAGGCTGGGGAAACCCACAGAAACAGTTGACCTGGGAAAGTGGGAGCTCACGAACTCCAGACTGACAGATGGGGAACTTGTATAAGAGGGAACTAGGCCCCCTGAACGTCGGTGTCAGTTGGGGGATTTGGGCAGTCTATGGGGCCACTAGCAGTGGAACCAGTATCTCTATTTCATGAACAACTTTTTGGAGCCCATTCCTTATGGAGCAATACTCTCTTAGTCTAGATACAGGGGGGGAGGCCCTCGGTCCTGCCCCAAATGATGTGACATTGATGATCCCCCAAGGGAGGACTTACCCTCTCTGAGGAGTGGATAGAGAGTGGGATGGGGAGAGGGTGGGGGGAATGGAAGGATGGTAGGGAGAGGGAACTGGGATTGGTATGCAAAATAAGATTGTTCTTAATTTAAATAAAATTAATATAAATAAATAAATTACAAAATAAAAATAATAAAACCCGACTTCTCAGTGGATAAAGTCAAATTTAAACAATATCTAACCACATATTCAGCCCTACAGAAGGGACTAGAAAGAAACACCAACCCAAGGAAGTAAACTCCATCCATGAAAACATAGGCAATAAATAATCTCACACCAACAAAACACAAAAACACACACACACACACACACACACACATTACTACCAACAACAAAATAACAGAAATTGAAAACCATTGGTCATTAATATCTCTCAATATCAGTGGACTCCATTCCCCAATAAAAAGATACAGCCTAACAGAATAGATATGAAAACAAGATCCATCCTTCTGCTGCACAGAAGAAACACAACTCAACATCAAAGACAGCTATTACCCCAGAGTAAAAGGTTGGAAAAGATTTTCCAAGAAAATAGACATAAAAAGAAAGTTGGTGGGGCTATCCTACTATCTAACAAAATAGACTTCAAATCAAAATTAATGAAAAGAGATGGAGAAGGCCACCTCATATTCATCAAAGGAAAAATCCATCAAGAGGACATTTCAATTCTTACCATCAATGCCCTAAATGCAAGGGCACCCATTTTTGTAAAAGAAACATTACTAAATATTAAATCACACATTAAACACATTCATTGGTGAGAATGGGGTTTTGGAGTCTCCCACTACTAATGTGTGAGGTACAATATGTGATTTAAGCTTTAGTAATGCTTCTTCAAGAAAATCAACAAGGTAAACAAAATTAACTAAAAGTCACAGAAGGAATATCCCAATTAACAATATCAGAAACAAAAGTAGGGACATAACAACAGACACCAAAGAAATCCAGAGAATCATCAGGTCATACTTCCAAAACTTCTACTCCACAACACTGGAAAATCAAATAGAAGGGGACAATTTTCTTGATAGATACCACTTACCAAAGTTAAATCAGGATCAAATAAACCAGTTAAATGGACCTGTAATCCCTAAGGAAACAGAAACAGTCATTAAGAATCTCCCAACCAAAAAGAGCCCTGGGCCAGACAGTTTTAACTCAGGATTCTACCAGACTTTCAAAGAAGAGATAATACCAATACTCCTCAAATTATTCCACAAAATAGAAACAGAAGGAGCATTGACAAGTTCATTTTATGTAGCCACAGTCACACTCATACCCAAACCACACAGATTCAAGAAAGAAGGATAACTACAGTCCAATTTCCCTCATGCAAAAATACTCACAAAATAAATCTGAGAACACATCAGAAAGACCATCCACCATCACCAAGATGCTTCATCCCAGAGATGCAGAGATGGTTCATCTTATGAAAATCTGCCAATGTAGTTCACCATATGAATAAACTGAAAGAAAAAACCACATGATCATCTCATTAGATGCTGGAAGATCCTGTGACAAAAATCCAACACCCCTTCATGATAAAAACATGATAAAAATTCATGTTTTACCTAAACATAGTAAAGGCAATATACAGCAAGCCTACAGCCAACATCAAATTAAATGAAGAGAAACTTAAAGCAATCACACCAAAATCAGGGACAAGACAAGGCTACCCACTCTCTCCATATCTATTCATTATAGTACTTGAAGTTCTAGTTAGAGCAATAAGACAACAAAAGGAAATCAAGGGGATACAAATTGGCAAGGAAGTAATAAAAGTATCACTATTTGCCAGATGATATGATAGTATACATAAGTGACTCCAAAAATTCTATCAGGAAATTCCAACAACTGAAAAAATGAAGTGGCTGGATACAAGATTAACTAAAAAAAAATATTGGTAGCCCTCCTATATACAAACAACAAACAAGCTGAGAAGGAAATCAAGGAAAAAACACCCTTCACCATAGACACAAATAATATAAATTATCTTGTGTATCTCTAACCAAGCAAATGAAAGACCTGTTGATAAAAACTTCAAGTCTCTGAAGAAAGAAGTTGGAGAAGATATCAGAAGATGGAAAGATTCTCCCATACTCATGGATTAGTAGGTTTAACACAGTAAAAATGGCCATCCTACCAAAAGCAATCTACATATTCAAAGCAATCCCCATCAAAATTACAATGCAATTCTTTTCAGACCTTGAAAGAACAATATTTTGTTCTTTCATATTGGAAAAAAAAAAGCCAAACTAGATAGCTAAAAGGATCCTGTACAATAAAAGAACTTCTAGAGGTATCACCATCCCTGATTTCCAGCTTGCTACAGATTTGTGGTAATAAAAACTGCTTGGTATTGGCCTAAAAACATTCATGTTGATCAGTGGAATCAAACAGAAAACCCAGATGCAAATCCACATACCTACAGACACTTGATTTTTGGTAAAGAAGCCAGAAATACGGAAACAATGAAAGAAAAAAAAAGAAAGCATCTTCAACAAATGCTGCTCATCTAACTGGATTTCTGTATGTAAAATAATGCAAATCAATCCCTATCTATCACCCTACACAAAACTCAAGTCCAAGTGGATCAAAGACCTCAAAATAAATTCAAATACACTGAACCTGATAGAAGAGAAACTGGGGAATAGCCTTGAACCCATTGATTGACACAGGAGATACTTCCTGAACAGAACACCAACCCAAGTCTTCTGCAAGAGCAGCAAGTATCCTGTCTGACAGTGGAAAGTATGAAAATACTGGCATTTGTTATGTGGTAGGAGACCCTCAGAAACATTATGCTATGTGAAATGATTCAGCCGCAAGAAACCACCTCTTACACAACGTCTTTCACATGCCAAGTTCAGACAACAAAAACAGAGACAGAAAATAGATCAGCTTAAAAGAGCCTGGGCTGGAAACATAGACTAACTCTGAAGAGTATGAGTGAAACTTGTTAGAGGGGTGGCAAAAACAAACTTAGGGTGATGACTGTACCAAGTAACATTAAAATACTACTGTATCTTATGCATGGAGTAAATTATTTTATAATATGCAGAACATATCTCACATAAAGTTGCTAAAATGTATGCGGTTGTTTAAAAAACCTTTTTATCTTCAATTGTGTGGTGTGTGTGTGAGTGTATGCAATGCTCCCAGAGGCCTGAGGAGGATGTTGAATCCTCAGGGACTGGAGTAATAGTCAGTTGTAGACCTCCAGACATGGATACTGGGAATCAAACGCAGGTCCCATGCAAGAGCAGGACATCGTCTTAATCACTAAACCATCTCTGCAGCCCCTAAAATGTATGTGATTTTTATCCCTGAAGAATATTTGAAACTTGAAGAAACTACTGATGAAAGAATTCTACTTTTTTAGTGTCCAATATTTAATTTGGTTTGTGATAATTATGGCCTATATGTGATTAATGTCACCATTTTATGCAGACCATTTCATTATAAATACTTCATAAATAGTACTCTTGTCAAGTGTACAATATTCCAATGCAATATCATCAATTATCAGCTCCCTAAGAAATCCCAGAATTTAAAACACACAAACTTTTTGCCAAGCTAACAAGACTCAGAGCACCCGCTCCTACTTCCTCTGGAATGCTTCTCCATAATACTTAATCTTCAAAACATGAACATCCTCACAGTTGGCCTCACATATGCTTAGTGAAGTAAGACTTCATTTAGCATCTTCTATTTTAATAAACATGACTAAGTAATAGAACAACCACTTAATAGATTTTCAGAGCTTTAAATTAGATATTTGCTTCCACCTGACATTTTTTTTTAATGTGTGTGGCTTTTAGAAATTAGCTTTGCCGGGCTGGAGAGATGGCTCAGCCGTTAAAGGCTAGGCTCACAACCAAAAATATAAGAAATTAGCTTTGTCTTCTTAATAAAAGGGATACAACTGATATTTCTCAAGGAGTTTCTCTCTTGGATGTTCCACTCTCAGAGATGTTTCAGTAGAACAATTGTTGCAACAGGAAACAAAGCAAACATGTACACAGTACTAAACTGTTACAGTCTAGTCATATGACATGTCTTACAGCATTGTTTTGAATTGTCATATTACCACTATTACATTTGAAATACTTTGCACTCCATCCACTCTCATAGACCCTACATTTTTGTTGTCTGTAACCACCTATTTAACCTTCTGTAGTAGAAACCTATCCACAGTATGCTCAGGAATGAGCACCTTCTGCCCAGATGAAAGTGTCCTCTTAGAAAGACACTGGCTAAGTAATGGCCTCTACAGATAATAGGGTCTTAAATAGAGATAACAGAAGGGACTTTGCAGCTAGTATTAAGTCAAGGCTCTGGAGATGGAAATGTTATCCTAATAGATTTTAAATATGTAGCAAAAGTATTAAAGAGGAATACAGAGAAGATTCAATTACTTAAAGAGGAGGCACAGCTTCCCAAAAGCTACAGCTGAAGAATCATGCCAGGCAAGAAACAAAGAACGGATTTTCCTATGGAGTCACTAGACGAAGCCAGTTCTTTTCACCCCAGGAATAGTCATCTGAGACCCCCATCCACACTGTAGGAAATTACATCTGTGTTATTTTAAAATCACAGCTCTATGTGAAATGTTACAGTGATTACAAGAAATTCATATAGACAACATGGCCATGGTCACAGTTTTACCTTTCTTATACCCAACCATCCAGCCAAATGGCAATAGATAATTATCCCTCATTCCTTTCCCATCTGCACACATGATCCCCAAATGTCTCAGTGGTGTCTATTTTGTTATTGTTAAAACTGCTTTGCTTTTGAGACAAGTTCTTACTATGTAGCTCAAGCTAGCCTCAGGTTTGTTATGTAGCCTAGTCTGGCCTTAAACTCATAGTGGCTTCAAGCCCAGGGATTATAGACATTGGCTTTAAAGTGTGGCTGTATGTTTCAAATCTAAAGATCCATCTCAAGAATATCTTTATGGCCACTAAGATAGATGTTGCAAGACTAAGGTCACTTGCAGTTTTTCACTTCCACATTTCATCCCTCACAAAAGCTTAAAGAGTCTGCAAAAGGTTATTTCCAGGTCAGGAATCCCCCTATTATAGGCCAAAAGAAGGTCATTGCCCCTCTGTGTTCATATAGCAGCCTTTTTTCCTCTAGGAACCTGCCTTCTTCCAATTAATTTTCAAGGTTAATCTTCACTAATTCTGGGCCAAGAAACCTTGGACCAACCTCCAGCATGAGAACTGGGCAGCAAACAGTGAGCACAAAGAGCAGCTGGGAGAGATCAGGATCAACCCCTCTACCCATAAGCAATGAGAAGCTACTAAGAGAAATGAGGCTGTCAGGTTCTATGCACAGTAGTCATTGTGTATGTTCCCTAACTGGTTGTTGGTCTCAGTAAGATGTAAGATAACCATAGGGTTGCTTTAACTTTTGAATACTGGGCACCCATGTCACTTGATTTCTAAGCCCAGAGGTAATCATGTCCTTGTGTTCAGTTTTCTAGCAAGTGTCTCATAATTGGTTTTGATTGACTTAATTTACTATAGGTCTTCCCCACTTAAACGTAGTCACAAAACGGTTTCCTTTGAACAGCTATTCATCATAGTTCTTGTTTTCTGGTTCTTCTGTGTGACTAATTCATGAACAGAAGCATTAATTTACTTTCTTCCCTTCAAGTTTCAGCTGTTAGTCTTGGTTTAGTGGCCTGGTGTGTGAAGATCTTTCTGAACCTTCCTTCATATTTGTCATTTATCTCTGCATTAGTATTCCCACCTGTTCCTCCTCAAATTGATAGTATATGAGACCCGGTACCATACTTTATAAAGGAGTATAAAATAATTACTATAAGAGAACTACAAATTTAGCAAGCACTGTTAAGCTTTGTTTATTTATTTTCCCGACAAAGCCAACCGTCAATACTCTAGAGATAAAAGCAGCACAAAATTCACTAGAAACCATTGCTCAGGAGTGATTAGGCACAGAGATAGGTCCCAGGTCATAAAATCTGAAATGTGCTCACATGAAGACATAATTGTGTGAAATGGAAAGAAAGGAAGGACTTTGAATGGATTATTAAGAAAGAATAGAAGAAAAAGTACCTAGTGAACAGAACCATCAAAATTTAAAGAAAGCAGGAATGGAAGAGTCCTTGGGATGTTGGGATGCATTGTAACTACTTGCACAAAGTTGATCTTGTTATCTGAGTCACATTCCTTTATTTTTGAATATTCTTTGGAAGGAGCCTGTATTTTAGGTATGAAGGAGAAAAATGGCCATTCAAAGAGGAAGCAGCATTAGTAAAAGCTTGATGCTAAATCCAAAGAGTGGAGGAAAGCAAGTAGTACTTTAGACTCAACTTGAGCACATAGGCAGGGCTTCTTGCATCTGACAGGAGTCAACAGGATGGCCTAAGCAGAAAAGCATATTTATTGCACTATGTACGTGACATGTCTGGAAGGATAGGGGATGTGTAGGAGTAGGGGGGTCAACAGATGCGAAGATGTGGAAGTGAAAAATAACTGGTTTCACTGAAGGAACCGAAAGTAACCCACAAGGACAGGAACACAGCATAGGTTAAATGATCAGGAAGAGGGAGGAGACTGGAGTCAGCAAACAACAGACCACAACACACACACTTCCTAAGCCACACTGAGGTCTACGCCAAACTCAGCCAGCAAATGGGTAATATTCAGGAATGATATAATCTAATTTCAAGTTTAGACTGATCATTCTGAATAAAAAAAAACAAAAGGTATTAAGAGGGGGTAATGCAGGAGAGAACTGTCAGAAGAAGGCTGTGGACCCCAAGAGATGAAATGATAACAACTCAACCCAGCAATGAGGCAGTGAGGAAAGGGGCAAATAGGAAGGTGCTCAGAAGGAAGAGTCAACAAAGCTGTGTTATTAGAAAGGCATGGGCAGAAATGCCAGCCATCTGTTCTTGGCATTTTACTAGAGGACATTGTCATGGGCTGAAACGGTGATCCCATGGGGCAGAACATTTGTACTGAGCTGTGTTCTGGATGCACCATTCTTGTTCATCCATACCGAGACATGAGCTTCCAAATGGTTTCATAAATGCCAGAATTTGGTAATCAGATGGTTTCAAATAAAATGTAATTTCTTGCTCTTGGAGAACCAGAACACTGAGCCACACTAAGTCTGTAATTACCAGTCAGAGGTTAATAGGTAATAGCACACACCAAATCTGTCTTTCTGGGAAAACCAAGCCTCAGTGGGCCTGAAAGCTGGCCTAGAGCATACACAGTTGATATCTCCTGATAGCTGGCCTGGACCGATGGTAAGAGCATACGCAACAGATATTTCTTGACAGCCAGCATGGGTCTGCCAGAGGGCCTTGACAACAGCAGTCAAGTCTGACAAGAGATGACGTGGACCTTTGGAGAGCAACCATGTCACATCAGCCCATGCCAGCTCAGTGGCTCTCCTCCCCGGGGGCAGGGTTGAGGGGTATATAAGGTGTTCCCCTTCCTGGAATAAACTGAACTTATTGTTCCCGATGCCTGTGTCGTTGGTGTCGCACCTACTTTCCCCCACCCCCAAAGGATACCCGTCAGGATCCTACAACATCTCTTGACCTTTGTTATACCAGCCTGGAGCTAATAATGACTTTTAGAAAACAAAGAATATACAACAGGAATCATGTGTGGCCCATGAAGCCTGTATGCACTATTTGCTTCTTCACAGAAAAGGTTTGCCAAGCAAGTTTGGGCATGGGTCTGCCTTTTGGTTGTTGTGTCCTCTCTAGCTTCTTGGTCCTTCCAGCACTTGCTTTTCTCTAAGCCTGCCTTACTTGAGCTCATTATTCTTAATCTTGACTTAGAGTAACAAGATGAGAAAGGCCAAGGTAAGACAAGGAAAATTTTGGGGAAAAGGCAGAAATAAAATAGTGAAGGAACTGAGAAGTGGAGAAAACAAAGACAGTTATTATTCTCTAAGGTAAAGAAAGAAATTGGATATTTCAAGAGACAAGGGGAGGTGCAGGGTCTTTCTTGAAAGGCAACTAAACACAGTACCTTGCAATTTAGTTTGATTATATTAATAAGTTCCAAGTCACCAATAATCCATTGATGTCACATTAAGTAAATACATCAAAGAACTTCCCTTTGGTGTCATTTAACAAAGAACCAACACAGATTTGAATTCTCTACTTCATGCTCCCTGTGTTTTCTGTCTTCAGCCTGCTGCATGAGTAAGACTGTTTTGTGAATCTTTCCCTGTGCCTGTGTCTCTCTGTTATATGACTCTGGGTCTCTAACAAGGTCTTGGTTCTGTATTTCTTGAACAGCACAGGAAGTATCATATGGGGAAGGAAGGAAGTTTAACAGTTTTCCAAGGAATGAAGTCACTGATTAAAACTAATCTTGATTGACCCATGTAGCAAGCAGTAGTACAAACATCCCTGTTTATCAAGTACCAAATATTGGGTGCAACATCTATAAAACTGCTTTAAATCTCTATTTTTTCTATTTTCAGTAAATGATTATTAAAATTCAGATGCATTACTCTGGGTCAGGAGCAGGCAAAATATATAACTTAAGAATATAACTTTGCATTAGCTGAAGTTGTAAAAGTTGAATTATGTGCAATCCAAGGCAGGGAAGGTTGATTGTTACATTGTTCCCTTAAAAGCAGGTTACACAAATAGCTGAGTACACAGTATAATATCAGTCTTAAGTCTTACATGACCTCAAGGTGTATTATTAACTCTGGCTATTAGGGCCCCCAAAAGTTTCAGTCTCTTAGAATGTAAGAGCTATTTTTATAGTATTGTATCTCCACAGTGGCTCTCCCCTCTAATCCTAGTACTCACAAATATAAGGCAGAAGGATTGCTCAAGGCCACTGTGGTGTTTTGAAAAAAAATAGTCCCCATAGGGAGTAGCAATATTAAGAGGTGTGGTTTTGTAGGAGTAGGTGTGGCCTTGTTGAAGGAATTCTGTCACTGTAGTGGACAGGCCTTGAAGTGTTCTATATTCAAGCTATGCTCAGTGTGTGGATCATACACACTCTTTCCTCTCTGCCTGCAAATCAAGATGTAGAACTCTCAGCTCTGTCTCCAGCAACATGTCTGACTACATACCACCAAGTCCCACCGTGATGATAATGGACTAAACATCTGAAAATGTAAGCAAGCACCAATTAAATGTCTTCCTTTATAACAGATGATGTGGTCATGGTGTCTTTTCACAGCAATAGAAACCTTAATTATCGATGCTGGCTAAGGCTAACTCTCACTGCTCAGGGGCATTCTACTTCAGTCAGAAGGACATGTGAGTGAAACTTCTGCCAGCCAAACTTCCACGCTCCCTAGATTCTCTTCCCCAGTACCCATCCCACAGACTTTAAACCACCTATTTCATCATTCCCACTACTGTTGGGCCATGCCCCCACCTCAGGAGACTCCCTTGGCTCAGGTACAGAAAAACATATGAATGACCTACTGACTTCTGAAATGCTTCACTTCTTAGATTCTGTTCTCAAAGACACATTCCAGCACCCAAGCTCTCCCACCCCATTACCTTCCACACCACCAGCCCTTCCCCCAAACTCCAGCACACTGTACCTGCTCAGGTGCTGGTCACACCAGTCAGAAGAACAGAGATTCCCTGCTGCAACAAAGGCCAAGCTAACCACAAGAAGGCCAGTCCCCAACTTGGATAGAGACTACCTACTAGATCAGAGGTCATGCTGGCTACCAGAAATCCAGACCACAAAGACTAGAAGATCAAATAGGAAACTAAAAGCAGAAACAAAAAACCCATCCAACAAAGACAAACCTAATCATCCCAAACCCAGATGCCTAATCGCCAGTGTAAGAATACAGTCAATAGCAGCCAGGGAAATAAGACCCTGCCAGAGCACAGCTTCCTAGGACAGCAAGACCTGGATATCCCAATGCAGCCAAAGCACAAGAAAACAACCTTTAAAACAGCTTTATGAAGATGATAGAGGTCCTTAAAGAAGAAATGAAGAACTCCCTTAAAGAAATCAAGGTAAAGACAACTAAAACATTGAAGGAAATCAATATATCCCTTAAATAATCAAAAAGTAAATAAAGTGAAGGAAACTATTCCAGACCTGAAAATCTGAAAATCAAAATAGAAGCAAAAAAGAAAACACAAACTAAAGGAATTCTGGAAATGGAAAGTCTAGGTCAGCAAACAGGAACTACAGATGCAAGCATCACCAAGAAAATAAATATAAGAGATGGAAGAGAGAAGTTCAGGCATTGAAGATTTGCTAGAAGAAACAGATTCATCAGACAAAGAAAAATGTTAAATCTAAAAAATTCCTAACACAAAACATGCAGGAAATCTGGAACACTATGAAAGGAAAAAAATAACTAAGTATAGTAGAAATATAAGAAGGATCCCAGCTTAAAATTTCAGAGAATATATTTAACAAAATTGTAGAAGAAAGCTTTCCTAACCTAAAGAAGGGCGTGCTTATAAAGGTACAAGAAGCTTACAGAACACCAAATAGATTGAATCAGGACCAAAAGTCCCCATGCCACATAACAAACAAAACACTAAACATACAGAACAAAGAAAGAATATTAAAAGCTTCAAGGGTAAAGGGCCAAGTAACATATAATAGTAGACCTATTAGAATTAAACCCAATTTCTTAATGGAGACTGTGAAAGCCAGAAAGGCCTAGACAGGTGTTTTGGAGACCCTAAGAGACCATAGCTTCTAGCCCAGACTTACTATACCCAGCAAAACTCTCAATGACCATAGGTAGAGAAAACAAGATACTTTAGGACAAAGTCAAATTTAAACAATATCTAGCCACACATCCAGTCCTACAGAAGGGACAAGAAGGAAAACACCAATCCAAAGAAGTTAATTGCATCCATGAAAATATAGGCAATAAATAATCTCACACCAACAAAACACAAAAAGGACACACACACACACACACACTACCAACAACAACGAAATAACAGGATTTGACAATGATTGGTTATCAGTATCTCTCAATATCGGTGGACTCAATTCCCCAATGAAAAGACACAGCCTAAAAGAATGGATATGAAAACAGGATCCATCCTTCTGCTGCCTAGAAGAAGGACACCTCCCAAAGACAGCCATTGCCCCAGAGTAAAGGGTTGGAAAAGATTTTTCAAGAAAATAGACCTGAGAAACAAACTGGTGTAGCTTTCCTAATATCTAACAAATAGACTTCAAATTGAAATTAATCAAAAGAGAGTCAAAGGGAAAAATCCACCAAGAGGACATTTCATTTCTTAACATCTATGCCCCAAATGCAGGGGTATCCATGTCTATAAAAGAAACATTACTAAAGTTTAAATCACACATTGAACCTTACAAATTAATTGTGGGAGACTTCAATACCCCATTTTAACCAATGTACAGGTCATCGAGACAGAAACTAAATGGAGAAATAATGGAACTAATTGACCACATAATTGGTCACAAAACAAGTATCAACAAATAACAAGAAAATTACAATAACCCTCTGTATCTTACTAGACCATCAAGGATGAAAACTGGATTCCAAGAACAAGAGAGGCTAAAAACTCATGGAAACTTAACAACTTTCTATTGAGTGACCACTGGGCCCAGGAAGAAATAAAGACAGAAATTAAAAAACTTTCTAGAATTCATGAAAATTAATGCAAAACATACCCAAATTTTTGAGTCACAAGGAAAGCAGTGCTAAGAGGAAAGTTCATGGCACTAAGTGCCCGCATATTAAAAATTAGAGATATAATACTATCAACTTTACAGCATACCTGAAAGCTCTAGACCAAAAAGAAGCAAACTCACCCAACATGAGAAAATGACAGGAAATAATCTCAAACTCAGGGCTGAAATCAATAAAATTGAAACAAAGAGAACAATTCAAAGAATCAATGAAATACAGTTGGTTCTTTGCGAAAATCAACAAGATAGGCAAACCCTTATCCAAAATTAACTAAAAGGCATAGAAGGAATATCCCAATTAACAATACCAGAAACAAAAGGGGGAACATAACAACAGACACCAAAGAAATCCTGAGAATCATCAGGTCATACTTCCAAAACTTCTACTCCACAACACTGGAAATCAATAGAAGGGGACAATTTTCTTGATAGATAGTTAAATCAGGTTCAGATAGACCATTTAAATAGACCTATAATCCCTAAGGAAATAGAAGCAGTCATTAAGAGTCTCCCAACCAAAAAGAGCCCTGGGCCAGACAGTTTTAACTCAGGATTCTACCAGACTTTCAAAGAAGAGATAATACCAATACTCCTCAAATTATTCCACAAAATAGAAACAGAAGGAACACTGACAAGTTCATTTTATGGAACCACAGTCACCCTCATACCCAAACCACACAGATTTAACAAAGAAGGATAACTGCAGACCAATTTCCCTCATGAACATTGATGCAAAAATACTCACAAAATAAATCTAAGAACACATGAGAAAGATCATCCACCATCACCAAGATGCTTCATCCCAGAGATGCAGAGATGGTTCATCTTATGAAAATCTGCTAATGTAGTTCACCATATGAATAAACTGAAAGAAAAAAAACACATGATCATCTCATTAGATGCTGGAAGACCCAGTGACAAAAATCCAACAACCCTTCATGATAAAAGTCTTGGGGAGATCTGGGATACAAGGTACTTACCTAAACATAACAAAGGCAATATACTGCCCCAGAACTATGCCTGCCTGCCTGCTGCCATGATAGTTATAGACTCTAACCCTCTGAGACTGTGCTGTAAGTACTGCTTAATAGGCCATACTAGTAGAAGCACAGAAGACTTGAACTGAAGGATGGGATGGCTCAAGAGGTTTCAGAGGAGAAGAATTTTAATATGTTGTCTAGAGCTTATTCTTGTGATATTTTTGGTGAGGAATGTGGCTGCTTTTTTCCCTTATCCAAAAAGTTTGCCTAAGACTAACATGAAGACATCCAGTGGAAGCATTGGGACACCAACCCAACCATAAAAACTTCAACCTACAATTTGTTCTGACTGCAAGTTGTGCTGGTGTAAAGGTGGCACGGAAATTGTGGGAGTGGCCAGCCAATGACTGCTCCAGCTTGAGACCCAGATCATGAAAGGGATCTCACCCCAGACACTGCCTGGCAAGGACCCAGAAGCTGTATATCCCAGGGAACTGGGATAGAACCAAAAAAAATTCAATTCAATAAATCTAATGATATTCTGCTGTACTCATGGATTGATACCTAGCCCAGTGGTCATCAAAGAAGCTTAACCCAACAACTGATGGAAACAAATGTAGAGACCCACAGTCAAACATTAGGTGGAGCTTGGGGAATACTGCGGAAGATGGGGTGGAAGGATTGTAGGAGCCAGAGGGATCAATGACACCACAGGAAAATCCACAGAATCAACTAACCTGGGCTCACAGTAACTGAACACCAGAGAGCCTGCATGGAACTGACGTAGGTCCTCTGCAAATTGTTACAGTTGTGTAGTTTGATCTTCTTGTGGAACTTCTAACAGTGGGAGCAGGGACTGTCTCTGGCACATTGCCTGCTTTTGAGACCCTTTCCTCCTACCTGAACTGCCATGTCCTAGAAAAGGTAGTACCTGGTCTCACTGCAACTTGATATACCATGGCTGGTTGATATTCATGTGAGACCTGCTCTTTTCTGAAGTGAAATGGAGAAGGAGTGGAAAGGGGGGGAGGCAAAGTGGGGAAGGAACTGGGAGGAGAAGAGGGAATGGTAACCAGTCTGGATGTAAAAAGGAAAGAAGGGAGGGAGGGAGGGAGGGAGGGAGGGAGGGAGGGAGGGAGGGAGGGAGGGAGGGAGGGAGGGGACAACAAAATAAAAAACAATAGCACTTTCATCAAATCTCATTTTTTAACTAATGCATTTTAATAGGTGGTGTACAACATCGTTCATGTTTTTTGTTTGTTTTTGGTTTGGTTTGGTTTTTTTGTTTGTTTGTTTTTGTTTTGGCTTGGTGTGTTACTATGATTCTCCCAAGCTATCAGGAAACTAGAATATCCTCCTCCTTCAACCTCAAGTGCTGGAATTTTCTCCCAAGTACAAGTAATCTTGCTGCACTTAGCTGTGCCTTGAGTTTTTTGTTTTTGTTTTTGTTTTTTTGAAGAGTGTTCAAATTAACCGGCCATTGTGGGTTGTGTAGCAATGTTTTTGCCATTTCATCTCAAACAGCCAACCAGCTGGCTCAAAGTTACACCAGGAAGGTCAAACTCAGTCCAGAATCCTGAACCCACTCTGTGAGGTGAGGGAAAAGAGAGAACGGTGTCTTTGATGATGGATGCCTATTTGATTAAACTTGCAGATTCCAGAATCTCTATGTGACCTTGGACGTATACTTTACCTACTCTCAGCCCTGTGGTTCTCTGGGTTAGTTTTAGAGGAGACTCATCTACAGCGAGGTTCAAAGAGAGATGGTTTGGGGCAGCCACCAGAGACTGTTTCTTCTTACTGGGGCAGTAGGAAAAAGGAAGACTTATTCCAACCCGTGGTCCACGGCCTAGCTTTACAACCAGTTTTGTGACTCAAGCAGATAATTTTCCCTTTCTGGGTTTCAATTTCCATATATGACATGAAACTATTGGCGTTATAAGCTCTAAAGCTTTTTCCAGCCCTGACAGCTCTGAGTCCCAGGACAAAAAGTTATAGATCAGGCAACAGTAATCATGGATAGCTGGGTTTCAGTTATTCAAGTCATTCCAAGATAACTTGATTCAGTACAAGTTATTCTATCTTTAAGCATTTTCTACCTCATCTGCCAAAGGCTTCTTTATAATCCCTACCTCATTCATTTGATTAGTTTGGAACATGTTTTCCTATCAGTTGGAACATTAAGTAAAACACCCTAAGACTTAATAGCTTAAAATAAAAATAGAGTCTATGGTGACTGGCTGGTTCTCTCCACAGGGTATTGGCCTTCCTCACAGAGTTGCTGGTGGTTTCTAGCTGTCCAAGCAGGACCTCATCTAGGATGATGATCAGGAACTCCATCCTCTCCATGTGTCTCTAGACTGGACTTACTGTTGAAGTCCTAGACCTCCAGAGGGAGCAGGTGAGATAGAACACAGAAACTTCCAAGCTAGGACCTAGGCTTAGAAGTACCCGTGCATTCATGTCATCCTTGATCTAACAGCGGAACAAATAGGAGGAAATGGAAAACATATTCAATCCTTTTATGTATATAGGGAAGGACAATAGAGCTGGTGGGTTGTAGGAGGAAGTCTGTATGCTGCCATTAAACATGTGACTTACTAGAGGCCTTTTATTACCTCATCTGTATGCACCTCTAGTAAGTCACATGTTTAATGGCAGCATACAGACTTCCTCCTACAGTGGGTATGACATGCTTTTTTTCTCTCTTAAAGCCTCTTAGCTGTGATTACCTACAGGAAAGCTGCCCAAGATTGACCCCATTAACTTTCCATCAAGGGGAGAGAGGTTCAGTTGGCTGTGTCCCTCCCCAAAGATTTATAGGTAGTTAACAGTTACTGGGAGAATTTCTTTCTTCAGTAAAGTTGTCTACCTGTAAGCTACCCACGTTCTGCCAGTAATCCCTAACCTATGTGCCTGTAATTAGCCCAAATTAAACCCACTGGCTAACCCAGGGACTTTTGGGTAGAATCAGTTCTCCATTTCTATGGTTGCTTTCCTGTCTGGAGTGAATAAATGTTTGTACACATCTCAGAAAAAGTTCATTCAACAAGGGAGAACACCCTTGGCAATGATCTACCACTGAGTACAAATTCATCATATATAGTTTGTCAATGAATGGTTCTAAAAGACCTTCAAAGGACTGTCCATCTAAGGTATCTCACATTAACAGGTTTAAAAAATCCCTGGTACTTGAAGAGTTTGAGTCCTTGCAATCTGACCTAGGAAAGATTTGAACAGGCTTTCTTGTTGTCATTATTCTAGCACATGATCACCACTGAAGCTTGGACTGTGATGATTAGGCAAGGCCCTCAATGTTCTGATCTGTCCAGATCACTCCAACAGGATCACACACTAACCTCCAAGACTGTGACTCCTTCAACTCCCATATGCTCAGCCATCTTCCCAAGACAGCTCCTACTGAAGTTGCTGGTCCAGAGAGTTGTTGGCCTCTCTGAGTGACTAGAACCCATCCCAAACCCTACAGACTAGCCTTTGAATGTAGTTCAAGCTGCCTTTGTTCTCAGGAGTTATCTTCTTAAGTTTCAGGGATTGTGCCCTTAAGAATTTCCTCAATACTTCAGGGCACATTTACAAGCACAGAGATATTCTCACACATAATCACAGAATAATGATCAAAATCAGGAAATGTAGCTTCCGTTGCATGCCGTGTTCCAAAGTCTATGTCCACCACTCTTGATAGTGCTCTGAAACTGTCCTCATTGAGCTCTGCCTTCCCATGTTTAACCTGAGTAAGGACCTTGAACCCAACTGTTCCATCCCTCCATCAAGCTCTCTAGTCCCTCCATCAAGTTATATAGGCTGTCTATTCAGTTGTCTCTCCATCAGCCTCTGTTGGCTCTCTATCAAGCTCTTCAGTACCTCTATAAAGTTGTCTAGTACCTCCATCAAGATCTGCTTTCCTTCCCAAGCTTTCCTTCCTCTCCAACCCACCTTCCCCTGGAAAGACTCCTTCTTGCCCTGTTTCATGGTAGACCTAGAGGTGCTTAGAACCCTTCACCTTCACAACCACACCTGCTGCTTCTCCAGTTAGTTTCCTGGCTTTCTCTTCTTCATACTTCCTGAAGCATACATTCACCACTCTAGCAGGAAGACTGCTGTGCAATCAGAGACAGTATTCTCTGGTGTCTCTTATAACTTCTTTACAGCCAAGAAAATGTGGTTCTGATAACTCCACACATGTTCCCCTTTTATAGTAACCACATTTTATCATAAAACAACATTCCAGTCACGATAAAAGAAACTTCTTGAAAAGAAAGAGAACATAATGTGAACCTGCATTTCTTCCCACGTATAGATCTAAGGATCTATTTTACACGGCAAAAGCCTTTGTGCTTCGTTAATGTGCTCTCTGTGTCTGTCTCTCTCTGTCTCTCTATCTATCTCTCCTTGCTTCCCTCTCCTCTTTTACCCCTCTCTCTTTCCTTACCTTTTTTCTTCCCTCCCTCCACTTGTTTCTCAGGAGTTTTTTATTTTGTTTTTGTTTTTATGAGATAAGGGCCTTCATTGTAGCTCAGGCTAGCCTACATTCTCCAAGTAAGCCAAACTGAGCTAGAACTTGTAGTAATTTCCCTACCTTGGTGTCCCAAGGGCTAGGATTACAGGCATAAACCACCACACCTGGGACTAAGTCTATAAGATGCAGACTGTCCCTCGTCACTCACTCTCTTTCACATATAGCCATCAGGCTAAAACTCTCATGTAACAGTGCACCATCTGCTCTCATTTCCCGATATGTAACTCTTCTGCTGTGTGCAGAAGGCTCCTTCTTGCTATGACACCCACCTGATGAGCCTTTCCTGAGTATTTCATTTCTACCTCCCTCACGACCCTGGCCTCACCACCAAGCTGCTCATGCCCTCCTGGCTGGCTTCAACAGCTTTTCCCACTCTGTAGTGTCAAATCACTTTTGGGTCTGACTTCCCCACTAATCTGAGCATTTACTGAAGGCAGCACCTGTGTTTCATTTCTTTGTCCCCAGTACCAGACACAGTGCAGAGATACCCAAACATCTGGAGTTTAATAACACAGCTGTAAAGTCAAACCCCACTTTCACCCTAATTTCTCTTCTGAGACTTATTTGCAAAGACCCTTTTCCATGACAAACCATGACAGCTGCCAGCATATCTTTCTCCCACTTCTTCCTCACAACCTCTGACTTTGCTGATTTTGCCCCATGTTCTAAATATTTTTATGAATGTCAAATTTGGCTCAAACTCCATCACTCAAAGTGACTTTGTGATCTAGGCAAGTGGCCTTACTTTTCTACTTGCAAATTTCTTGAGTTCAAATCTTCACCTTACTCAAACTTCATCTACACATGCTGCAAACCTTGTCATCTCCAGGATCTGCCTTACCAAGCAATCTTTGCCGCCACCCTTTCCGACCTGAGCTTCCTAAAGTTCCTATTCTCAAGTATCTCCTTACCTCACACTCACGTGTTTTTCTTTCCCATGGAGCACCCTCTAGCAACTCTGGTCCAACTATTTTCCCTGAATATTATCACCTTTTGTTGGTATGGCTTAATTGTTTATCAGATTAGGCCACCAACGTGCCAATACCCTCCACTGTCAATCTGAAAGATAGTGCAGTGGCCTCATTACTTTGTGCACATCCTGTTTCTACTAACATACTTGTCCAGGAGAATGCAGCTTAGCTGTACCTAACCATTGAACGCCTCTTGGTTTTGCCAAACCTGCTGGAGAAAGACATGAAGGCTTCACAAATTCATTATGTCCAGTTTTACCCAAGAAGACTGGACTATAGTTAGGAATCATGCATTTTTTATGTGATAGAAAAAAGGCTGAGCTCTCCCCTCCCTAGTCAGTGCAAGCAAACAAAAGTTGAAGCTTCAAAATCTCCTAACATAAAGCACTAACATTTAGGGCTTGGGAGAGGGGAACATCTGACTGTTCATCTGTTTGTTTGTTTTGAGACAATATATCCCAAACTGGCCTTAAACTAACTTTGTAATGGAGGATGACCTTGAACATCTGATCCTCCTACCTCAACTTCCTGTGTGCTGGGATTATAGGCATGTAACAGCACATCCATTTTTTGCAGTGTTTGGAGTCAAACCCATGACGTACATGCAAGGCAAGCACTCTGCTAACAGAGCAACAGTCCCAGCCTCCTTCCTGGACTTTTGTGTGGTAAAATATACATAGAACTTACTATTTTAGATATTTTCAGGTGTAGAGTTGAAAATGCAACCCTCAGTACCATTCCTTTCAAAAACGTTCCTAGTTGTCTAAACTGAAACTCTGTTCTCTTTGACTCTTTGAATACTACCTCCCTATTGCTCCTTATCAGCTCCCACAATCACCACTCAATTGCCTGTTTCTGAGGATGTGGTGCCTATTAACGGTGCCTCACATGAATAGAATAATAGTGCAAGACTTTTCTTTGTGTTGCTAGCTTAACTCACTCAGCATCATGTTCTACAGTTTACCATTCTTAACTTTGTAGAATACTCTGATTTCATAAACTTTGAAACTACCAAATGATAAACAGATACTTTCTGTATTCATGGATTCAAAAACTCAACAAAGGAGATGGCTCATCAGTTAAGAACACTTGTTGCTCTTGCAGAGGATCTGAGTTCAGTTCCTAATACTCACATCAGGCACTTACAATTGCCTGTAACTACAGTTCTGGGAGATCTGATGTCCTCTTCTAGCTTCCAAAGGAATCCACAAACCTATGGTGCACAGGTATACATGCAGACAAAACACTTGTGTATGGGTGTGTGACTGAGTGTGTGTGTGTGTGTGTGTAAACTATTTAATGGAACAAAAAATAAATTTTATTTCATCAAAATCAAAACTCTGTTATTTTTCTACAGCATGTGAGAAAAATCTATAAGTCACATATCTGAAAACATGTATCCCCAATACATAAAACTCTCTCAAAATTTAATATTGGGGCTGGGAGTGTAACTCAGTGATAGAATATTTGTCTGACATGTGCAAGGGTCTGGGTTCAACCCCCAGGATCATAAAATAAAATGTTTTTCAGTTTAACATTTGAAATCCACAGAAACAGCTGACCTGAACAAGGGGGAGCTCATGGACCCCAGATATCAGCTGGGAAACCAGCATAGGATTGATCCAGACCCCTTGAATGTGGATGTCAGTAAGGAGGCCTCAGTCAGCCTAGACACGGGGGGGGGGCCTAGGCCCTGATCCAAATGATACCACAGACTTTGAAGATCCCCCATGGAAGATCTCACCCTCCCAGGGGAGCAGAAAGGGGATAGGATAGGGGGTCAGTAAGGGGTAGGGGAGGATGGGAGGGAGAAGGAACTGAGATTGACATGTTTCTAATTTAAATAAAAAATCTAAAACATGCCAGGCGTTGGTGGCGCACGCCTTTAATCCCAGCACTCAGGAGGCAGAGGCAGGTGGATCTCTGTGAGTTCGAGGCCAGCCTGGTCTACAAAGTGAGTTCCAGGACAGCCTCCAAAGCCACAGAAAAACCCTGTCTCGAAAAAAAACAAAAAAAAAAATCTAAAACATTTAAAAAATAAATAAAATAAAAATCCAATTAGAAAATAAGTAAAATTTATAAAGAAATGTTTCACTGAAGAGCCATGAAGTTGCTAACATAAAGATGGCTCAACAGGAATAAAGCAAGTGTCATGTAGGCCTGACAACCTGAGTTCAATCCTGGACCCCATGGTGGAAGAAGAGAACCAAGTCCAGAAAGTTGCCTTCTGACCTCTATTCCTGGCATATGTGCACCTGTATTCACACCATATGCACAAGCTAGTAAATACAATTAAGAGTTCAAAAAGAAACCATAAAGATAAACCAGTTAGTAGATTAAAAGACGTTCAGCAGCACCAGCCACTGGGGTGATAGATATCTTAGTCTTACCATCCTACAAGCTCATTTGATCTTATTGACAATTTGACTGTTAGATTACAAGAGAACTAAGGCATGATTCTCTGTGCTCAGAGCCCCTCTTTGACAGCTGGGAGCAAGAGACCCAGGCTAAGTTCCCATGGTTTAGGATGATACAGACCTATCTTCTTTACCTTTCAAAGATAATGGCCCCCGAACCATTCTAGTTGGCAAAAAGTCTGTTTAGCTTTTACAAATATTTAAGTACAAGTCAATGGACTAACAGAAGAATTTCCAAACTGCTGGCTTCCCAGGGGAATGCTCCAAGAAAAAAAAAGGGGGGGGGAGATCTTTTCCATTTATGCACTGGAAATTTTACTATTTTAAATTTACCCTAGCACATGATGATGAGATAAACAGTGAGTAAGTCATGAGTCTGTGTCCTGATCCTATGGGAAATGCACAGCCATTCAGATTTCCAGAAGGAATCACCTGAGATCAGGCAAAACACTGATCTTCAAGAGGAGGCCTGCTGTCCTCAGGAGCGTCTGGCTCAGAAGGTGTGGGGCAGTTCTAGAATGTTTTAAGCACACTTTGGCATCATCTCTGGAGAAGGACTCTGAAGCACTCTGGTCAGGAACTCAAGCATATAAAGTGTTTGGCCATATGTGGAAACCACACTAACACAGCTTTGGGGTCTTTTATTATGGGCTCAGAATACCCTTAGTGGAGGCCCTTCTTGATACCTAGGCCATAGTAAAACATGTACTTCCAGTAATAGAAAACTGCAAACATTTTCAGTTAACTTCTGCAAACCTCAGAGGTTGCCAGCAACATCCCCATTTCCATTTAAAATCACAAGTATCTCTGAGGCCAGAGTGATATGAGCCATGGAAACATACCTAGGGCAGACAGCCCCAGAATTCCCATCCAAGAGCAATGGGCAGGCTGGCAACAGAAGCTTGAAGAACAACACAGAACGGGGAGGAAAGTTTGGAAGAAAACATGCTGAGAAACAGCAGGGACTGTCCTTAATTAATAATTTACATTTTGCCATGAAATGAACTTTAGCGTAAAACAAAACAAAGTTTATAAAACGGAGATTTAAAGATGACAGCATCAATTTAAAAAAGAAATTATCTCTAAATTTGGTATTGCAGGCCTGTGATTACTATACAAGGAAGGTGGGGTAGTCATAGAGCACTCTAGAGGTGAAGGCAGGAGGATTGAAAGCTCAAGACCATGCCCAGATACAGTTAGCTCTCAAGGTCGGCCTGAGTTACTTGTACTTGAGACCTTGTCGCCAACAAAAGAAAAAGATAAATGAAAGAAAGGAAGGGGGAGAGATGAAGAGAGAGAGAGAGAGAGAGAGAGAGAGAGAGAGAGAGAGAGAGAGAGAGAGAGAGGAGAGGGTGAGAGAGAGGGAAGGGGAGACAGGGAGAGAAGAGACTGTAACACTCTTCCAGAAGCTCAGACCAAAGACCAAAAGGGCGTCACACTTTACTTTGTAGAGTGCAGCCAAAAGCAGAAGTAGAGAATTACCAGGTTCATCAGCTGCTTTACTCAGACACTGTGGATGGGAATGGGGAGGGGATGGAAAATGTGGACAGGAAGCTGAGTGAGCAGATTCTGAAAAGTGTTACTTAAATCCACAATTCTAGTCCTGGATATTTGTCCCAAGTGTTTTCCACAGTATAAGTAACGCATCAAGAAACAACTTTTGTGAGTCAGTGAGATGGCATTCATATAACAGGAGTTATAAGAAAGGAGACCAGTGAAACAGAGAAAAAGAAACTACCAAATAATTGACTAGCAATAAAAGGAGACTATGCCGGGCTGTGGTGGCGCATGCCTTTAATCCCAGCACTCAGGAGCAAGGAGCAGGACGATCTGTGTGGATTCAAGACCAGCCTGGTCTACAAGAGCGCATTTCAGGACAGGCTCCAAAGCCACAGAGAAACCCTATGTCAAAAAAACACCCAAAACCACCAACAACAACAAAAACCACCCAAAAGGAGACCATTACAGAAAACCACAACCAATAAAAGTGCAGAGTTATGGAGCTCAGTATCAACTGATACCTCTACAATACAATTCCTGAACCTAAGGCTCAGGGATCATTGCAGAAGAGGAGTCAGAAAAAGCCAGAGGAACTGTGAGTTTACTGTGAGATGATGTTTCCTAGGAATGTTAGAAGCTACACCAATAAAGTACAAGCAACCTGACTGCCTAGATGTGAACTGAACAAAGTCAACAGGAGTAGATGATAACAATGGGCATGTAGAGATCCGTATAACAAAATAATAAAATTCCTTGAGGATTTGTCTAACTATCTTGGTGTTATTTCCCCTGGTCTCTCCTTCTTCTGTATTGACTTCCCTCCCTCCTTCCTAGTTGGAGCGCCCTCGAATTGAATGTAATGATCAAAAGACTATGGGGAACCAAGAACCAATGGATACATCTACATCAATGCTTCTACACCTATGGCCCAGGGAACATTGAGGAAGAGGAGGCAGAAAGACAGTAAGGGCCAGAATAGCAAGAAGTATGCTATAGAACAGTCTCTCCTAGAAATGGCTACATAAACAAGACCAGAGCAATGGCTGTATCAACACACATGTTAATAGGAAGGGGGTAAATTTGGTGGGGTCCCATCCCTAGACAAAGAACTATAGGCAATGAATGATTGCTAGAAGGAGAATTAGCCTCTCCCAGGGATGAGTCTCCTTATTGGTTGTCCAATGTAGAGTGGTCAGCCTTGAAATCATTTATACACAAACAACAAAAGGGGACTCAGAAGATTGTGTTAGCATGTATTTGTGCATACACATAAATTCATAGGTATATGTACATAACAAAAATAATCAAATAGCAATAATAAAAACTTGAGAATGGATGAGTACATGGGAGGGGTTCAAGGAAAGGAAGGGTCTGGGTAACTAGGAAGGAAGGGGGAAATAATGTAATTCTATTTCATTTTTTTATCTAAAAAGTGAAAAAGTCAAACAAAAAACAAAGCTAAAAAACAAAGGAAAATGTGAAAAAAAGGTGACTAATTACAGAAAAACACATAAGGGGTCAATTCAGTTAGGATAGCATTCATATATCAGGAATTATAAGAAAGGAGACCAGTGAAACAGAGAAAAAGAAACTATCAAATAATTGACTAGCAACATGTCTGACTCAGTGAATAAAGGCACTTGTCATCAAGTCTGATAACCCAAGTTACATCCCTTTGACCTACATGTGGAAAGAGAACCAGCTCATACAAGTTGTCCTTTGACCTCCACACAATACCCTGGCATGCACACACCCATACATGTAGTGACATCTTGCCTTGCCAGTGAACTTGTAGTAGTGGCCACACCCTTTGGGTGTGGTTTCAGGTTACAGATATGACCCCTTAAGATAGAGGAGGACTGGCATATGCTCTCTTGTGTTGCTGAGAGCATCAGAAGAGCACAGATTGCATCTTCTGCAGCAGGAAGACCTCAGCGATTATTTACTCTTATCTGTGTAAGTCCTTCCCTAGTAAACACCTATTTATCACTTATCTTGGGTCTGTCAAACTCATTTAAACCCCCACCTTCACATACATGCAAACACACACAGAGAGAACAAATAAGTAAAATGTAATTTAAAAGTTCTTTAAAGTAATAATTGAAGAAAAACCCATAGCATTGAAGAAAGACAAAACCTGCAGAGTGTAAGACCCCAAGTCCCACACAAATGAAAAAAGAGTGGTCCATAAGACAATCTCATGAACCTCTAGGGCACTGGTAATAAAAGAGATCCTAAATGTTCTAAGAAGGCAAGAAACGGGACCAAGAATAAAAACCAGACAAGGATTCTTGTTCTTATCAGGTGTACCCAAGAACTAATGACAAAGAGACTTCCATCTTCAAAAGAGGATAAAGTCATCTGATACCTTGCCTAGCAATTAGTCCAATGTGGAAGAAAAGTAAGGTTTATCATACACACACACAAAAAAAATCAGTAAATTGACTCCATTTCATTTCTTTCTTAAAATAAAAACATTCTATGATATACTACCCCTAAGTGAGGTAGATATGCAAACTTAAAAGGACACAACAGCACTAATGCATATATGAACTCACGGAGACTGCATACACAAGACATGCACAAATTCAAACCAGACAAAAATCCCATCAAGAAGGGGAAATAGACACAAAGTTCCATTCCTAACCAAGAAGCTATTTGAAAAAGATAAATGCTGAGAAAGGGAAACTCAGTTAAGGGGAAATCAGTTTTCTCCAACAGAATGTCACTGAGTATATCAACCATACTTCAGGGCAGGCACAATGCCCAGGAGTAATTGGCCAACACAATAATTGACTACACTTTTTGTGTACTTTTTGTTTTCTGTTTGCTTGATTGGTTTGGTAATTTTTGTCTTAGTGATTTTTGTTTGTTTTGGGTTTTTTAAGAGGAAAAAAACACGGAGTTGGGTGGGTAGGGAAATAAGACACATCTGGGGGGATGGGGAAAAGAGGAAAGACTATGATCAAAATATATTGTATGAATAAATCTTAAAATTCAACCAGACTAGAAAGACATTGAAAAGAAATACCAATACAGAAGGACAATCAACCTCAGCACAGATTAGGATAAATTATATAATTCAAGACCTGGAAGGTATTTGCAATGTTATAAAGATGTGTTATTCTATCATAAATCAAAAAGTTCTCCAAAACCATAAGCTATAAATGTGTTTATGTGCCCATGCTCCTGTGTGTGGATACATGTGTTATGTGTTCGTGTGTGTGTCTGTGTGTGTGTGTGTTTGTTTGTGACTGTGGCTGTGTGGTTGTGTGGCTGTGTGTGTAGCAGTGTGTATTTGGATAAGTTTTAGAGTTCGTGGGTCCTGTTCAGTTCTAGCAGTTTACAAATTTGAACCTGCATTTTTGTCAACTGTGAGCATTACCACTAAGATAATGTGACCCAGACTATTCTGGTTACAAGGATAGCTGGGTCCTACTTTAAGTTGTTGGGAGGGTGAACAAGATCCCTGATTTAAATCCAAGGCTGTGAAGTTCTGCAAGCCTCATTTTTCTCTAACAGCATTGCAATAATTTATTCTGAAATCTACCCATATTAACTTTGACATGCATCAACCTAATATACTGAGAGGCAACAGTGCACCTTGAAGAAGCTTGCAAGCATTTGGGCTATTGCCTCCCACAAAGAGGTAGGCAATCAATGTTTTGCAAGCAAAGCAGGAAATATGTTGAAAGTCATAACCACAACAAAACTGCCACATTAGGCTAAGAGATATCCCCTAATTATGGGGCTAGCACTTTAACACCAAGGACCCAGAAAGGATCAAATTTCACTGCCTGTAGGGTTAGATGCCTAAATACACCTTGACCAAAATGTAGCCATCTAATCCAGTGGTTCTCAACCTGTGGGTCATGACCCCACAGGTGTTGCATATCAGATATTTACATTACAGTTCACAACAGTAACAAAATTACAGTTATGAAGTTGCCATGAAATAATTTTATGGTTGGGGCTCACCACAACATGAGAAACTGTATTAAAGGGTTGAGTCATTAGGAAGGTTGAGGACCAGTGATAACACAAAATGGAGTTCTAATATGTAGCAAGTTATTTACAGAATAAAAGCCCAGAAACCCCAAACCTCACTTCTACAAAATGAGATGTACAGTGGTGAGATAGTATAATAAATGGCAGGCTTTGGCCTAAAGTGTGGGATCAGGGTTTGAATGTAAGGGGTAAAAACTAAGAAGTACCCGTGAGTCTCTTTCATGCTGCTGTCTACTATGGTCAGCTGACTCTCACGGGTGAGACACTTCATTTGATTAACCAAATGCAGTTAGAAGCATGTCAAACCTTAGAGTTCACGGGTTTACTCCGTGGGGGAGGAACCTCCAAGCCACACCAGAAACACCATGAAGAAGTTTTTTATGCCTGCAGATTTGGCAGCACTCTATTCTCAAAGCCTCCAAGTGACACACAGGTGCTGGTGTGGAAAACCTGGGGACTCAGCACACCTCTCCACACCCCAAACCACTGCCAGACCTGATGCTTGAGCCCACAATAAAGACCAAGAAAGATGTGAATTCAGGCATTCATCTGAGAAAACCTGGTTTAATGTCAGAATGATGGTTTGTTTAAAGGTCAAGAGAGCAGAGTGAAAACTTAAATTTAAGATCAAAGGTTCAAGGTCAGGTCAGCAAGATGACTCAGTGGGTAAAAGTGCTTGCCCCACAAACATGATGACCCGAATTTCAACACTAAATCACACAGTAAAATGAGAGAGCTGATTCCCAAACGCTATCCTCAGACCTCTACGCATGTGTAACAGTATACACATACATGTATACAAACAAGCACAGAGAGAGAGAGAGAGAGAGAGAGAATAATCAATATATATTTAAGTTCAATGTTCTAGGGCTTGAAATCAGACATTGAAATTTCTATTCTATTATGGTCATCTGCCTCTCAGAGGTGGAACATTTCATTTGATTAATCAAACTCAGTTAGAAGCATGCCAAGAACATTTTTCAGAATGCTATCTTTAGGAGATGCTTCTCTATGTACTCCTTGCATGAGTCCTCTGGCTGGATATAGGTGTAATGGAAGAGTCACTTCCTGGAGTTTTGCAAAAGACCATTTGAGCCATTTAGCAATCAAGTATGAGTCACAGATTGGGGTGGATGTGACAGTCATCCCAAGAGTCTAACCTAGAAATGCCTGTTTTAAAACAGAAGCTATGGCTTCTGAGAAGAATGTCTCAAGTTTCAGCATGACTAGAAAGGCCCCTCATCTGCCTCCTCCAAAGCTAAGCATCACCAGATACCCAGAAACCTTACTAGAAAGTTATGCTTATGTACAGAGCGAGGGCACGGCAGGACTCAGTAGTGAACTACTCAGCAATCCCTCCTCTAACGCTATACTCTCAGGGACCCCACATTGGTATCACATACTCTATCTGCAATAATTAGATTCAGTGAACTGATAGTGTAGCTCAGTTGGTAGAGTGTTTGCCCTGCAGGTGTAAAGTCCTGGGTTTGATACCTGCACCAAAGAAACTGAGCATAGTGGTGAGCACTGTAATCCCAGCACTTATGAGGCAGAGGCAAAAGGACCAGAAGTTCACTGCAATCCTTGACTATATAATGAGTTTGAGGCCAGCCTTAGACACATTAAATCCTGATTCAAAAAAAATCAGCTGCTAGAAACAGAAAATCCTAATAATAGTTGTGAGTAATAATAAACTAGTGCTTCTCAAGTCATCATATATGCATGAAACACCTGAGGATCTTGTCAAAGTCTGGGTTGTCTCTAAGGTTTGGAATCTCTAACAAGTTCCCACCAACGTCGGTGTTGATGGTTCTTTATTAGGCGCATGTTCATACCTCGCTTAGGTGCAAGAAACTAAAGTCTGACCCTTCTGGAAATATGGAGATCAGTAGCAATATCAAAGATGGGAATTCTGACTTCTGCTTCCCCATCTTCATTCCGTGACTTCCATACTTAAAATCACCTTATGAACAAAGATTACTCCTGGAAAACCAGACCACTCATGCTCCAAACAAGCAGCAAGAGGCAAGAGAGAGGAGAAGGAATTTTCTAAAAACCTTAGCAACTCCTTCAAAGGTTATTTTTGCAATGGGTTCATACCTGCTGCTTCATCATGTGGCCACCAAGAAAGCTTGGAGAGACTAAGAAAGGCCAATTTATCTCTGGAACCAACATGCTCAGCTTTAAAAATGTAAAGTTAGGATGTCAGCTCCATCTCCCTATCCCAATGCTTCGGGTTTGTGCCACCTTCTGGAGGGAATGTGGCTTTGGCACTTCTTTCCAGCTGTCATTTTGAGAAGGAAAGGGCTGTAAGCCACTGTCATTGCCTACACCATGACAATGGACCAAGAAGGGGCTTGGCTTCTTCTGTTAGAACCAGACAGAGAAACTGGTATACCTTGGGCCCTGCTTTGAAAGCTGGCTTTGGTCTTGCTTTTAAGATTTGAGACCCACCTTATGCTTCAAAGTCCTTTTCTCCTGGGTCTGGGAGCTTCTTCTGATGCCTAGAAGGGAATCACCCTTGACTACATTCTGCATAGACTACCCACTTCTCTTCCCCCTTCAAAGACTTGATAATGCCTATGCCTACTTCAGCTAAAGTCTGTAGTCACTGTTCTTCATGTATCCATGGTTCCCTTCTACTTTCAGTAGAGCTTCTTGGGTGCTAAGACTTCAGTTAAGGCTGAACCATTAGCAAAATCTGGTGTACATTCCTTGATGTTTTAGGTATTTTTTCACTATGCTTAATGTTTGTTTTAGCTAAAACTGTACTATAGCTTTCTGTCTTCTCACCTAAGGAGGGAAGCTCTGGGATAACCTTGGGTAAAAACCATTGATGCGACAAGTGATGATCGATCATCATAAGCCACTAACACAAACGGAGCTGCCCAACCCAAATATCAGCATCAACTAAGTGCTATGGTTTAAGTACGAGCCCCAGATATTCATGTTAGAAGTTTTGGTCTTCTATGTGATGATGTAAAAGAGGACAAGATCTTTAAGATGTGGATTTTAGTGGGAAGTACTTAGCTCAGTAGGGGAGCTGGCCAACAATTCCTGGAAGGAACTGATGCTATCATCTTGGGGGTCCTCCTTCATTCCTTTTTCTTTCTGAGACAGGGTTTCTCTGTGTAGTTTTGCAGACCAGGCTGGCCTAGAACTCACATAGATTCGCCTGCCTCTGCCTCCCAAGTCCTGGACTTAAAGGTGTGAGCCACCACTGCCTGGCTTCTTCCTTCATTCTTGAAAGAGGATTGTTAGAAAAGAGCAAGCCTCACCTCCTGTCTCTCCCTGTGATGTCTCCTTTTATGTTAGCCACCATAGGGCGCTCACCAGAGAGCAAAACTGATGGGGATGTCCTTCTGTATTCTGTGTATATATGTTTCTCTTATTGGTTGATGAATACAGATGTTTTGGCCAATGGACAGGTAGGAGGTAGCCAGGCAGGAAGTATAATCAGGGCTATCAGACTAGGATAGGCTGGGAGGAGAACAGAGAGTGAGTGGAGGGAGAGACACCATGTAGCTGCCAAGGAAGAAAGGGACCTGGGCATCACCGGTAAGTCAAGACCATGTGTAGATACACAGATTAATAGAAATGGGTTAATAATTAAGAGAGTGCAAACCAATAACATCAGCCAAACAGTTTATAGTTAATATAAGCCTCTGTGTGTTTATTTGAGACAAAACAGCTTCAGAAATGGGCGAGACAGAATCTTCCATCTATACAAAACCAATGTCAGCCTCTAGAACTATGGCCTAAATAAATAAATCTCTTTTCTTTATGAAGTATCCAGTCTTGGGTATTTTTTATGGCAAGATGAATAATTGGAGTCCCTTACCAGGGAATGTGGCAAGAAGTCATAGGGAAACATTTACTCATCAGGAACAGTACAAAAAATGAAGCAGATTGTGAAGCCACAATGAATTAGATTATTAGTGCTACAAACTCTTTATTTCCCTTCAGACAGCATCTTGCCTTGAGTCCAGAGTGGCCTCAAACTCATGCCTTAGCTCCTTGAATGCTATATAGGCATGTGTCTCCATACCCAGTTCCTCAAAATCCTTCTGTGGCTTTCCTATCTTCCTGCAATAATCAGAAAAAAAATCGTATCTGTTGTTTTCTATTCATATCCTGAAATGATGTGTGGCATCCCACAACGTGTGTGATTGGTCCATGCAAGGTGCTTATTTTGGTGCCTGCTGGGTTAGTTATCCATTCCAACAGCCCTAACATAGGAAAGAAGTGTCATCTTACTTTCTTTACAAAGGTGACATTGATCACGCCAATGTGAACATCAACTCTAAGAGCTCAGCCATATTTCCAGTTGAGGCTGATGGCCTGAAGGCATTGATGATTTCCTGAATGTTTTAATGATTTAACCACCATGATCAAACCTCTAGGAACATGGCTAAAGCAATTTTTTTCTTATGTAAAATCTAAGCTAGGATGACAATTCCATTTTGCAAAAGTGTGAGAATCCCAGCTTCTTTCTATTGTGTTGCTCTGACAATTATAGTGTTATCTTCATCTATACTACTAAACATGTCTCAGCATATCCACCTTGCATCAAGTAGAAAAGATGATGTGGACAAGTCCCTCCCCTCTAAAGGTATCACCTGGAAGTTGCATGGATAGCTGTCACTCAGATCCCATTGACCAATGCAAGTTTGGGAAATTCAGGGAAGTATTAATCCTATTCTGAGAGGCTGTGTGACTCTGAGAGGAAAAAAGTGACAGAGAACGTTACCAGTTACTGCTGGAGAAATAAGACTTTGGTCTTTTTGAAGAAGAAAATAGAGGGGTGTCATACAGAAGGTACTACAGCTGCAGGTTTATGAGGGAAGAGACCATGAACAAGCCCCAACATCACCCCTGCCCCCAGTCTTAGAGGCTGCAATACCCGGAAGTCTTGGTTGCATCTAAGAAATTCAGTCCTATTGGACATTGCTGCCTTCTATAGATAGGGAAAAGGAATCTTAAGTGCTTCATCACTCTTTAGGCCTTTGGCCTTAATTAATTAAAGTAGAAAAATATACCAGAATCGGTTTTTTTTTTTTGCCCTCGCTCAATGGGATAGAAATAAACCATCAGTAAGTGATGTTATCTAGCTTCCTTTGTGTGGAAAGTGCAGATAGAGATCATGAGGGTCCTCTGACTAAGACCACATGCTCAGGATGTGTGGGCCACAATAATGCTTCAATAGATGAGCTATGGAACCAGAGTTTTCATAGTGTACAGCATAGCCGGGAACATAGCTTCACTCAGGCTCCCTGATTATGGGGACTGTTGAAGTTCACAGCTCAGTTAGAAAGTAGAGATTGAGGCCAGGACCTCACACACAACTGGCTCTGGGGGGATAAACTCAGGTTTCTGGGAGAAAAATCCTCTCTGGAGGCATAAATGGTTTCTGAAGGCTATGGCCAGCAGGACTTGTTGGCCAGCAATAGTTAGTTGTCCAAACCATGTAGACTTTTGAAAATAAAAATCCAAAATCACTTAATGAACTTTATTGGATTTATAATATGCATGAGCCTATATTGGGCAAGCTCAGAGGTAGACACTCTGTTAACCTTAAGAGTGGGCATCTGCCAGGCCAAAAGCAAATTATACCAGAACACTAAGGGTCCTAGGTGGCCTTCAGGTCAAGATTAAACATGTCAGGCTGCGTCAGGAGGTTAGAGACCAGAGTGGGGTTAACAACTGAACAAGGCTTCAGCAATGAGTAAAAGTTTAGCCCTCTGAAACAACTACTGTTAGTAGCTTAAGCAATGAGTAAAAGTTTAGCCTTCTGAAACAACTACTGTTAGTAAATAAGCTCATCTGAAACTCAACTCAAAATAGCTTGAGCAAAAAAAAAGGAATCTGTGGGCTACAGAACCAAACCACACAGAATTCAGAGATGCAGATGAACTCAGAGACAAGTGAATTTAGAGATTTAATTATTGTCAGGACTTTCTATGTACCTACCTCTTCATCAGCTCGGCCTCATAAAACTAGGTGCCACAGACTTAGTGGCCTCCACCATAGACATTAATTTCTCACAGCTCCAGAGGCCAGAAAAGTGATAACAGGTTTGGTTCTTGGTAAGGGTCTTCTTCCCGCCTTGTAGATGGGCACAGATGTTTGCCTCCTTGCTCATGAATGTGTGCCCTGTGGAAGTAAAAGTCAGTCTGAACGTGTTGTTATGGTAACTAGAGTGAAGCTACTAGCAAAAGCTGGCCCTGCCCTTCTATGACTAATGGTAGTTGCTGGTGTTAACTGAAAGGTCCTCACATTGAGCAAACCAGAAAGTAGGAGGTAGCCTCTAAAGTCTACCCTACCAACAGTTTCATCAAAAGGTCCTGCCTACTTGCCAGAGCTCAGTGTCCCAATCACTGGTCTAGCGTCTGAGGAAAAATGGTTTAAAGTTCAAGGGAGGGCCCATTCTAACAAAGTGTTAGGAATCAGCAGTTTCCAAGAGGGACAGAGAGGAGATCCAGTGGGGAAGACAAGGGGTGAGAAACAGAGAAACAGATCTGGAGCAGAAGATGCAGGGGATTTCCACAGATGTGAGCCTCAGCTCTGGGGGGAGGGGGGGTCTCATAAACAGCAGCCAGGAAAGCAGTATTCACTGTAGTGATAAAGAGGCTGCAGAAACAGGAAGCCAGTCACACCTGGCAGCCTCCCAACCATCCCAGCAGGACCCAGAACCAACACGGGGAAATGCTGAGTTTAGAACTTGGGATGCCTGACCTTAATAAAAAACCTTGAGCTACCACTGTTCTCCTGTAATGATAAGTGATTCGAGGTTATCAGTCTCTAGCAAAAAACAAAAAACAAAAAAAACAAAAAACAAACAAAAAAACAACAACAAAAACTTTTGTAGCTGTTGGCATGAGAATGTGTTTGAAAAAGAAAGGTCCCTGGGGAATCTGCTTCCTGAAAGGCACTCCCAGACTAGGCTTTGATGTGCTCTCATTTTCTGCTGAAGGAAGGAGTATTCCCTCACACAAAAGAGGAAGGGGACAGAGCTGGTGTTGGAGGTAAAAGGCCATGAGAGATCCTGTCATAGTTAGAAATGCTTCAAGGAGTTTCTGGGACTTACACATATGAGAATTGTTTTCTGAGTCCCCTTACTGAAATCTTTTAGAAAACTCCCACTGATCAGTTGTGTGTGCTCACTTCCTACTACCAAGGTGTTGGAACTAAGTGGAACCATCCTAGGCATGTATAATGTTGCAGTTTCCTTCAGTAAACATCAGAAGTTGCAAATAGTTAAAGAAGTTGAAGTTCACCTACTACTCTGTAGCTGTACTCTAGGTTACCCCAAAAGCAAGTCTCAGGATAAAATTCTGCACCAAATACAAATAGATATTAACAAAAAAAATGCCTTAAACCACAAGATAAGGGAAGGTTTCAAACAAAAACCCCCAATCAAAGATGTGTACATATATTAGAGGTAACTGACATAACTGATTTAAACATATTTACTCATACACAATTGGTATTTCAATCAGATGCTTATATGAAGTGGGGTATACCACTTTTGCTTTCAAAGTCTCCATGTAATCTTCGCACCCAAACTAGCAGAGAAATAGGATCAAGCCTGATCCCGGAGTGCATACCAAGGAGATGTATGCAGTGAGAAACATTGACGTGACTCTTTTTCAGAGAAAGGACAAACACTACAAGTGGAGGTACATTTTTTATTTCCTAAACCAAACATTTCCATCCAAGGTGTTTAAGGTTTCTACCAGGAAACTTTGCACCAAGAAGCCTTCAAGGAGGAACAGGGTAATTGTAAAAGTGAGGCAGGGTTCGTCCATCCAGCTGCAGGCACCAGAAAGATATTAATGGTCTAGCATACAGGACCAGGTGTCTGGAATCTTCAGAGTACAGTAACAGGCACTGGAGTCTCCCAAACCATGGATGAAAATGAAATAACTCAACAAGGAGGCTCCCTAGGGAAGCAGCCATTCAAATCAAGGAAGACATCTGAAATATAGCCTGTGATGGGGTTGTGACCATTAAGTTGGCCCTCTGGAAGAGATTAAGGCTCCAACCAGGAGTAACGATTGAGAATGATATACATGAAAGCAGCAGATTCGGGGGAGATTCAGCCACTCTCAAATATGAGTAGAGAGACTGGGAGGAAATTCCAGGTGTCAGAAACCAGACTCACATCAGGGACACATGTATAAAACCGAAGGCTAGGCCCAGAGTATTAAGCTAAATCCCCTTAGCTTAAATTAAGCTAAATCAAAGTCAGAATTAATCCTAGAGATATAAGCATTTCCATTAGTATTTTCAGGAAACTAACTTCAAGTAGCTTAAATAGTAAAGGAATTATTGAATCACAAAATGAGAATTTGGCAAAATAGGCCTGTGGCTAGCTTTATCCAGTTGCCCCAACTCTGTAACCCTGGATGTCCTGGGATTTACTATGTATACCAGGCTAGACTTTGTCTTAAAGTTGATTTTGAGACTTTCCTGGTTAAGTTTTGCATTCTCTTCTTTTTTAAATGAATTTTTATTTAAATTAAAATCCATCTTATGCGGGGCGGTGGTGGCACACGCCTTTAATCCCAGCACTCGGGAGGCAGAGGCAGGCGGATCTCCGTGAGTTCGAGGCCGGGCTGGACCGACAGCCTCCGAAACAATACAGAGAAACCCTGTCTCGTAAAAACCAAAAAAAAAAAAAAAAAAAAAAACCAAACAGGACTTAAATAAGAAGCATATATTGAATCACACAGTTTTTGTGGGCTGGGAATTTGAGACAACCGAATGGGGTAGTTTTGCTACAGTCTTTCTTTGATGATGAGAAAATGTCTACTCCAGCATTAGTCGACTTGGCTGGAGGTGGAACTTAGTTGCTTACAGATGTTCATTCCTCTGGTTGCTAGCAGAGGCCTCAGTTCCTTATCTCATGAGCCTCCCCAGCTACTGCCTCAGAGTCCTGTGACATGGCCGCAAGCAGCAGCAATGTGAGACAGCAAGACAGAAAACCGTTCTTCCTGTATTCTTTGTTACAAAGGTCAGCCCAAGTCAAGGAAATGACTACCAGGAAGTGTAAGCCACCAGGAAGGCTGCTAACGCAGTGAATACCCGTTCTGTTTGTTCAATTTCAGTGCTTTTTACCTATTTGTTTGTTTTGAGAAAGGGTGTCAGGTAGCTTAAGATGGATTCAAACTTCCTATATAGCCAAGGACGCCCTTGGACTCCTGATCCTTCTGCCATTACTTTGTGAATGCTGGGATTACAGATGTCTAACACTGTGCTTGGTTTAGGCAGTGCTGGGGATGGGACTCAGTTTTGTTGGTGATACACAAACACTCTACCAACTGAATTATATTAATGGTCCCATTGTGAGGTTTTGTATACATACTCTGTGTTTGATTCTTTTTACCCCACTGTGACAGATATCTGGAAGGAACAAATTAAACAGGGAATTTATTTTGGCTCATAGTTTCAGACGCTTAGTCTCTCTGCCCCTTTGCCTCAGTGTTTCTAGGCCTTCAGTGAGGTGGAACACCGTGGTAGCAGGAGTGTGTGGTGGAGATTGCTTACCCCACAGCATCCGTAAGTAAAGGAAGAAGACAGGAAGGACACAAAAGGGAAGAAGATAGCATTCTTCAAAGACACACCGTAAATTACCTGCTTCCTCTATCTGGTTGCTGCCTCCTATTTTGGCTGCCTCCTGATAATATTATCTAGATCCTGCCCCCAAATGATGCAACAGACTTTGATGATCCCCCATGGGAGGCTTTACCCTCCCTGAGGAGTGAATGGGGGGTGGAATGGGGGAAGGTGGGGGAAATGGAAGGACCGGGAGATGGGAGGGAGAAGGAACTGGGATTGGTATGTAAAATAAGATGGATTTTTTTTTTATGAGACAGGGTTTCTCTGTATTGTTTTGGAGGCTGTCGGACCAGCCCGGCCTCAAACTCAAAGATTCGCCTGCCTCTGCCTCCCGAGTGCTGGGATTAAAGGCGAGCAGGGTTGTGTTGCTAGCCAGTCTCTGTCCCAGTCTCCTCAACCTGATCCTTTTCAGACTGTGAGTTTGGATCCCTGATGCTCTTTAGAGTTACTTTGGGGGTTGACACTGGGAAAAACCACTGTCTGATAAAAATATAAAATTGGTCACATGTGTATTTCTAAATCTTTTTATAGCCACACTATTATCAAAAAATCTAAAATATATAAAGGATGTAGAGTATTTATCTAGTATGTGCAAGGCCCTAGGTTCAATCTCTGAGAGACTGGGGGCAAAAGGGGTTGAGAAATTAATTTAATGATATCTTTAACATACCTAAAATATTTCAACATGTAATTAGAATATTACATATACTAATAAAGCACTTTACTTTGTTTTTTGATTGTGCTATCTTCAAACCCTGGCGTGTTTGTACTTGAGCGCATTGTAGTTCAAATCAGCATGCTAACAATGCACGATAGCTTTGACCTGTAAAAGGGGAGGAGGAATTGTCCTTTTACAAAGAGATTGTCTCCCTCTGGTGGGAAAATCAGAAAGTGCAGGAAGAGCCAAAGGTTTCTAGAGAGCAACATGATATGAAACCTATCAAGCCTTGAGGCAGCTGAATCCAATGAGATGGAGGAAGGAGTGTGTCAACAGAAAACTGGAAGTCACTTGGCCTTCTCCTACTTCGTGTGGCATTTGTAACACCAATTTCTCTAAAAATATCCTCAGATGGTAAACTAAAACGCAAGAGAAACTCTGCTCTACAGCCAGGCTTGCTATAGCCTGGGGCATAAAACAAAAGTAGAAAGCCAAGCATGATAGTACCACACCAGAGGCTGAAGAAGGAGGCTCACCATAAGGCCAAGTCCAGACTGGGATGCAAAGTGAATTTAAGGACAACCGGGGCTTAATTTGGTGACTCCATCACCAAAAGGATGACAGCAATTTAGTGCCCTAAAGCAGAGGCTATAGAGCTCACTGTGTGGGTCTTAGTTCAATATCAACCATTCATTCTATGATAAGAGTACAAAAGAGAGTGGCAAAGCCGGGCGTTGGTGGCTCACGCCTTTAATCCCAGCACTTGGGAGGCTGAGGCAGGCGGACTTGAAATCAGAGCTGTCCAAAGAGAAGGGTATAGGTGTGGTCAACTAGCAGATAGCAAACCATCCTAATGCCTGCTACACCTCACCCCAATAACACTGTTTGTCTCTGCGGTACATTAAGAATGCACTGTGGTTGACACAAACTAAAATGCAGAGTCTGAGAGCTAGAGAGATGACTCAGGGATTAAGATCACTTTCTGCTCTTGCACAGCTCCCAGTACCTGAATTTCAGGAGCTCACCTGTAATTCCAGCCCCACATGATCCGTTGCCCTCTTCTGGACTCAGTAGACACAAACGTGCTTGTGAATACACATAACCACACAATATGCACATAAGTAAACGTAAGATAAATCTATCTAAAAATAAAATAAAATGCAGACCTTGATTCAGAGGGCCCAAGACTGCACTCCTAATGAGCTTTGGTGGTCGTAGGCTGATGGTGATGAATGAGAAGGCTCTGTACCAAGACTAACCACTGTAGGTCTGTAGCACAAGATAGGGGTATGCACTAAGTTTATAGGTTGAGTGCACTGGCTTGTAAATATATAGAGAAAAAGGATTTTAAAAAAAGCAAAATTCCCCCTTTAGCAGTCAGAACATTAAATGTTTGGAACCTAAACCATTGACTTGTGATGCACCATATAAACGATCAGAACCTGAGCTAAAGAATTGACTCAGCAGTTAAGAGTATTTATTGTTCTTACAAAGGACCCAAGTTAAATTCCCAGCACTCACTTGGCAGCTCACAACCATCTGTAACTCCAATTCCAGAGGATCTGACAGCCTCTTCTGGCCTCTGTGGGCACTGACTTGGTACCCATAGGCACATGCAGGCAAAACACTCATACGCATAAAATAATAAAGTAAATCTAAAAACCATTTAAAAACAGAACCTAATTTTTATTTATTCTTTGACAATTACATATACATGCACAAATACTGTTTATATTCAATTCCCTTCTACCATCCATTATCTTCTGGATCTTCTCATATGCCCCTTACAACATCATATCCTCATTTTTTATCTTTAATAACCTACTGAGCCCAGTTAGTAATGTCTACATGTGCATTGGTATATGACCATTCACTAGAGCATGGGCAATCTGCCAGGGACCACACACCCTTAAAAAAGAAAAGGCTCTTCTCCAGCAGCCAGCAACTACCAGTAACTCCTCAAGTTCGCATGGGGCCACATGTGCCGTGAGTTCATGCATGTAACAGTCGTGTCATATCCAGAAGATACAATTTTAAGCAACCTTCCTCTGGTTTTTACGGTCTTTCCATCCCCCACCTCTTCCACAATGTTCTCTAAGTTGGTTAGAGGAGTGTGTGTGTGTGTGTGTGTGTGTGTGTGTGTGTGTGTGTTATAGGTATCTCATTTAGAGCTGAACGTTCCACAGTCACTGTCTCCACTTTGAACAGTTGTGAGTCTCTGTATTACTGCTGTCCACTGCAAACAGAATCTTCTCTGAGGAAGGCAATGGCTGCACTAAGGTGTGGATATAAAGATAAGTATTTAGAAGACATTTTGATACTATGTGCATTTAGCAAACTAATAGTAGCTGATTTTTCCCCCCAAAGGCTTATGACCTCCCTAATCATGGGTAGCATATAGTTAGTCCCAGGAAGAGAAAATGAAGTGTGTGTGTGTGTGTGTGTGTGTGTGTGTGTGTGTGTTTGCTTTGTTCATTTTGAAAATAGCCTCTTGCTGTGTAGCTCAGGTGACCTGTGAACTCTAAAATCCTCTTGCCTCAGTCTCCTTAGTGTTGTTGAAATTATTCCAACGGAGAAAATAAAATGCTTGGACAGTAATGCGTGCTGTAGAGTGATTGTCTTGCTCACAAGGAAGAATGCTAAGGTATACGCTGGGTTGGTTAGGACCACTGACCCTGTAGCTAGCTTTGTCGATTTCTGGTTGTGTGACTTGGGCAAGAAGCTAGCCTTCTTGTGCCTCAGTCTCCTCGCCTTTATAGCAAAGATCTTTTTTATATCATTTTTTATTTTAATTTTAAATAGCTTGTTTTACATGTCAATCCCAGTTCCCTCTCTCTCCCCTCCTCCCGCACTCCCCTTCCCCCCCAGCCTCCCACCCTGTTGCCAATTCCTTCCACATAGGGGATATCTAGAGTCTGTCATTTCACTCCGGGTAGGGTCCAGGCATTCCCCTAAGAGTCCAGGCTGAGAGAGCATCCCTCTTTGTGCTATGGGCACACAATGACTGTTTGTATTCCAGGGATAGACACTGATCCACTGCTCAAGGCCCCATAGGTTGCCCAGGCCTTCTCACTGACACTCACATTTGGGGGGTCCAGATCAGTCCCATGTTAGCCTCCCCGCTGTCAGTCTGGGGTCCAAGAGCTCTCCCCTGTTCAGATCAGCTGTCTCTGCTGGTTTTGCCAGCCCATTTTTTGCCAATTTGCTCATCACTCCTCTCTCTCTGCCACTGGGTTCCTTGGGTTCAGTTCAGTGTTTAACTGTGTGTTTGCCACTGCTTCCATCAGCCACTGGATGAAGGCTCCCAGATGGTTATAGACATCAAGTTCACTATCAGGAATGGGCATTCGAGGTGGTCTCTCCACTATTACTTAGCTTGCCAATTGGTGTTATCCCTTTAGATCACTAGAGGTCACTCTGGTGCCTGATCCGTCTTCTAACCTTCCCCCTATTCTACCCCCACCCACTCAACTTCCTGTTCCCCCATGACCTACTCTGTCTTTCTCTTCTCCCCCTCTCTTCTTCCCAGCTCCCACTCCCCCTTACCCCTCACCGTGTTCCCTGTCCATTCAGAGGATATAGCAAAGATCTTAATAGCACCCATTTCCTGCATTCACAGCTTGATGAGTCATTTGTGGTGAAGGTTAATTGTTCTTTAGAAATAAAATGCCAAATTCTCAGGACGGTGAGCAGCCCAGCTCTTAGCTCTTCTGTGCCATCACAGGAATCCCTTAAGAAAACAGCATTTTCCTGAGTGATCTCAAGAGGTCAGCTTTTACTCAGAGTTCAATTTCAAGAACAGTATGAGTTGCTTTCTCTTCTCAAAAGCAGCAACCTGATGGCCCGGTGGTGGTGGTGTACTCAGGAGGCAGGTGTGTCTCTGTGAGCTCGAGGCCAGCCTGACCTACAGAGTGAGTTCCAGGACAGCCAGGACTGTTTCACAGAGAAACCCTATCTTGGAAAAAAAAAGTGGCAACATGATTTCAGTAGAGGTTAGTTACTAACACCACATTTTGCTAGCATCTTCTTATCAGAACCACTCAGTTGGCCTTGGAGACAGTTTGGGATTAAGGAAGTCCCACTGCTTGTCTTACTTCCTTCCAGTGGAAATAGGCCATTCATTTGTCAGGACTCAATTCTATCTTGTAACTTTGCTGCCCATCATCATTCTGTGATCTACTGATTTTTTTTTTTCATAAGACCATGACTATCTTTTTTCTTTCACTCTCTTAAGCTGCAATCAGTACCTGGCATCACCCTAATCTCTCCCCAGTGAGAGATGAACACCATCTCTATTCTGCAATCGAGGAAGATGCAACCCAAGTATCTTTCAAATTTCCCATTGTTCTTTTTTTTTATTCTCCAGATTTATTTTGGTAAAAAAAAATCAGATATAACCTTTCAAAAATTACATTAATGTTTAACATGCATTCAAATAACTTTCTTTTTTTTTTCCAGTTTAAATTTAGATAAGAAACGAGGTTGCTTCACAAGTCAGTTCCAGGTCCCGCTCCCATTCCCTCCCCTCCTCCCGTGCCCTCCCCTCAACCCCCCCCCCGTTATCCCCCTCATTCCCCCAGGGAGGGTGAGGCCCTCCATGGGGGTGTCCATAGTCTGTCATTTCATATAGGGCAGGGCCTAGACCCTTCCCCAAGAGTTCAGGGTGAGAGTGCACCTCACATTGTTCTATGGGAGTCCAAAGTCCGTGTGTATACTTGGGATGGGTACTGATCTGCTGCCCAAGGCTCAATAGGTTCCCTAGGCCTCCTCACTGACACCCAAATTCAGGGGTTATTGATCAGTCCCATGCTGGCTTCCCAGGCTGATGCCTGGGATTCAAGAGTTAACCTTTGTCTGGTCAGCTATTTCTGGGGGTTAAACCAGCCCAGTCTTAATCCCTTTGATCATCAGTCCTCCCTCTCTGTTACTGGCTTTCTTGAGTTCAGCTCAGTACTTAACCAGCCACTAAATGAAGTTTCTGTTTCCCAGACTCTCTGGCCATAGGATTGTAGGCTGGCACTCCCCAGATCTATGTCTAAAATCCATATATGAGAGAGTACATGCCATGTTTCTCTTTTTGTGACTGGGTTACCTCACTCAGGATGGTTTCTTCTAGTGTCATCCATTTGCCTGCGAATCTCATGATTCCATTATTTTTTTCTGCTGAATAGTACTCCATTGTGTAGATGTACCACATTTTCTCTATCCACTCTTCGGGTGAGGGACATCTAGGTTGCTTCCAAGTTCTGGCTATTACAAATAAAGCTGCTATGAACATAGTGGAACAGACATCTTTGTTGTATGAATGGGCATCTTTTGGATATATGCCTAAGAGTGGAGTTGCTGGGTCTTGTGGTAGGTTTATTCCCATTTTTCTGAGGAATCTCCATACTGATTTCCAAAGTGGCTGAACCAGTTGGCACTCTCACCAGCAATGGAGGAGTGTTCCCCTTTCACCACATACTCTCCAGCATAAATTGTCATTGGTGTTTTTGATTTTAGCCATTCTGACAGGAGTGAGATGGTATCTCAGAGTTGTTTTGATTTGCATTTCCCGGATGGCTAAGGATGTTGAGCACTTTCTCAAGTGCCTCTCAGCCATTTTAGACTCCTCTATTGAAAACTCTCTATTTAGTTCTGCAGCCCACTTTTTAATTGGGTCATTTGCTGTTTTGGAGACTTGCTTCTTGAGTTCTTTGTAAATTTTGGAGATCAACCCTCTGTCAGATGTGGGATTAGTGAATATTTTTTCCCATTCTGTGGGCTGCCTTTTTGTCTTGCTGTGTCCTTTGCCTTACAGAAGCTTCTCAGTTTCAGTAGGTCCCATTTATTAATTGTTGATCTCACTGTCTGTGCTACTGGTGTTATGTTCAGGAAGCTGTCTCCTGTACCTATTCGTTCAAGGGTACCACCCACTTTCTCTTCTAAGAGGTTCAGTGTGGCTGGATTTATGTTGAGGTCTTTGATCCATTTGGACTTAAGTTTTGTGCATGGCGATAAACATGGATCGATCCGCATTCTTCTACATGCCAGTCTCCAATTATGCCAGCACCATTTGTTGAAGATGCTTTCTTTATTTCATTGTATATTTTTAGCTTCTTTGTCAAAGATCAGATGTTCGTACGTGTGTGGGTTAATACCCGGATTTTCAATTTGATTCCATTGGTCTACCTGTCTATTTTTGTGCCAATACCAAGCTGTTTTCAGGACTATAGCTCTATAATAGAGCTTGAGGTCAGGGATGGTGATGCCTCCGGACGTTGCCTTGTTGAACAGGGTTGTTTTGGCTATCCTGGGTCTTTTGTTTTTCCATACAAAATTGATTATTGTTCTTTCAAGGTCTGTGAAGAATTGTGCTGGGATTTTAATGGGGATTGCATTGAATCTGTAGATTGCTTTTGGCAGGATTGCCATTTTTACTACATTGATCCTACCTATCCAAGAGCATGGGAGATCTTTGCATTTTCTGAGGGCTTCTTTAATTTCTTTCTTTAAAGATTCAAAGTTCTTACGATACAGGTCTTTCACTTGTTTGGTTAGCGTTACCCCAAGGTATTTTATGTTGTTTGTGGCAATTGTAAAGGGTGATGTTTCTCTGATTTCTCTTTCAGCCCTTTTATCATCTGTATATAGTAGGGCTACTGATTTTCTTGAGTTGATCTTGCAGCCTGCCACTTTGCTGAAGGTGTTAATCAGCTGTAAGAGTTCCCTGGTAGAGTTCTTTGGGTCATTGATGTAAACTATCATATCGTCTGCAAACAGTGAAAGTTTGACCTCTTCCTTCCCAATTTGTATCCCCTTGATCCCCCTTTGTTGTTGTATGGCAATAGCTAGAACTTCAAGTACCATGTTGAAAAGGTATGGAGAGAGTGGACAGCCTTGTTTTGTTCCTGATTTTAGAGGAATTGCGTTGAGTTTCTGTCCATTTAGTTTGATGTTGGCTGTTGGTTTACTGTATATAGCTTTTATTATGTTTAAGTATGTCCCTGTTATCCCAGATCTCTCCAAGACCTTTATCATGAAGGGGTGTTGGATTTTGTCAAAGGCTTTTTCAGCATCTAGTGAGATGATCATGTGATTTTTGTTTTTCAGCTTGTTTATATGGTGGATTACGTTGATGGATTTTCGTATGTTGAACCATCCCTGCATCCCTGGGATGAAACCTACTTGATCGTGGTGAATGATTGTTTTGATGTGTTCTTGGATCTGATTTGCCAGTATTTTATTGAGTATTTTTGCATCAATGTTCATGAGGGATATTGGCCTGAAGTTCTCTTTCTTAGTTGTATCTTTGTGTGGCTTGGGGATCAAGGTTATTGAAGCCTCATAGAAAGAGTTTGGCAAAGACCCTTCTGCTTCTATTGTGTGGAACACTTTGAGAAGAATTGGTATAAGCTGTTCTTTGAATTTGTGGTAGAATTCTGCACTGAGGCCATCTGGACCTGGACTTTTTTTGGTTGGGAGACTTTTGATGACAGCTTCTATTTCCATAGGGGTTATAGGTCTATTTAAATTGCTTATCTGTTCTTGATTTAGTTTTGGCAAATGATAGCTGTCCAGGAAGTCATCCATTTCCTTTAAATTTTCGAATTTTGTGGAGTACAGGTTTTCAAAGTATGACCTAATGATTCTCTGGATTTCCTCAGAGTCTGTTGTTATGTCCCCCTTTTCATTTCTGATTTTGTTAATTTGCGTGTTCACTCTCTGCTGTTTGGTAAGTTTGGACAAAGGTTTGTCTATCTTGTTGATTCCTCAAAGAACCAACTCTTCGTTGCATTGATTCTTTGTATTGTTTTCCTGGTTTCTACTTTATTGATTTCAGCCCTCAATTTGATTATTTCCTGGCGTCTACTCCTCCTGGGGGAGTTTGCTTCTTTGTGTTCTAGAGCTTTTAGCTGTGATGTTAATTCTCTGGTATAACTGTTCTCCTGTTTCTTCATGTGAGCACTTAGTGCTATGAACTTCCCCCGTAGCACTGCTTTCAAAGTGCCCCATAGGTTTGGGTATGTTGTGTCTTCATTTTCATTGAATTCGAGGAAGCCTTTAATTTCTTTTTTTATTTCCTCTTTGACCCAGGGATGGTGCAGTTGAGCATTATTCAATTTCCATGAGTTTGTAGGTTTTCTGCAATTTCTGTTGTTGTTGAATTCTAATTTTAAGGCATGGTGGTCTGATAAGATGCATGGAGTTATTCCAATTTTTTTGTAGCTGCTGAGGTTTGATATGTTGCCAAGTATATGGTCGATTTTTGAGAAGGTTGCATGTGGTGGTGAGAAGAAGGTATATTCTTTTTTATGTGGATGAAATGTTCTATAGATATCTGTTAATCCCAGTTGGGCCATTACTTCTATTAGACCCTTTGCTTCTTTGTTGAGTTTCTGTCTGGTATTCCTGTCTAGTGGTGAGAGTGGTGTGTTGAAATCTCCCACTATAACTGTGTGGGGCTTTAGATGAGATTTAAGTTCTAATAATGTTTCTTTAACGAATGTGGATGCCTTTGTATTGGGGGCATAGATGTTCAGGATAGACACTTCATCTTGGTGGGTTTCACCTGTGATGAGTATGTAATGACCTCCTTCATCTCTTTTGATTGATTTTATTTTAAAGTCTAGTTTGTTAGATATTAGGATTGCTACCCCTGCTTGTTTCTTGGGTCCATTTGATTGAAAATTTTTTCCCAACCTTTAACTCTCAGGTAATGTCTGTCTTTGAGGGTGAGGTGTGTTTCTTGTATGCAGCAGAAGGAAGGGTTCTGTCTTCGAATCCATTCTGCTAGTCCGTGTCTTTTTATGGGTGAGTTAAGGCCATTAATATTGAGGGATATTAATGACCATTGATTGCTCATCCTTCTTCGATTTGCGATGGTTGTTGTTGTTGGAATTATGTGTGGAATTTCACCCCTTTGTTCTTTTGGCTGTTGGTAGAGAGGGATTCTCTAATGCTTATGTTTTTCTGGTTGTTGTTAGCTTCCTTGGGTTGGAGTTTTCCTTCCAAAATTTTCTGTAGGGCTGGGTTAGTGGACACATATTGGTTGAATCTAGTTTTGTCATGGAATATCTTGTTTTCTCCGTCTATAGTGATTGAGAGCTTTGCCGGGTATAGTAGTCTGGGCTGGCATCCATGGTCTCTTAGTGTAGGTAGAATATCTATCCAGGACCTTCTGGCTTTCAGAGTTTCCATGGAGAAATCAGGTGTAATTCTGATAGGTCTGCCTTTATATGTTACTTGACCTTTTTCCTTAGCTGCTCTTAATATTCTTTCTTTATTCTGTATGTTTGGGGTCTTGATTATTATGTGGCGAGGGATTTTTTTGTGGTCCACTCTATTTGGTGTTCTGTAGGCTTCTTGTACCTTCATTGGCATGTATTTCTTAAGGTTGGGAAAGTTTTCTTCTATGATTTTGTTGAATATGCCTTCTGCCCCTTTGAGGTGGATTTCTTCTCCTTCTTCTATACCTATTATTCTTAGGTTTGGTCTTTTCATGGTGTCCCATATTTCCTGGATGTTTTGTGTTAAGGATTTGTTGGATTTAAGGTTTTCTTTGGTTGATAAATCCATTTCTCCTAGTGTATCTTCAACACTTGAGATTCTCTCTTCCATCTCTTCTATTCTGTTGGTAATGCTTGTATTGGTAGTGCCTGACTGTTTGTCCAGCTTTTCTATTTTCTGCCTTTCTTCAGATTGTGTTTTTTTTTTAATGTCTCTATTTCAGTTTTCAACCCTTGCAGTGTTTGCATTGCTTCTTGCAATTTTCTGTTTATCTGTTCGTCCGTTTGTTGCCTTTTATGAATTTTTTGGTTTGTTCTTTCTTCCATTTCTTGCATTTTTTGGTTTGCTTTTTGTTCCATGTCTCGCATTTTGTGCTTTGTTTCTTCTTCCATTTCCTGGCTTTTTTGGTTTGTTTCTTCTTCCATTTTTTTCATTTTTTGCTTTGTTTTTTCTACCATTTCTTGCATTTTTTGCTTTGTTTCTTCTTCCATTTCCTGCCTTTTTTGGTATGTTTCTTCTTCCATTTCTTGCATTTTTTGCTTCATTTCTTCTTCCATTTTCTGCCTTTTTTGGTTTGTTTTTTCATCCAATTCTTGCATTTTTTGGTTTGTTTTTTCTTCCATTTCTTGCATTTTTTTGGTTTGTTTTTTCTTCCATTTCTTTGAGGGATTTTCCAATATCCTCTTTTAGGGCCTCTATCATTTTCATGAAAGTGCTTTTAAGGTCGTTCTCTTCTGCTTCGTTCGCATTGGAATGTTGGGGTTTGCTGGTGTGGAGTCTCTAGAATCTGGCGGTGTCATATTTGTTTTTCTGTTGCTGACTGTGTTTTTGTATTGTCTCTTTCCCATCTCTTCTTCTAGTGGGTGCAGAAAGAGCCCCTTACTGGTCTGGGGACCAGAGTTCCCTTTTTGGTGGGTGCTAGCAAGTCCAATAATCTGGTGGTTCTTCTATTCCTTGTCCAAATGCTGGTCCATGGGTGGAGAAGAAGAACAGGAATCTGGGGCGCTTAGCCTCCTACCTGGTCCCCTGGATCCTATGCTGGGTCCTATTGTACCTGATCCGGAACAGCTACTTCCCTGGACTCCCAGGCTCCTCTCACTTCCTGGTCTCGATGGTGGGAGAGAAGATCTGGAGTCTGGGGTGCTTGGCTCCCGCCGGGATTGGGAGCTCTGTGCAGTTCCCAGGCGATCTGCAGGCACTGGAACACAGGCCAGGAAGCCGGCCTGTTTACCTGATGCTGCCGGAGGAACCCCCATTGTTCTTACATATGAAATCCAACTCCCAATCTTGTCCGTGTATGGCATCACTTGGAGAAGACTTTTTTTTTCCAGATAGGGTTTCTCTGTGTAGCCCTGGCAGTCTTGGAACTCACTCTGTAGACCAAACTGTCCTCACACTCACAGAGATCCACTTGCCTCAGCCTCCCAAGTTCTGGGATTAAAGGTGTGTACCACCACCGTCTGGTGGGAAGGACATTTTATAATCATGGTGGTCCAATGAAACACTCCAAGTCAATTAACTCCAAATCTCTAGCTGTATGATACATGTACAGCATTTTCAAACCTTCCCAAGAGATTCAATAAATCTTGGATCCTATAGTGTGGTCCTGATGCCCAAGCCTCAACCATCCTCAGCATCAGGTCTGGAACATTTCTAGCTGCATGGTACTTAACTGAATACTCCCCCAAATCAGCCCACACCAAGTACTTCTTCCTCTGTATTTAGTTTTGCTATTTCCCCATTGCGCACTCATCTCCAGATCATTTTTTCTTGAAGTCTTGGGGCACTCATCCCTCTCTAGCATATATAGTGAATACTTGGGTCCATTTCCCATTTATTTGTATGGAAGATGTGTTCATATTTAAATCCATGTGTATTCTTAAAAATTGCAGCATATCAGAAATACCATTCAGTATATTTACTCAGCACAATGTTTCTGGTGGTAACTGTGACATATTGGTGAGCATATTTCTGATTGCTACCTTGGCCCTATTCTGTGCTGGCAAAAGCAATACGATTACAAGCAGCTCCCCGTGTCTCTGTGTGGCCTGTGCCATTTCTCTGAATGAATAATCCAGAAGAGGAACTTCAGGATATGACAATCACTTCTGCAACTTCTCCTGCATACAGCCCCTGAGCTAACCTTGTCTTAAGGAGCCTGACTTTCCCCTACCCTCAGAAAACCATTAATAGCTTCATTTATTTTATCAGCTTTGTTAGACTATAATTGACAGTAATATGCATTTGCTTCAAGCAGGTACACATAAGTACAGATCAGTGTAAATACCACAACCTAGATTCAAAATATATCCATCATTCCCAAATCCCCTTATAATTACCCACTTTCCCAGACAATGACCTACTTATCAATCACTGATATGTATATTGTTAGCATATGTTATATTGGCCCTTTTTAGAATTTCTCTTGCTATATATTAGATTCATCTTTCCCAGATTTTCCCAAGTTTCATTCAAAATATACATTCTTCCACACGTTCACCATGTGTGAGAGTCATCTGCACTATGACTTGTAATAGTGTCTTGTCCATTTCAATCACTGAGTATTTCATTATACAGTTATACTATAGTTGTTGATCCTGTCGCTTTGTTCTAGTACCTGTGCCTACAGAGTTCAGAAGAGGGTGTTGGATCCCCTGGAACTGGAGTTAAAGTCAGTTATGAGCCACCATGTGGGTGCTGATCCCAAGTCCTCTGAAAAAAACAGGCAGAGTTTTTAACTGATGAACCATCTCTCCAGCTCCGCCTGAAGCTTTTTTAGTTAAATAATTACAGGATCAAGCCCTTTTAGTTAACTACAAAACAAATGCTGATTGACAGGAAGCTACTAATATAAAGAAACTCCATCTAAACTTTACCTGGCTTCTGGCTGGAGTTGTAATTCAATAAGTAGAATGCTCACCCAGCATTCAAGAAACACTGGGTTCTACATCCAGCACTGCCTGTTATCCCAGCATTTGGGAGGGAGAGGCAAGAGAATCAGACAGAAGTACAAAGTCATTCTTAGCTACATGGTCAGTTCAAAGTCAGCCCAAGACACATAAATAATAACAAAATTTACATATAGTTCCATAAAATATAAAAATAAATAAAATTGCTACATATAAATGATAAATAAAATATAACAATCTCAAAAATAATAATTTGCAAATAATAATAATAAACGTCAGCCAGTTTCCTTTGATGGTTTTATCTTCCATAGTTATATACCATGCCCATATCAGAAATGGGACATTGCTGTGTATAGTTCAGTGTCATTCTATTCCATGTGTGGAGTTCAATAACCTGTGACAATCCAGAGGGAAAGCTACTTCACCATTACAAACTCCTCCCTCAGGCCATCCACACCTTCACGGTCACACCAGCCTGCAACACCTTTAACTTCGCCTGCTATATAATTGAATCTAGCTATGGGAAAGTTTCATCCCAGTGTAGCGATATTAGAAGGTGGAGCCTAGTGGTAAATTTTTAATCATTGGACCTGATACTTCTCCCAAGTCCTAGACTGAAGGAAGGTGAACAGTTATTTTCCACCACACATTCCTGCCACACACCAAACCAGTGGGCCAATGGATCTTGTACAGAAATCTTTTAAAATAAGCCAAAGTAGTGGGTGTGGTGGGGCCTGATACAATACCCAAAACTTGGGAGCTATAGTCAGGAGAAATGAAACTTCAAAGTCATCTTACCCACACAGCAAATTCAAGACCACACTGGGCTACATAAGATCCTATCTCAACAAAAGCAATGCCAACAACAAAAATCAAAACAAACCTTTCCTCTTTCTAAGTTAATTGTCTCAGGTATTTGTTGCAATAATCAAAATTAACATTTTGCCAATCAGAAAACGTGAATTTATTTCCTGGCTCTATGAATTCTTTTTTATTGCTGTTTAGGGTTGTTGCTTCTATCCCAAGGCTGTTAAGAAAAGAAATCTGCTATAAAATTTAAGACTAAGTTTTCACTTCCTGGGATAAATGTGCTAGAATAGTTGTTCTCACCCTTCCTGGTGATGTGACCCTTTAATACAGTTGTGGTGATCCCCAGCTATAAATTTATTTTTGCTACTGTTATGAATCATAATAAAAATCATTTCTGATGGTCTTATGTGACCCCTGTGAAAAGGTCATTTGACCCCAAAGGGGTTGCAGTTCACAGGTTGAAAACCACTGCCCTAAAGCATGATTCCTGGTTCTGTTGATAGACACTTAAATTTTAGGTGTAGCTAGATAAAGGGTTACTCAATCGCTAGTCACGCATTGTTTCTGGATGTGTTAAAGGATGCTCTGAAGAGACTGGGATTCAAATCAGCAGACTAAGGAAGGAAGTTTGGCCATCACCCAACATAGATAGACACCATCCAAATGACTGAGGGTTAGGGCCATCCTAACACAGCAGGCCAGTCTTCCATTTTGATTAACTCTTATTCGTCTCTTCTTTATTTTGTATATTTTATTTTTTGGTGTTGTGTCAAAGAATCCTTCAAAATTTCAGTCCAAAGTTGTCTTTGGAAAGTTTTATATGCTGCATTTGTATCTATCATCCATTTTAAGTTAATATTTGTAAAAAGTCAAAAGTTTAGGTTGAAGTTCTTGTTTGTGGTTTTGAGCCTATGAATATGAAATTGAGAGCACCATTTTAATATAAAATCAAAATTATGTCATTATTATTAACATAATGCATGTGACATTTTAAAAAGCAATGACATCACATAGAACAAAACTAGTATGAATAATTTAGTATCTTTGAAACTATTAATATCTAACTTAATTATTTGATTTTTGTCTAACAAGAAAACTGAATTGTACAGTACTAAGTACAAAACAACCAGCTTCTGAAATTGTTCATCTAGACCTTAGATCACAACTAATGATACTAGCACAGCAACCACAACTGTCTACCATCCTTGTATGTGTTGCCATCTAGGTTTCCTAGTCTCTTCCGTTAGTCTCTGTGTCTGTCCTTCTATAAGTCTGCACAAGCCACAAAAAACTTTTAAAATCAGGTTGAATGAATGATTCTTTCCTCTTCACTCCTTTGTCAAAGTACCTTGGTGATTCTAGTCTTTTGCCTTCGCATGTAAATTTTAGAACATGCTTGTCTGAATCTATAAAAGTTCTTGAAAGATGTTAATAGAAGTTGTAATCTGATTTAAAAGGAAACTGACTTTTTTTTTTTTTTGGTTTTACGAGACAGGGTTTCTCTATTGTTTTGGAGGCTGTCGGTCCAGCCTGGCCTCGAACTCACAGAGATCCGCCTGCCTCTGCCTCCCGAGTGCTGGGATTAAAGGCATGCGTCACCACCGCCCTGCGGAAACTAACATTTTTAGCATGGTGATTGTACAGCTCATGAACATGGTGTCTTACCATTTGTTTCAATATGCTATAGTTTAATTCCAAATTTTATAGGTGGCAGTATACATGATTTATATGCAACTTAAAGAATCATAGCTAAGTATTTCTTTTTTGAGAGATTATAAATTGCATATTTAATGTGATTATCATGTACTTACTTCAAACTTAGAGAGCTAGTTTTTTTATCATTTTTTATTTTAATTTTAAATAGCTTGTTTTACATGTCAATCCCAGTTCCCTCTCCCTCCCCTCTTCCCACACTCCCCTTCCCCCCCTCCCTCCCACCCTATTGCCAAATCCTTCCACATAGGTGATATCTAGAGTCTGTCATTTTACTCTTGGTAGGGTCAAGGCACTCCCCTAAGAGTCCAGGCTGAGAGAGCATCTCTCTTTGTGCTATAGGCACATGAAGACAGTTTGTATACCAGGGATAGACACTGATCCACAGCTCAGGGCCCCATAGGTTGCCCAGGCCTTCTCACTGACACTCACATTTGGGGGGTCCAGATCAGTCCCATGCTGGCCTCCCCACTGTCGGTCTGGGGTCCAAGAGCTCTCCCCTGTTCAGATCAGCTGTGAGAGCTAGTTTTTATCTGTTGAACTTGTATCTTGAAACTTGACTGTAGTTATTTATTATAAGGGTTGTTTCATTTTTGCTGTTTTGGAGATTCCTTGGCATTTGCTGTGTAGACCCTCATATCATCTTAAAACAGGTATTTTTATCACTTCTGTTCTAATCTATGTACCTTAATTGCCTCTTCTCTCCTTATTATGCTGACTAGGACTGCCAGTCCATAGTGAATACGAGTAGAGAGAGTAATCACTTCTCTCCTGCTTTGTTTGTCTTACATGGAAACAATCCACCTTTCATTGCACAGTGACAGGTGTAAGATTGTAGATTTTTGGAAATATAAGACTAGGGAAGTTTCTGTATATCTCCTTTTTTTTCTTAGAGTTTTGTCATCAACAGAGTTTGGTTAAACATCCTTTCTTTATCAGATGACATGGTCATGTGATTTTCCTTCTTTAGATTAGTGGACTTTGATCTCAATTATTTTATTCCATTTGCTGTCATCTTATATTCCCCCTAAAACTCCCCTAATCTTAGATTCTTTTTTTTTCGAGACAGGGTTTCTCTGTGGCTTTGGAGGCTGTCCTGGAACTCCCTTGGTAGTCCAGGCTGGTCTCGAACTTACAGAGATCTGCCTGCCTCTGCCTCCCAAGTGCTGGGATTAAAGGCATGCGCCACCAACGCCCGGCCAATCTTAGATTCTTTACAGGTGTGTTTGCCAGTAAGACTTGATGCAAATTTCCAAGAACATTGTCAGTTTACATATATATATATATATATATATCCTTCTTTTCTTCTGATAATTTCATAGTGTTTGAAAGAGAACCACACCTGTAGATAGATTTTTCTGTCCTCCAAATCATGACATGGAGACATCTTATTAATTATGAAAGCTCAGCCAATAGCTTATGCTTGTCTTTAGTTAGGTCTTATAACTTAAATTAACTGATATCTATTAATCTACATTTTACCAAGTGGCTTTTACCTCTATCCCATTTTGTATATTCGACTCATCCCATGTCTGTCTGGCTTCTCTACCCTTCTTCCCAGTGTCCTCTATGCCCAAAAATCCCAACTAGCTATTGGCTATTCAGCTTTTTGTTAAATCAATCACAGTAATATATTTTCACACAGTGTAAAGGAATATTCCACAGCACACACCTTTACTACGTTAAGGAGGCTAGAACTTTGTTAGTTAACTTGCAATGTCATGAAAGCATCATGAACTGTGCATTCATTTACACACCCACACAAGCACATACATGCACACATATATGCCCATAGTATGCTTACATTCACACCTAATCAGCATCACTCAAGTGCTCATTTCTCAAACACAAAACTGATAGCAAACACTAAGGTAAATGAGATACAGGAAAAGGAAGCTGTTTGGGAGGGAAAGCATCAAGTCAGCTTCTCATCTTTAAAAGAATTAGGCCAAACCAAAACTTGCAGCGGAAATATCATAGACAGTGTGTCAGAATCTGGGTTAGCAGATAAACTGCATTAAAGTTCACAGCATTTACCTTCTAAGCCAATCTTGTAACCACTTCCTATCATCACCACCTCATCTTAACAAAGTTAATCAAACCAATTCTGCTTTTAAATTCTGAAAAGGAAAAACATACCCACATTTAATACAGCAGTAAAGTGAAAAATCCAGGGACAAAAGTGTATTAAAAAGAAAATAAACCACAGCAGGGGAGGGAAGAAATGAAAGAAAGAAAGGGGACCTTGCATAATAATTCAGTGACTAATAACACCATTGCTCTTTTCAGGCAGTACATGCAACATATATAAACATAGAAACTCTTACAATCTTTCTTCTTCAGTACTAATTATTAATGTCTTCTGGTTTTGTTTTGTTTTATCTAGCTGTGCATTGGTTCCTAAGGAAGATATGGTTTATTTTGGCTCATAGCTTAAAATGAGACGTAGTGCCAGGTGCTGGTGGTGCACACCTTTTAATCCCAGCACTCAGGAGGCAGAGGCAGGCAGATCTCAGTGAGTTTGAGGCCAGCCTGGTCTACAAAGTGAGTTCCAGGACAGACTCCAAAACAATACAGAGAAATCCTGGAGAGAGAGAGAGAGAGAGAGAGAGAGAGAGAGAGAGAGAGAGAGAGAGAGAGAGAGAGAGAGAGAGAGAGAGAGAGATGTAGTCCACCACCACGGCAGGGAAGGCATGCCAGCAGGAGCATTAGACAGCTGGTAACGCTGCATCCACAATCAAGAAAGTGCAGAGATGAAATGAATGCTGGAACTCATCTTGCTTTTTTTCTTTTTATTCAATCCAAGACCCCAACCAGTGGAATATCACCAAAACCTACGTGTGTCTCCAAAGTGATTCCAAAACCAGTAGTTGACAATCAAGGTTAACCATCATAATCTGGAATATCACAGAGCCATACTTTTGCATATCTGGTTGTGTCTTATGTCCCTTAGCAGCAGTTGACATGGTATACTAGATCTTTGGGTTCCAGCCTCACTTACCCCATTTAAGGCAAGAGACCTAGATCAGTTTAGGTCAGGATTCCTCAACCTGGTAATTTTCTTTTATCATTTTTCCAGTTTAGCAGCATCCTGCTTTATTTCTTACTACCATTCAGAAAACCTCTTGAACTATAGAGTCCTTTGGAATAACCTTGATTTTTTTGTTGTTGTTGATCCCCTCAACGACATATTCTTCCTCCTCTTCCTTCCTTATCCCTACCACCTGCCTTTCAAGACAGTCCATGCCATCACTTTCAGTAAGTTTTCTCTGAGTGTCCATGTGGCAGTACCCAAACTGGAAAATACTCCATCAAGAGTGATCATATAGTCATCAATTAGGAACGTGGGCCTCTGTGACATTTTATAGTTCTGGGAATCAAAGCAGTCCATGATTGACTAATCTAGGAAGGAGTGCTGTTTTGAACCATTGCTATGTTAAGTGGAGCTGGCAAGGACTGAACCAGCCCAATTCTCCTAAGTCAGCAGATGCTGCTTCTCTTTCCAGACACAACCCTGGTGCCCACACTTCACCCACTCAGAACCACTTTGTGGCCCAGAGCAAACCTGAATACAAAAGTTACCTCCACATCTAGCATTCAGCCCCCTCTTCCTGGATAACTCTTACTCATCTTCTGATTGTCCTTTGATATAACCTCCCCCAAAAGCCTACTATGCTTCTCCAAGGCCTCTTAGAGCATTTATCACACTGGCTCTGAACTTTCCACTTCCGTGCCTTTGAGCCTGTGAGAATCATAAGGGTCCATACTGTATCCTTTGTAAAGCACCATGACATAGAATATTGCCAGGCTAAGATGTGAAGATGAGTTTTATGGCATATTAACCAATGTCAGAACTCTTGGCCTCCAACCAATAAACATACCAGAAGTACACAGTTTTGTTATAGGTGGATACTGGAGTCCAGTGGCACCTACAGGGATTTCCATGCTCTTCTGTGTCAGAACAAGGAATTAAACCAAGAACCCATAGTGGTAGAAGAAGAGACCATTTATTAAGAAAGACAGAACTTCCAAGGAAGAAAGTATACCAGAGCTGGGGGAAAGATCAGAGACCAATGGCAATTGTTGTCCAAAGGATTGGCATGTTTGCATCACAATATCATTTCAGATCATTCACACAGTGTGATTTTCCCCCCTGGGCATGCTGTTATGTGCCAACTTTGTTAAGGAGGATCTAGTCTTTTTCTCTCTACTTTCTGGCTTTTTTGCATACTAATTTTGACCTGAGTCTTTGTCCTACTCTCCACCCACAACTTCCTGAATTGTATCTACCATGTTCATCCAGGCATCTGGGACTAGTAGGGCTGTGCATTTACTAGGCACTTTTCCAATTCCTTGATACATTAATTCATTTAATCCTCACAACCCACTGTCATTATCTGTAGTTCAGAGAAACTGAATTGTCAAAGTTATACAAGCACAGAGTCCTGGAGTCTGAGCTTAAACCTTGAGAATTAACTCTAGAGATATGACATTAACTCTAGTTTGTTTGGCTTCCTTCTCCCACACCAAACTCCTCTTCTCTTAGGTCTGGATGGGGCCTGGTTAAGTGAATCTTTCATAGTATCATACAATGGCAAGTGATAGCTACTCCACAAGAGAATCCGAGTGTGGCTACATCTCTCCATTTTGCATTTCAGTGAACCTATCTCTTTGTATCACATAACTTATATTTGACTCCAAGTCACCCTTCTTCCAAGAATATTGTCACCATCCTTCCTCTCTCCTTCCATATATGTTTGTGGAGCAATGGTAGAAGTAAAAATGGGTGAACTGCTGCTGTTGGACCCTCCTCTTAGGACAATTTTGGCAGAGTTTACATTTTCCCTTCCAGAACTCCTACATCAGAAGAGGCCTCCTGCTTCTCAAACATCGGGAAGCACAAAGGCTCTAGCCATAGCACCCACAGGGTTCAGTGAATTACAGGAGAACCTTTTTTCTTTCTCCTCCTCCTCCTCCTTCCTCCTCCTCCTTCTCCTCCTCCTCTTCTTCTTCTTTCTTCTTCTTCTTCTTCTTCTTCTTCTTCTTCTTCTTCTTCTTCTTCTTCTTCTGCTTCTTCTTCTTCTTCTGCTTCTTCTTCTTCTTCTTCTTCTTCTTCTTCTTCTTCTTCTTCTTCTTCTTCTTCTTCCCCTTCTCCTTCTCCTTCTTCTTCTTTATTTGTAAAAGAGTATCTTGGGATGGGGGACAAGAAATGCCACAAAAATTACACCATGCAACAGACCTTACATGAGATTTATTGGGTAAGGGTGGGTGAAAATGGCTGCCTCTAAGCATAGATGGAAACAGATAGAGTGGGACCAGGTCATGATGGTATGCTTTATAGGGGATATGGAGCATGCACATTGGGAAAATACACAATGGTAGAAATGTGTCACCTTAGTTGGGTCATTGGCATTGAGTCATTAAAGGAAGAGAGGAACCTGGTTCTGGAATGTGGATAGTCCTTATTTGACTAACAGAGACGGCATGACCTGAAGAGCAACTGGCTAGTTCAGCCACAGATAGGCAGCTGAGTCTCCTCAGAACTCCAAGTAATTGTATCTCACTTGACTGCATAAGGAAAGGTAAGAGGACAGGCTTTAAAGGAGAGAACCACTACCCAAGATACAAAAAATTTGCTGTCGACCAAGATTGAGGGGGTGCCCTAAGGAGCTCTGGTGGATGGAGCAAAGTTGCAACACCTTTTCTACAGAGCAGGCAGGCTTACCCTAATGGAAGTCAAATTAAGTAAAGTCACTTCTCTTAAAGCCACACCAACAGCAAGTTTCTGGAGTCATCAAGGCTTGATAGAGGCAAACTTAGGGAGAGGGTAGGAGCTGAGCTGAGAGGTGGGAAGGATAGACACACAGATTGTGAATATTCCCCTAAATGACATTTATTGTTTTATCTATTGTTATGTAAAAGTGTTCCAACATATAGAGGCTTGAAAATAATTGTTTGATTGTATGTTATAATTGTATAACTTAAAAACTTGACCAGAATTTGTCTGGGTAAACTTTATGTATGTCAACATCAGAAATTCCTTGGTTTCATTGAGATGGCAAATGAGATAGACAAAAGCAGCTTCCTTTTTAAGTCTGTTTTAACAGAGAAGACTGGAGATCTGTACTCAGACTCTCAGTCAACCCTGTGCATGGCCTCATCAGCATAGCAGTGTGAACTAAGTTCCCAGGGATGGGGGAAATCACATCTCTGTAAAAGACTCCTCAAAGCTGACTGACTGATTGATTTATTGATTGATTGATTGATTAGAAATTAGAGTGGAAAATTACACTCCTAGATCTGCCTTCCCTTGTGTTTGGCCTAACATCTATCTTTATGACTATTAGATAAATCTTTTTGTAATGTATTGACAGACTCCCTAGCGTACAGCAACCCAAAGGCTAAGAATGCCATCAGATAGCACCTGAGGCATACAGAAGAGATTTCTCTACCTTTTTGTTTTCACCAACTTATTTGAAAAGTATCTTGATTTATGATGTTCTTTATTCTCTTAATATAAAAACTTCATGACACTATTATCACATTGGTATTTGCAGTAACTTATATCTGTGTTCCCAGTCCATGGTCACTCATATTTGTCTCCAGAATAAAATATATTTCATTCCCTTTGAGATGAAAGCTTCATTTTGTATAAACAGTGTCTTCACCAGCATAGTGGCATCAGATAGATGACTTCATAAGTGATGGTTTAGAGCACCAAGAGATAATGTTCCAGGGGATCTAGATAGAAACTGTAAGGATTCTTATAACCCAGAAGTCTCAGAATGTCCTATTATTCTATTGGTATAGAAAAACACTGTAAACAGCCTTTCTGTGGAACAGTTTTTGTACATTATAAATATGTATTGCTCTCATCATTAATAAAAAGCTGATTGTCTAATAGGCAGGATTTGGGGGGCAGAGAGGATGATGGAAAGAAGAAGAAGAAGAAGAAGAAGAAGAAGAAGAAGAAGAAGAAGAAGAAGAAGAAGAGCAGAGTTAGAGGAGTTGCAAGAGACACACAGAGAAGCAAGATGAACATGCCACATTAAAAAAAGATACTGCCACATGGAAGAAGGCAGATAAGAAATATGGGTTAATTTAAAATGTTAGAATTAGCTGTCAGCTAAGCATTTATAATTAACATTAAGTTTCCATGTCAGTTATTTGGGAACTGGTGAGGGGGAAGAAAAGTCTCCCTTACAGCCTATATTCCAAGAAAGTGGAATTCAACCTTGTATCTCAATGAAGGGGTGGTAAAGAATTTTCAACCATAGGGCAACAAGAGGACCCAGTAGGCAAAGCTGTTCACCACCAAATCTGATGGTCAATCCTTTGGTCCCAGAAGGTAGAAGGAGAGAATGGACTTCTGCAAGTTTTCCTTTGATTTTTATACATATGCCATGGGACATACACATGCAAACACACACACACACACTAAAAAAAATCATAAACTTTTTAAATTCCACCATGTTGAATTTCCCACACTGCAGTAGAGCTAGGAAGGTTATGTTAGTCTTGCTGTAGGATATTTTCTCTACACATTTGTGTTGAGTTCTTGAGGATATAAGCCACCCATGGTCCTATGAAATAAAGATACATACACAGAGAGAGGGGAGGGGAGAGGGAGGGAGAGAGGGAGAGAGGGAGGGAGAGAGAGACAGAGAGAGAGAGAGAGAGAGAGAGAAATGAGTAAGACAACTTCATGAATGGTATAGCTGTTGGAAAGCTCATGGAAAGTAGACTAGAATAGGCTAAAAGAATAGTTACACTGAGGGATGGAGAGACGACTCCATGATTAAAAGCACTGCCTATTCTTCCAGAGCACCTGGGTTCAATTTCCAGACCCATATGGCAGCTAACAACTATCTGTAGCTCTAAGATCTGATACCCTCATACAGACATACATTCAGGGAAAACACAAAAGCACATAAAATAAAAATAAATAAATTAAAAAAGAATAGTTACACTGTGCCTGGCATATAATAAGAACTGAAAAAGAAAATGTTGGCTATAATTTGTATACAAACTTTGCCATAAGCCAAGCAGGTGGTTTTGCTGTTTAGTTTTATTTCAACTTTATGCAAGCTAAGTCATCTAAGAAGAAGGAACCTCAGTTGAGAAAATGCCTCCATAAAATCTGGCTGTGGACAGACCTGTAGGACATTCTCTTAATTACTGATTGATGGGAGAAGATCCGACCCATTGAGGATGGTGCCAACCCTGGGCTGGAATCCCAGGTTCTATAAGAAAACAGGTTGAAAAAGTCAGAGGAAGCAAGACAGTCAGCAGCTCCCCTCAATGGCCTTTGCATCCATTCCAGCCTCCAGGTTCCTACCCTGTTTGACTTCTTGTCCTGACTTCCTTCAGTGTTGGACTGTAATGTGGAAGTGTAAGCCAAATAAATCCTTCCCTCACCAACTTGCTTTTGGTCATGGTATTTAATCAGAGCAATGATAACCATATCCAAGACAGTGACATTACCTATAATACCAACATGTAGGAGATAGGCAGTGTTAGAAGAGAATGCAGGTCCCCTTTTGCTGGTTCTTAGCCTAATAGATAAAAGAACTTAAGGAAACTTGAGAGCAATTTTAGGATTTGAAAGGAAAAACGACACGGCAGACAATCTGTAGATTTTGGTAGCTTCCTGGGAGATACATAAAAGGAAGACAAAATGTCATGGTATTTGTGTATCTCTAACACAATTTGTGTGTCTCTAACTAACAGAAAACAGGCAGCCTCAGCAATAGAAGTTGGAAATCAGTTGCAGGGTAGGATAGGGGAATCTTTAGCGAGAAAAAGTGAGACTGTTCAGAGGGAAGTGAAAAGAAGCTAGGGACCCTTTCCTCTTTTTGCAATAAGAAGTGGGAAATGGTATGTTCATACTACATACTATGCTATATAGAAGTCACTGTAAAAGTCCTTTACCTAACCTTCCCTGATCTTGGACATTGAGAGCTGAGACTTTCTTAAATCAAACAGCAAATTTAATGAGTGTAGATTGAAGTCTGGACGTTTTGACTCATAAACAACACAGCTGAGAGTCTGGGCATTCTTTTATTTTTTTCCCAAAGAATGAACAACCAGGTGCAATGCTTCAGGCTCTTCCCACTAGAACCAGTTCACTTCACCAATGTCCTTTGATAGTGGCCCAGAAAGGAGTTGTAGTACTGGAGCTGACACATTTTGGTAAATTCCTGTATACCGTGTGGACTCGTCTAGAAACCAGAGACCCCTATGAATGTAACAAAAAGTCAGGCCCAGATGCCATTCCCAGAGCTCTCAATATAGCAGCAGTACTTTTTATTTTGGGGTCATTTGTTTGGATGTTCAGACAGGGTCTTATTATAGCCCAAGCTTACCTTCAACTTACTATGTAGGTAGGTTTACCTTAAATTTTGATTCTCTTACCTCTATCTCTAGAGTTCTGGGATTGATGGGAATGGGCCATCACATCTAGAAAGCAGCAGTCTTTTGTGACCGAGTCCACATCTGGCCTCATTTTACCTGGGATTACAGCACAGACAGAGCTGTGTATCTTGTTGGAGTGGATTGGATGGACAATTAGACAAAAAGATCCACAGCCCATGTCTAAACGGTGTTTTAGAGTTTGATAGTTTAGACTAGAGGATCTGTATGCTGCTCATACTGAAACCAAGTATAAGGAAACATAAGAAAAACTTATTTCCAAACTTCACCCTTAATGAGGAAATTTGAGGCCAGTCCAGAAAAGTTGATGGAACGTGTGTCGATCATAGGGCTATTCCCCGCACTGGAAGAGGGAAGCAAAGCAAGCACAAGGCATACAGACTTGAAAAGAGACATGGAAAGTGGAGCAAACTCAGGTGAGTTCCTTTGCATACATTTTGAACTCACATTTTCTTCTTTTAGTAGCCTGCACCAGGGGTTCTGAAGTTTGGTGGTCATCAGAACCTCTTAGCAGGCTAATTAAACCGTAAGCGTTATGAGGCTTGCTTCTGAGACTCAGATTCCTTTCATCTGGGCTTTCCCAAGAATCTGTACTTTTAGAGAAGGCAATCTATGACTCTCTCCTTGAATAGAACAGATATATAATGTTTTCCTTGCTGGAAGAAGCAGAGGGGCTTGTTTGACTCCAAGTTGCTATGTAAATTCTTATTTTTGATGGCTGGATAACTTAGAACTATTTCTCACTCTAAATAATCCCATGGGACAAAAAACTAAATTCACTCCCTTAGAGTTGAAATAAGTCAAGGGGATGGTAAGGAGGGGGCACAACAGAAAAATGGAAGCCAAATTCCTAGAATATGTTAATATAAAACAACAACTTCACTTTAAAGAATATAGCAGTTTACTTCATGTCAAATATGAGATGCCCAGAACATGGAACCAAGTTATCTGGGAAGGCCTGTTGTACTGGGGACAAGGTTACATGACATTTTGTTTTTTGAGACAGAGTCTTGGATAGCCCAGACTGACCTCAAATCTGCTGTGTTGCTGAGGATGTCCTTAAGCTCTTAATTCTCCTGCTTTTACCTCCATAATGCTGGGGTTACAGGCATACACCAACACATCATGAACTTTTACAGTCACAGAACAAAAGAAAGCCATAAATTAAGACCTTGATATCATTTTTGTTTCTAACTTGTTGAAAACATGTATTGAGAATGGATATTAAACTTGGTCTTGTGCATTTAATAACAAAGATGATGTAGGTTTTATTTCTGTTCTGTTATGGTGACCTAAATTGTTTAACATTCAAATGTTTAGGCAACCTCACATTTCTAGGACAAACACACTTGGTTATGTTATATTGCCGTTTAAAATACATTACTGAGACCAGAGAGACGGCCCAGTAGACAAAGGTGCTTTTCACCAAGCCTTATAGCCTGAGTTCTATCCCAGGGATCCACCTGGTAGAAGGAGAAAATCAACTTCCACATGTTGTCCATTGACCTCCAAATGCATACCATGGCAAGTGTGTGATGCATACACTCATAAACACAAATAAATAAATAAATGTAATAAATATTTAAAATGTATTACTGACTTTGACTCAACTTACATTTTGGAAATAATTTTTATGTTAGCTACAGATGTAGTTCAGTCAGTACAACATTTGCCTAGCATGGACAAAGCTCTGGATTTAGTTTCCAGTACTGCATAAACCTGGTGTGGTAGCACAGGCCTTGAATCCTGCCAGTCTCAAAATGGAGTTAGGAGGATCAGAAGTTCAAGACCCTGGGCTATATAATGAGTTTAAGAAAAGTCTCTTTCAAAAAGTAAACGGAGAGCCGGGCGTTGGTGGCGCACGCCTTTAATCCCAGCACTCGGGAGGCAGAGGCAGGCGGATCACTGTGAGTTCGAGACCAGCCTGGTCTACCGAGCGAGTTCCAGGACAGCCTCCAAAGCCACAGGGAAACCCTGTCTCGAAAAACCAAAAAAAAAAAAAAAAAAAAAAAAAAAGTAAAAGGAGAAGTTTTGTTTCATGAAGACAGTATGTAGTTTTTGCTAATTGTAAATTCTAATTTTGGTATCATGGTTACACTTGCCTCATAAAGCAAGTTGAAGGGGATCTATCTTTTATTTCAGGTATTTGTGTAAGGTTAGTGTTGTTTCTTCCTCAAATATTTAAAAAAATTCCTAAAACTAAGCTCTGCCTCCTCTGTGCTGAAGCTTCAAATATCAGTTAAGTTCTTTCAGATAGCACCAGCACATTTATAGTTAAAAGATAGCCATTTGATAGCCGGGCTTTGGTGGTGCACGCCTTTAATCCCAGCACTCAGGAGGCAGAGGCAGGTGGATCTCTGTGAGTTCGAGGCCAGCCTGGTCTACAGAATGAGTTCCAGGACAACCTCCAAAGCAATACAGAGAAACCCTGTCTTGAAAGACAAAACAAACAAGCATACAAAAACAAGAAAAGAGATAGCCATTCGAGTAGAGTACATGGACAAAATATGGGACTTTCTATCTTTTTTCCCCCCTTCGGTGATTTATACTCCTCACTTTCCAGTGTTTTTAGTTGTCCCAACCTTGGGTACCTGGTTCTTCAAGACAGAGGGGAAAAATAAGGTATATTTGTACAGCTTATTTCCTTTAACATAATGATCTCCATTTGCAACCATTTTCCAGCAAATTACTTAATATCATTTTTCTTTTTCTTTTTCTTTTTTTTTTTGGTTTTACGAGACAGAGTTTCTCTGTTTTGGAGGCTGTCGGTCCAGCCTGGCCTTGAACTCACAGAGATCCACCTGCCTCTGCCTCCCGAGTGCTGGGATTTAAGGCGTGCGCCACCAACGCCCGGCTCTCATTTTTCTTTATGGGTGAATAAAACTCCATTGTGTTATGCCTTAGTTGCTGTTCTATTTCTGTGAAGAGAAACCAGGATGGAGGCAACTTTTATAAAAGAAAACATTTAATTGGGGACCTGCTTAATAGTTTTAGAGAGCTAGGCCATGATCATCATTGTGGGAAGCAGAAAGAAAGGCATGATACTATAGTAGTAACTAAGAGCTTTATATCCTGATCCACAGGCAGCAGAGAGACAGACACAGAGAGAGAGACAGAGAGAGAGAGAATTTCCAGTGACATATCAACTCCAATAAGGACACACTCCTAATTCTTCCCAAACTCTTCCACTAACTAGTGTCTAAGCATTCAAATGGATGACCCTATGGGGCCATTTTCTTTCAAACCCCAATATTACATAAGGCACATTTTTATTTACCAGGTCATCGGTTAGCAGATGACATTTGGCTGATTCTGAATAGTGTTACAAGAAACATAGATGTACAGGTATCTCTGTGTTGTATGGTCTTAGAGACCTTTGGGATTATACTCAGGAATGGGTCATGTGGTAGTTCTACTTTTAGTTTTTTAAGAACCTCCATAATGATTTTCATAGTGCTAAACCAATTTACAACCTCACCAGCGGTGAAGAAGGGTTCCTTTTCCCCCCACACCCTCACCACCATTTGTTGTTTTCATAATGACAGACTTTCTGACTGGGGGGGGGGGAGATGAAATATCTGTATGGCTTTAATTTACATTTCTCTGATCCCTAATGATGTTAAATATCCTTTCTGTGTTTGGGGACATTTGCACTTTTGAGAACTGTCTGCTCATTTCATTAGCCTATTTATTGATTGACTTGGTTGGGTTTTTAGTATTAAAATTCTTTATATATTCTGCACAATAATCTTCTGTCAAATGTATCCCATTCTATAGCCCATGTCTTCCTCTGATTGCTTCCTTTGCTATGCAGAAGCTCTTCAATTTCATGCAATCCCATTTGTCTATTTTTATATTATTTTCTGAGCTATTGGAGTCCTTTTCTAATGAAACTCCTATGACAAATCTTGAAGTGGTTTCTCTGTTTTCCTCTAACAGTTTCAGAAGTCCAGGTCTTAAAGTCTTTAATCCACGTTGAGCTATTTTTTATTGAGATACAGCTTATTTTTCTAGGTATAGATAACCAGTTTTTCAAGTACTATTTGTTGAAAAGATTGACTTTTCTCCAATGCATGACTTTTGTATTTTTGTCAAAAATATAGTACGTAACTATAGCTGTGTGACTTCTCTATTAATTTCATTTACCTGTCTCTTTTTTTTGCCACAACTATGCAGCTTTGTTATGACACAACACACTTTTTAAATTAAAAAAATAATACATGGTCCAACTAGACAGCCCCAGCTGACCTCAAATTCATAATCTTCCCACTTTAGTCCCAAGAAGCCAAACTATACTCATGTACTGCCATGCCCAACCTATTTAAACTTTAATATTTGAAAAGCTCAGACTATTTCTCCAATTATCTTCCTCAAAATACAGGAACATAGGAGTTTGAGTTGCAGTCTTAGCTGCTCCAGCTTCCTGGTTTTATAAATGCTGAGAAAGTGTTTTCACCAGGCTGGACCACTTTCCTATCCTATGAAATGGAGGTATATAAGATATATAATATCTTACAGAAAGTTGCAAGATCACAGGGAATTGCTATGGTATGTAGGCACAGTACCCCCCCCCACAGCAGGTGATGAGAACTCACTTATCTGACTCAGAGAGCTACTGCTTCAAGCTTTCTACTCTCCTCCTTATGTGACCCAGCAGCTTCCACGAATTATCGAGATGAAAAATTCCAGCTCTTCCAGTCATTTCTTCAGTCTTCTCATCTCACTGTTTCCAGTGCCCAGTTACCCAAAGGAAACTGAATAAGTTTGGCTCACTATAGTTTTCTGGACTTCTATGCCCTTGTGTGCTCCAGACAGGTGTTGATCTCTATAAGACCTGTAAACTAAACTCTCAGCGGAAGATGCTTTCTTCCCTGAGATTTAATCCTCAGTGCTAGCAAGGGTTTGTCCTTTATCTGTAGCTTTGGCATTATTTTGCTTTGTCTGTCCTCTCACTTCCTCAGGATGTCCCAAGAAAGAAAAAAAATTTTTTTTTCAACACAAGCCTTATATCCAGATCTATGCAGCTTATGAACAGGAAATGAGAGAGGATGGAGAAAGGGAAAGGAGGGAAGAAAATGAGGGGAGGGAGAAAGAGAGGAAAGACAGACACAACACTCTCTAGCCATTTATTGCATAATGACATTGAATAAATGCTCTCCAGCCAGATACTGAACAATCGGATGAATTAATCTGGGAACATGAGCCCTTTTGTGTACGAGAAACTAAGGCTCGGAAAGGTTTAAAAAAATGTTTCGAGGACACAATAGCGGAGCCCACTTTGGTTTCAAGTTTTTAGGTCCAGTAACACTTCTCTTTTCGCCTACATCTACTGTGAACTTGAGCTATCAAGACTTCTCAGTTGCCAGTCTACCAAGAGAATGGGGCTTGTGACAGAATGTAAATCAATGTTGTGTGTCCTTGGTCAAGAAAGTCTTTCTACGGAAAAGAAAAATGTTCCTTACTTACTTTATATGGTGGCCCAATTCTCAATCTTGTTATAAATAGCTCACCAATGGAATCTGGCCCATGAACCTTACTTTTTTGTAACATGGGTCCTAATGATCTATGTTCCAACCATATGGATTTAAACCCCAAATGTCTATCATTTCAGATGCTCTCAGTACCACTGCCTCCTGGGGCCAAATGGAGTCCTCTGAATCCTCTGATTATTATTATGATCTACAGAGTCACCTATGTGAGAGCAAGACCACCTTTGCCAACTTCACTGCCGTCCTGTACTCTCTGGTATTACTCCTTAGCCTGATGGGTAACAGCCTGGTTTTCTGGGTCTTGGTGAAGTATGAGAATCTAGAGTCACTCACCAATGTTTTCATCCTCAACCTGTGTCTCTCAGACCTTATTTTCTCCTGCCTGCTGCCTGTGTGGGTCTTAGCACAATATCAGGGCTGGTTGCTAGGTGATTTCCTCTGCAAACTCCTCAACCTGGTCTTCTCCATCAGCCTCTACAGCAGCATCTTCTTTCTCACCATTATGACCATCCACCGTTACCTGTCCGTAGTGAATCCCGTCTCTACCCTGGGCATCCATACCCTCCGATGTCGTGTGCTGGTGATCACATCTGTGTGGACAGCCAGCATCCTGTCCTCTATTCCCGATGCTATCTTCCACAAGGTGAATGTCTCAGCATGTGATTATTCTGAACTTCGTGGGTTCTTGGCCTCAGTCTACCAGCACAACATCTTCTTTCTCCTCTCCATGGGGATCATCCTGTTCTGTTATAAACAGATTCTCAGGACCTTGTTTCGTTCAAAGTCCAGACAGAGGCACCGGACAGTCAGGCTCATCTTTACCATCGTGGTGGCATACTTCCTCAGCTGGGCTCCCTACAACCTCATCCTCTTCCTAAAGACACTGCAGGAAACTGAAATCATCCAGAGGACTTGTGAGATCAGGCAACGGCTAGACCTGGCTATGATCATCTTCCGCATGTTGGCTTTCTCTCACTGCTGCTTCAACCCAGTGCTTTATGTCTTTGTTGGGGTCAAGTTCCGCAGACACCTAAAAAGTCTCCTCCAGCAGGTCTGCCAGAAGACATTCGTCTCCGTCCCATCCTCCTACTCCCCTGGCGTCTTTACATATGAGGGCCCCTCCTTCTACTGAGAGGAGAGGATGGGTACACAGAGGTGACTAGGGAAGCTGGAGGAAGTCAAGGAGAAGTGGATTGGGAAGGAGCGTGGCAGAAGACACAATAGAGGAGATGCCAGCAACGACTGCGGGAGCGTGGAGGAACCACATGATGGCTGTGGGAAGGTGGCTTCCACCTGGGCCCTCCAAAGCAATACTCCCTGGACTCAGTTCATCATTCATTCTCTCACTTAGACATAGATTGCTTATCAGTGACTGGTCAGAAGATCCTAAATAGAATGTTTTGCAAACATCGGGAGGGCTCAAACTCTCAGCATGTGCAAACTGTACAATGAGGTTGCTGGCACATAGGATTACCTCGCCTGTTTTTTTGTTTTTTGTTTTCACTTTGGTGGTGTCTGGTTCTTTGATTCCTTGCAGGTTCTGGAGAAAATGTCTTCAGGATAAGAAGACACTAAACTGAAAATAATTCTGTATTCTGGCAAGAGCTGCTGACACACAAACTAGCTTTTAGATATTTGCCCCCTAATTGAATGCAATATGTGCTGCCATCTGAATCTAAGTATTTAGACAATGCAAAGACGAACAAGATATTGTTGCTAACTTCCAGGTGACACCAATGCATCCATGAAGGTTCAGATAAGCATAGACCACTTAACAAAGGCACGCAGGTTGAAGATTCCTCTGTTGTTTCATCTCTTCCAGATTGAGAGAAAGCTGACTTCCTGCCATCTGGATGATAGTGTCAGCATTTCCCTTTCTACCATTCTCCAAAGCTGAGCCCTCCTCAAACACTGCATTCCCTTTCCTGAAGCCCCCAGGGCCAGGTCCTTTGGATTCTGCCTTTCCAATATCTCTCCAGCTTATTCCCAGGATCACATGCCCACGACTCCATCTCTACAATGGCCTCTACTCCACAGTGTCTTCCTGTTGCTTCTTATTTTTTTTCTCTCTTTCTCTGTTCCATCTTCTTCCTCTGGAAAACTGCCTGCCTGGATTTATAGCTTGTCTGCCTAGATCTTTTTTTTTTTTCTTTGAAGCTTTAAATAAAATTATTCTCAAGCCTCCTTCTGAGTTGTTTCTTAAATTCTTTTATTAATGAGCCAAGAACCCCAAAAGAGGACCCAGATTTCCCTAGTAATATGAGGTGATTCCACCAGAATGCCCCTTTGAGGAAGTTTAGACCGTCATGTCTGCATCCACAGCCAGAGGTGAAACTCGGATCCTGTTCTTTCAACCAAAAATAGATAAATAAAATCATGTAGCAGTAGATTATAAAGAATTAATGAAAAAATATAAATAAAGCCATAAAATAGCTATGACTTATCAGGAAGAAGCAACTTTCAAGGGCCCAGGTTCAGACCCCAGAACCCGAATGGTGGCTCACAACCATTTTTAACCAGAGCTCCGGGGTTGGGACAATATTTTTTGTACAGTGTTTGAAAGTGTGTCTCTGTCCTCCCTCACCTGCCTGAGGCACCTTCTGATTGGTTTAGTAAAGATCTGAATGGACCATATCTAGGCAGGAGAGGACAGGCAGGATTTCCATGGAGAGAGGAACTCTGGGAAAAAGAGTCTGATGAGGGGGATTTTCCAACAGACCCATAGGAAGTAGGACTTGTGGTACGGTGGGAAAGTTAAGGAGCCAGGTGGCACAACCTAGAATTGTATAAACAGGTTAATTTACATTTTAAGAGCTAGTTGGGAACAAGGCTAAGCTAATGCCTGAATTTTTTTTTGCACCCTGTTAAGTCTTTCTGCCATGCAGCAATGCAAATCAGACCAAATCAAACCGAATTAGAAAAAGTCCAGGTTTAATGCGTAAAATGCTCCCAGATGATTTCTGGCCCCTCAGAGGATAAACAGGGAAGAGAGACCAAAACCCCACATGTCTGTTTAAACTGGGGTCAGTTTAAATACCCTGTAGGAGTAGTCTTGAGCATATATGGGGGAGGGGCTGTGTTTGGTGGGCTTTCTGAGATGAGGCAGGGTTTGGGGAGAGAGAGATGGGGGATGGGGATTGAGGTGGAGTTGCTACCAGAACATTCCAGACTCTGAGAATATGGACTCGGGTTCATGGTTGGCAGCTTCCTGCAGGTATGGGACAATGTGGGGAATGAGGAGTCCCTGGGCTCACACTCCGCAGGAGGTGTGGGTGGAGAGGCAACCAGTTAATTGCCATCCTGGAGAGCTCAGGCATCTGTTTCTTGAGGAGACAGAAAAGGCAAGTTGTTAGGGGGAAAAAAATTAACAAGGCCAAACTTTCATAATCAATAAATGTTTCCTTATCTGTTTGGGAGCTGATGGCCCAAAGAAACACCAGTTGTACTCCAGGGGAATCCATTGCCCTCTTCTGATCTCCTTTCCTTTGTAGATCAAGCTGAGCATTTCGTGTACCTCACGATATTTTACGTAGACATGCCTCAGAAACCTTCCACTCCATCTTAGTTTACAGCTCTGTCCATTAGCCAAGTGAGCTTGGTATTCCTTTCTTTCTCTGAGCCTCAGTATACTCCAATTTGAAGTACAGAAATGAGTCCTACCTACATCACAGAGCAGTGTTCAGTTTTAAACATAATGCTATATAGGTTTTCGGTTAGGACACAACATATTAGGTTCTTAATATATGCCATCATCTGGGGCACAATATTTTGGTCAGTGTTGGACCATATATGACTGTGATCCCTTAAGACTAAATTGTCTAGTGATACCATAGTCATATTAATTTGTGTAACTATATTCCAGATGAACTGCCCTACTATGAAATTTTCAAAATGCATCATTACCTTTATAGAACACATCCCTGTTGGAGGCCTGTCTTCCTCTTCTCTGTAAACCTATTTAGAAACTAAGTTTCAAACAAGGGTGCTCTCTTGTGGGGACAACAGACCTTGGCCAGAGACCCACTTCCCCATCAGCCTGGTGGCAGGCAGCTGTAAGACAAACCATGTTTACTAAAAACATGTTTACTGAAAACAACCTGGTGTCCATAAGAACTGTTTACCGGAGCAATAAGTTCCTGAAAAAGGGCTCGACCACGGGAACGCCCTGGCCTTGACCTCTCCAAAGACTAATGGCCTCTTCCTGACCCACCCACCACAGTCTCTGGTGTCAGAGCAGAACCAGCGAGGGGTAAGAGAGGGAGCAGAAGCTTTTCTTGAGGGAAGCCTTTCTTGGGAAGTTTTTCTTGAGCCTTCTTGGGGCCTGCTTAAAGTTTTCTTTGTTTTTGTTTTTTTTGTTTTTCGAGACAAGGTTTCTCTGTGGCTTTGGAGGCTGTCCTGGAACTCACTTTGTAGACCAGGCTGGCCTCGAACTCACAGAAATCTGCCTGCCTCTGCCTCCCGAGTGCTGGGATTAAAGGCGTGTGCCTCCAACGCCCTGCTAAAGTTTTCTTTACATCGCCGACTGGTCTCTGTGTCATCAATCCTGACACCCTCGGCTCATTCTCCGATACAGGCTGTGCAGCGGGCGAGGCACTCTCTTATTAACATCCCAAAGCTGTATAGGCTGTGGTTGGAGCAACCACTATGCTGATGATTCTTCATTTCCATTGTCATCTCCTCCCACTTCTCTCCTTTTTTAGTTTTCCTTTGTTAACAGAAAAGGGAGTCATTTCTGTCAAGAGGCTCCTTTTTATTCCTACCCACAGACGGCCAATTCCATCAAGTCAATGTTACCTCCTATACGTCTCATGTAAAACATGAAATTAATTAAGAGATCTTTGTCCCGTGGTCAGTGGTGGCACATGCTTTTAATCCCAGCACTTGAGAGGCAGAGGCAGGCTGATCTCAGTGAGTCTGAGGCCAGCCTTGTCTACAAAGCGAGTTCCAGGACAGCTGGAATTGTTACAGAGAAACCCTGTCTTAAAAAACCAAAAACCAAACCAAAATATATACATGAAGGGACTAGACCCTCAACCGGCCCACTGCTTTGGCAGCCATGAGCTCTGACTCAGCAAAAATGTGCTGAGTTTCCTGACCTTGTCTAGGAGGTCAAGATACCCTCCATGTGGCAAGGAACCAACCAGAAGTTAGCTACCAGGCTCTGGTGGTGATTTACTGTAAAAGTGGTGTAAGGGAGGTGTGCAGAGTAGCCCATAACAACCAGTTGACCAATCAACACAGGACAGGTCGCCCAAGCCGAAAGCACACCAATCCTGAGACCGTTGCCCCCCCCCCCACCTTGGGGGTCCTTCTCATGATGAATGGACTAAGGGCCCAAGTTAAGACTGTTAACTCCTTAAACAATAAAAAGCCTCTTTGCTTTTGCATGAGAATGGGTCTCTTGGTGATTCTGGGCACAACAATGTATATTGTGTGAATCTATTCAGGAAAACCCTGAAATGCTGAGATCTGGCATATGCCACTAGTTTGCTAAGCTCTGTGAGGTAGACAGGCACGTCTAGCTAAAACGACAAAAAGTTAAGTCACGGTGAGGAGTAACCAGCCGGAGCTAAGGAATAGAACCTAGTGACAAACTGACATCTTACTCTCCCTTTTCTTTAGCATGCCCGTCTTGGAATGCAGCATTTTATTGCATCAGGCTTCGAGGTGCTTTTCAGTGCAACAAGCAAAAACACAGGCTAATTTCAAGCACTGATTCTATGTCTCTGTTAATGAGAAGAACCAAAAACTGAGAATTTAGATCCTGCAATACATAGTGATTTCTTTTCTTTTCTTTTTAGTTCAGTAAGTAAAAATAGCACAAAAATATTAACGAGCTATTTTTACATTGGGGGTTTCAATCAGGTACATTATTTTATATTTACAGCTTATGTGCGTTTCAAAGCCAATCAGCCACACTGCAAGAGCTTCACAGCAAGTATCCAACAGCACTCGCTCAGGAGTTCAGAGGACTCCTGGCCCTGCCTCCCTCCGGGTACGCAAAGCTTTTTAGGTTTCTCCAAAGGGACGCCACTTCGTGGAGCATGCCGGGAGTCGTAGTCCGCGCGCGCGCTCGGCGTTCCGTGCGCTTCATGGCCGCTGGCACTAAGCCCTCCTACTCTTCCGCTCGGCCCTAGAAAGTTTCGTTTCTGCCCGGCGGTGGACCCACGAGCGTGTAAGTGCCCAGGGTGGCCGGAGAGACTTCGAATACACTGGGGCCGCTCTGGACCCCGGCGCGGAGGCTTCTCGGGGGGCTAGGTAGTCACCTGTTGCCGAGGCTGTCCCCTCCCACCCAGGGTGCCCGCCGCCTCGGGGAGAAGCCCTGTGGGCAGAGGGGCTGGCGCCAGTCCCCGGGATGTCTGTGGGGTCGGCTAGAGAGACCTTCAACGCTGTCCCCCAAGACCCGAGCCGGCCGAGGGGCCACCCTGTGGGACCTCCTGGTGAAGCCTCTCCCCCGTGAGGCGGAGCTTCGTCAGGACACCCGAAACCCCTGGCTCCGGAGCCAAACTCTGGAGTTCTCGCGGGCATTGGGGCTTAGTCTTCGGGAAAGCCTACTCCAGCTCTTTGCAAGGCTCCGGGGGCCCCTGCCATCCTTTGCTGATTTTACCCCCTTGCCCGTGTGACCAGGTGCAGGATCTGAAGGTAGCTCTGCGGTGACGTTCTGGAAACACCTGTTGAACGACTCCGTGTTTCTCGCGTGGTAGCACTAGGCTGTGAGAACTTGTTTGGGGGCAGGGCGATATCCTATTTTCATGAGAGAAAAGAACGTGCGGTTGATACTTTAAGCCACGTAGTTTCCTATTAATGCACTTATAGCGATTCTTTGCGCTACTCCTCAGTGTTCCCCACTGCTGTCTCCTGCGCGCTAGATACACGGAGCGCTTGTTGATATTGCCTGTGTTCATCAGAGTCTCTCTGGCCCTCTGCTTGTCTGACTTAACCACAGTGGTTTTCTTTCCAGACAGAGAAATGGGTCAGGGGCATTTAGGGGCAGAGAGGATCAGGGCTTAATCTACTTACAGCCTCTCTCTCCCCGCTGTGGGCCTTGTGGTCCGAGGCAAGGATAATTCCTCTGCCATCTGCTCCGCTGCCGCTGGATGCAGGGGAAGGGTGTTGAGCCACAGGTTTGTACTTTTAGTGTTGTAACCTTCTGGATCGAATTGCTGTCCCCGGACCTCTCACTCTGACAACCAGTTCTGTTGTGTTGAAATGCAGAATACTAGTTTATGGGCCAGGATTGTTAGCATCCTGGAGGTCAGCACAGTGCTGACTCTCAGCCTCCTTTCACTAAAAGGATCCGAAAAGACTATAGCTTTAGGACACAGGGCTTGAAGTATGCGGTTGTTTGGTGTTCTTCTCTGTACCCCCATTTCATTTATTTAGAGAACTGTTTATTTTATAAGAACATAGGTAAAGTATGCAGTCCTGCCATGTCATCCGTGTGTGTGTGTGTGTGTGTGTGTGTGTGTGTGAGAGAGAGAGAGAGAGAGAGAGAGAGAGAGAGAGAGAGAGAGAGAGAGAGAGAGAGATTTTACTTTATTTTTACAGTTGCTTTAGAATTTGGAAATGTCTCAGGTTCCTTTGCCCTTAGGGCTGACGTCAGGATACTAGAATGGCTAAGAGCCAAGGAGGACCCTAAGAGACAATACTTGGGCCCCCCCCAAGGGGAAATAGATAAGATCTCCTGAATAAATTGGGAGCTTGGGGGAGGGGGAGAATGGTAGGAGAGAGGGGAGGGGAGGAGAACATTGGGGGAGGGAGAGCAAACAGATACCTTGATAGAGGAAACCATTATGGGATTAATGAGAAACCTGGCACTAGGGGAATTCCTGGGAATCTACAAAGATGACCCCAACAAAGAGTTTAAACAATAGTGAGAGGGTAACTTAACTGCCCTTCCCCTATAATCAGATTGGTGACTACCTTAATTGCCATCATAGAGCCATCTTGCAGTAGCTGATGGAGGCAGATGCAGAGATCCACAGCTAAGCACTGGACTGAGCTCCTGGAGTCCAGATGAAGAGATGGAGGACAGATTATATGAGCAAAGGGGTCAAGACCATGATGGGGAAACCCACAGAAACAGATTATCCGAGCAAGTGGGAGCTCACTAGCTCTGGACTGACAGCTAGGGAACCTGCTTAGGACCAAACCAGGCCCCTTGAATGAAGGTGACAATTGCAGAACTTGGGCAGCTTGTGGGGTTGCTGGCCGTGGGACCACTATTTATCCCTAGTGCATGAATTGGCCTTTTGAACCCATTCCCTATGGTGGGATGCCTTGCTCATCCTAGATAAGGGGATGGGGGCGGGGAGCTGGATCCTGCCCCAAATGATGTGACAGACTTTGGGATTCCCCATGGGAGACCTTGCCCTCTCTGGGGGTGGGGAGGGATGGTGGAGGGGTGAGAGGGAACTGGGATTGGTGTTTATTTTTAAATTTAATAAAATAACATCTGGTGGCCTTGACCTATGTTGGTCCTTGAAACTGGAGGCTTGCTGCCGACAGAACACAGAATACTCAAGAAATGCGAGCCCCTAATCCTGGCTTCCCTTTCTTTAGAGGGCAGGGTTGGATGATAGGTCACCTCTGATTTCTGGAGATCTCAAAAGCAAGATATAGATAACTCAAGACTGGAGTGTATCAATATGAGCTCGGGGAAGTGTGCTGATCTGTGAACTCATGATGGAAACCACTGGTAGAACCCAAGAGTTAGGAGTCACATTCACTGCAGGCATCCCTGGCAACAGAAAGGGTCACATCTAGGGTCTGTAAACTCAGAGGCAGCTGCAAGTAGAGGACAGTTGTCCGAAGCCATGTTGACATCTGATCACCTAGGTGGCTATTGTGCTCCTGCTTCTCTCAAGCAGCATTTGAACCTCAACTTGAGCAGTTACTGTGGGGTAGAAATTGGGATGTTTCTGTGGGTCTATACATGGAAGAAATACTTCCTACTTTTTAGTTACTCTCTGATGAGTCACTAGAATTAACTGGTGTCTGTATCATCCTAAGAACATAGCTCATCCAACTCCCATTTTCTGACTTTGGAACCACTTAGCTGGTGCTTATAGTGGCCACCAATGGTCCTATTTGTTCATGAGACTCTGGCATTTGGACATTTGGTTCAGGTCATAGTGGTAGGGATGAGAATATATGCACACTGTGGTTCAGAGGAAAAGCGTTGGAGAATCCGTAGTTTCATTAACAATACTGTGGTCTAGTGGTTGGTTTCAGTACCTATGGGCTGGCCTACCCAACCAGTAGCCTGAGGTACTGCACCTTTGGCCTGAGTAGGACATGGTGTTCAGTCAGGGATTACTTAGCATCAAAAAAAAAAAAAAATGGGACCAAAGGAACCGTCCAAGCAAACTTTTCATATATTCATATGCTTGGAGGTAGGCCAGGAGCAGAATTCCTGCAGAGATTCAGTGTAAGTGTGGACAGTTAATCTACAGATGGTTAGTTGAAATGAAACTGTAAGAAGTTTTCTGAAGCTGAAGCTGTAGCTGAAGCTGTAGCCCTGGATGGGTTTTGGTTTTTTGAGACAGGGTTACATGTCCTGGAACTTGCTTTGTAGATCATGTTGGCCTTAAACTGACAAGAGATGCTCCTGCTTCGGCCCTTCTGAGTGCTGGGATCAAAGGTGTGTGCTACCACACCAGCTAGCCTGGATGTTTTTTCAGGACAACTGAAGACTTGTCAGGAACACGGAGAAGATACTTGAAATCTTAATCAAAGTTAGCCATTGAGAACATCTGTTCTTCCCCTTTCCTACTTTCTCCAAGCACAACAATTCTTAATCTCCATCTGAAAGAAGGTTACCTGCCCCACACTACATCTGAAAAACAGGATAGAAAGTGGTCAGAAAACGTCAAGTGAGCTAACTGTACACTGGGCCTCACCTAACCATGCCGCGATCCTCATCATTGAACATTACTTGTTCAATAATAAAGTTCACGTAAACAGTCTAAAAGTCTGAACAGGGTACTGGTTGACAGAACTCACCTACTCCTGATAATGGAAAGTGTCATGTCCATTACCCCTTGCTCAAGCTTCAGCCACCCTGGGTCTTGGTTTTGTTCTTTTCCTGTCATGTCTCAGAACCTAGACTCCAGACATCACCCCACCTCAGTTTGCCTAGTTGATAATGTCAAATACACACATCTGAGAATGGAAAATGGCTCTGAGGAAATGTGTTACCTGTTAGACCACCACAACAAAATGACACAAATTAGGCTTAAGCAACAGAAATTTATTTTCCCACAGATCTGAGGACCTATGTAAAGGCTTGGCTGGTCCTGAAGCCTGTTTTCATTTGCATCTGCCACTTTCTCACTGTGTTCACATATTTGTAGTGTGGTCATAGTTCCTCTTATAAAAACACAAATCAGATTGGATCAGAACCTATCATCAAAACTTCATTTAATCTCAGATCTCTTTCAGCTAAAAAGACCCTGTGTCCAAATACTATCATGTTCTGAGATACAGAGGTTGAGGCTTCAACCTAAGACGAGGTAGTAAACACAACACTGCCCCTAACAAGAAGGTTAGGTTTCTGGGTACTAGTAATCGGTGTACTAATTATTGTTCTGGATGGAGTAACAATTTCTGAGGAAGACATCCTTAGAGAGAAAACTGTGATAGACACTTCTTTCTGTCCAAAGCAAGACTGGAAAGACTAGAGGAGTTGGTTAGGGAGAGGTTTAGGCAGCATGAGGCAGAGCTCATTCTTGATAAAGGGCACAAAACCTAGAAACCTGGAGCTAGAGCCTTGGCTCTGGATAGTTCAGGCCAACACAGCTAAGGAATGATTAGTGATAGGTCCTGTTACCCCATCTTCTGGGGTGACAGGTCCCATGTGAACAACCAGTCTTGAGAAATCCCCAAAGCACTCAGAGCACTGTGGGTCTGTTTATACAGGCTAGGGTAGAGGGCTTACTCCTCATCCATCCCTGAATTATGTTATTCCACTCATTCCTGGAATAGTAAGTAGTCCTCACAATAAGGACAACATAATCTCCGCAATTACATGGTAGACTTTTAGGCACCTAATTTGTGCTCAGCAAAGAAACATTTCTACCTGTGTTTTATTTTATTTTGAGAATATAATTACAACGTTTTTCCTTTCCTTTTCCTTCCTCCAAACTATCTCCTATACCCGTCTTTACTGTCTTTCAAATTCATGGCCTCTTTCATTAGTTGTTGTTACATGGCATATGTTCCTAAGTATAACCTGCTCAGTCTGAATAACATTATTCATATGAGTGTTTTTCAGGGCTGTCTACTTGGTATTGAATGACCAAGTGGTGTGCTCTTCCCTGGGAAAGACTCTTTTCTTCCATTCTCAGCATTCTCTAGTTGCCTGTGGTTCGTTGTGTACAATTGAGTCCACACCAGCTTTCCATGCCCACTTTGACGTGTTTTTGTTGTTGTCCTTTTTCAGTTCACATTTAGGCAGCCATGTCAGTGAAACCATTGGTGTAATGGTGTAACTTCTACATCTTTAGGAGACAGGGTCTCACAGCAAGCTCCCAGATCTCCTGCCTCTTTCCACTCCCCTACCTCTCCACCCCACCCCCCTACAATGTACCCTGAGCCTTATGTTCAGGAGTTTTGTAGATGTAGCCAGTAGGACTGGGCTCCACAACTTTGCATTTTGATCGGTTGTAGTTTTCTGGAGTGGTCTCCCTCTGTTATAAAGAGAAGTTTCCATGATGAGGGATCAAGACTATACTTATCCATGTGTATAAATACAAATGTTTACATTGTTGAAAGTTTGCCCATGTTTCCACTATTTGAAATATTTTTATTATTTACTTTTTGGTATATTTTAATTCCCCAAGGGTTTTTTTTTTGTTTTGTTTTGTTTATGTACTGAGGATCTATATTCCATTTCATTAATTTGGCAAGTAGCTTCCTGAGGAGTTTTCATATACCTGAACTGTACTAGGAACTGGGGAAATATGAACAGTAATGGAGCTATAGCACAAGTGGGAAGAATAATGATTAACACATAAAGTACTGTAATATAAATAGTACCAAGAGCCTTGAAAGAAGAATGTGAGACTCTGCAACAAAGCCTTAGAATAATGAGCTCTGGACAGTTTGTTTTCATCAAAGCATTGATCAGGCCTCAAGTTTCTAAGTTTATTGGAGACATGTCTTTTTTTCCATTGTACTAAATTCCTAAAAGCAAAGGCTCCCTACCATCACTGTTGTTCACAATTGTGACACCCCTACTTCTGAATGAGACCTTCTTCCTTAATAATGGTGCCAAAAATACCTCTTGTCTGGCTATTGGCTTGTTAGCACCAGAGGTTACCTGAGCTTCCTCAAGGTCATGTTTAGTGCCTTTTGTGGTTTGGATGTGAAATGTACCCCTATAGCCTCAGGTGTTTGAACCCAAAACCCCTACTTGACAGGGCTGTTTGGGAAGGTTGTGAATCTTTTGGGATGTGGAACTTCATTGGAGGAAGTAGATTACCTGAGGCAGAACTTGAGGTGCCCACTTCCTGTTCACTCTGCTTTCTAAATGCTGACCGGCCAGCCTTCAGGTCACTGCCATGCCTTTCTTGATATGAGGGAATCTTCTACTTGAATTGTAAGCCAGAATAAATTCTCCCTTAAATGTATTTGGTCAAGTGTCTTCTAGTTGCAATGGGGAAGGTAACTGTGAGGGGTATATTGTATACTATCAAAGACTCAGTTCTTAAATTACAGTCAGCTACACTGACCCATTGACATTCTGGTCCAGCAAAGACCCTGGAGGTTATGCCTTTGCCAGCTGACATTGCCTCACCTTGGTGGCATGGGTGTTTGTTGTGGGCAAGTTCATTCTTCATTGTTGAAGTAGTCATTCTAGAAACATGCCTCATCCTTACCTCCTAGATGTTTTCTCTGTGATTTCCAGCAGTGGAACTATGGTTCCTACTCCATGGACAGACATGTAGCCTTTTCCTTCACACCACTGTCTATTTTCTTTAAAAGACACCTAGAGGACCTAGAGAGATGACTCAGAGGTTAAGAGCACTGACTGCCCTTCCAAAGAACCCTGGTTTGATTTGATTCCTAGCACCCACATGGCAGCTCACACCCTCCTACAGACAAAATACCAATGCACTAAAAATAAATAAGACACCTGGGCTCAGATCTTTCTGACCCTATTCTGGATCCATAGGCCAAATTATGACTTGTTTGTTGTGCTCTAGGGAAATGACTAAGGAGCCTCTTATAATTGTTGAGAAGGAAGGGGTCAAGAGAAGGTTCAAGAAACAATGGCAGTGTCATCCTTGTTCTCATTAAAACAAGAGGAAGGGTTCAGAAAAGGTGACTCAGGCATGCAGAAGGGAAATACTTTAATTACAGGTTCCAGGAGTTGGATCACCTGATAAGCCTTTGCTCACATGTGCTGAAATTCCTGCCCCTGTGCTGGACTCTGGAAACCCCTACAGAGTACCATAGTCCCTTAGTCAATTTCTGGTAAGGGTGGCCTTCTTGCTCACTAACAGTTTCTGATTCAAGCCAGTGGGACCACCTAGTCTTGAAAGGTACAAGTACCAATCAGAGGCACCCATTTCTGTTGTTTGTTAACATATATACACTACTGGGCGTGTTGAACCAGGTCAAGGCTATTTACTCCTCCCTAAAGGCCTTTTGACATCATTTATTTATTTTGATCAAAGTGGAATTTACAATTGCTTCACTTTGCTTGGCACTGGGGGAGGAACCCGGCTATACCATGTTCTTTCTGGGTCAGTTCTTAGTTGTTGTCTTAGGAAGTCATGGCAATGTTGACTTCCACATCCCAGCCACCTCCCCTTATGGTTCTTGGCTGGTGTGGCTCCTCAGATATTGTGTTGTTCATGCCTAAGCGAGTTTGCAGGCAACACTGTGAATACTAAACATTTGAACCATGATGTAAAGTAAACTTTAGGCTGAGGGAGTATCTTTGTTTCTTAGTTTAGAATTAATATACTGTATATGATGTATATAGCATATAAGGTATCTGGGCAGGTATAGAGTTAATTTGAAAATCAGAGAACATCCTTCACCTCTAAAAGAATACCTTGGTCATGACTAGGAACTCAGTACTTTGTCCTAGGTAAAAATAATAATGTTTTGAAAGAATGTATTTAGTCTCTTCTTTGCTAGGATAGGCTTAATATAACATTGAATTATTAGCAAGAAAGACTATAGCTACATATATGGAAGCTCTAGTACTTTTTTAATTAGGGGAGCAGTCTGCTCAAGAGTTGAAGATGTCAAAGTAGACTTCATTCTAGAAGTTGTGTAGAGACACAAGGAGGAAGTTGACCATGGTGTGGAGAGTACCCCCTTCTGTGTCTTTCTTTGTTAATAAGGCCCCAGATCCAAGGGTACAGTATTCCGAGTCCATGGAAACTGTGTTGTAAGATGGCAATGTTCTACCCAGAGAGCTTTGATGTTCTTCCTGAGTCACTGCCCAGAGTGTAGCTTGGTTTTTTGTTTTTTTTTTTTTTTTTGGTTTTTACGAGACAGGGTTTCTCTGTATTGTTTTGGAGGCTGTCGGTCCAGCCTGGCCTTGAACTCACAGAGATCCGCCTGCCTCTGCCTCCCGGGTGCTGGGATTAAAGGCGTGCGCCACCACCGCCCGGCCATTAGCTTGTTTTTTTTAAAAAGCTCATAGGCCAGTGGTTCTCAGCATGTGGGTCATGACCCCCACAGTGGTCATATGTCAGATATTTTGCATATTAGATATTTACATTATAATTCATAACAGTAGAAAATTACATTTGTGAAGTAACAGTGTGATACTTTTATGATTGGGGTCACCACAACAGGAACTGTATTAAAGCAATGGTTCTTAACCTATGGGTAGAAACCTCTTGGGTGGGGAGGGGGTCAAATGACTTTCACTGGAGTCCCTAAGAGCATCAGAAAACATGACACTTACATTATGATACATACCAATAGCAAAACTACAGTTATGAAATGGCAATGAAAATACTTTTTTTTTGGTTTTTCGAGACAGGGTTTCTCTGTATTGTTTTGGAGGCTGTCCTGGAACTAGCTCTGTAGACCAGGCTGGCCTCGAACTCACATGCCTCCCGAGTGCTGGGATTAAAGGCGTGTGCCACCAACGCCCGGCGGCAATGAAAATAATTTTATGTTTAGAGGTCACTACAACATGAGGAACTGAATGAAAGGGTTTTAGCATTAGGGAGGTTGAAAACTCACTGTCATAGACTCTGGAAAATCGGCACGTGAGATCAGTGATAGAAAATAGCTCACCTTGTGGCCTGGGAACTTGATACCAGTCAAGTACAACCAAAATCAGCTCCCATAGAGAGTGCCATGGACGTGGTGTGCCATGAACAATAGGTAGCAGCTGTGAAGCACCACAGTTTAGTTGTATGTGTGTTTGTTTGTTTGTTTGTTTGTTTAAAACAAGGTCTCACTATGTAGTCCTGGCTGGCCTGGAATTTGCTGTGTAAACTAGGTTGGATTCTAACTCACAGAATTATACTTGTTTCTGCCTTCTGGATGCTGGGAATAAAGGTGTATACTGACACACCTAGCTCAGCTACAAAATCATAAAGGAATTCATTTTTTGTGTATATCCAGACTCCTTATGCCAAGATCTTGGTTTAATTGGCATACATCTTTTCCTTAAGGCTGGATTCCAAAATAGCTAGAATACAGGAAATTCAGTGTTATACACACGGTCCCATCCACAGTCTGCTGTTCTTACCTCCTTCCCAAGCTCCCCTACCCCAGGAGCATGCACCTCAGCCTCATTTTAGCCCTTATATTGCCTGTGCATACAGCCCTGAGCTTCATGGAATAAGGGTACAGCTCTCTTCCTTCATGATTGCATCTGGAAGCCACTGCCCTGGGTTGGCAACAGTGGAATGAGTAGTGCAGGAAAGCTGTACCTTCATTTTCACTGTACCTCCATCTGGCCTCACATCTACCTACTTCTTTTCAGGGACATCCTGGCAACTCATTGGTCATCACAAAGAATCTATTACTTTCTCAGCATACTGTGGATAGAAGTTTCTGTCCTGCCCTGTCCTTAGCCTTCCAGTCCCGAATAAACACACAAAGTCTTATACTAATTATAAACTGCTTGGCCTGTTGCTCAGACTTTTTGCTAACAAACTCTTACATCTTAAATTAAACCATAATTCTCATCTATGTTTAAACACGTGGTTTGGTATCTTTTCTCAGTATGGCATTCTCATCTTGCTTCCTCTGTGTCTAGCTGGTGACGGCTCTCTGCCTTTTCTCTTTCTAGCCCCCCCCCCCCCCCGCCTGTACTTTCTGCCTGGCTACTGGCCAATCAGCATTTTATTAAACCAATATGAGTGATAAATCTTTACAGTGAATAAGAGCATTATCCCATGTCAGTATACACAAGTAAATTATCCTTTTGTGAGCACCCAGCATGTTTTTAAAAATTATTACGCTACTGCTTTGAGGAGAGATATGATTCAGCTAGGTGAGTTTTTATTTATTACTGTTGGGATTTATGGTTTTTTCCCCCCTGTTTTGTTTTTGTTTTTGTTTTGTTTTGTTTTTTGTTGTAGTTGTTCATGGGTTTTGGTTTTGGTTTGGTTTGGGTTTTTGAGTAGTGGGGCTTGGACCCATGGCTTTGAGCATCCTAGACAAACACTACCTACCGTATGGCTACATACCCAGTCCTCTGGTTTTTTTTTTTTTTTTTTTGAGATAGACTCACATAGAACAGGATGGATTTGAATTCAGAGCAATCTTCTTGTCTCAGCCTCCCAACTGCTGGGATTATGGGTGTATACTACCAAGGCCCGCTCATTATGTGACTTTTTACACATGCCACCATAAACAAGATGTGGATGACAGTTGTTGCATTTCCTCTAACACCATATGCCCTTTTGCAGTTATACCATCTGTTCCCCATTTTCTGCAACAAGTATTCTTGCTTCTCTTTGCAAAAGCATTGTATTAACATAAGCATAAAGAATATAGCCTTTCCAGGGGTTTCTTTAAACTCAGAACAACACCCTGAAGGCTCAATGCCTGGTAGTAATTTCTATGACTCATTTCTCTTTATTGCCAAGTACCCAGGAGTAGTTATCTATAACCCTGCATGGGCTACTTGTATTCTATCTGGAAACCAGATGTTTTTCTCTTGTTCTCCTTGGTAGATAGCTTCTTGGATTGGATTACTATTGCTATATTTCATCATGCCCAAAAGCCACTTGAGGAAAGGGTTTATTTGGCCTATAATTCCACATCATAGTCCATTACTGAAGGAAGTCATGGCAGGAACTCAGACAAGGCAGGAAGCTAGAGGCAGGAGCTGATGCAGAGGCCATAGGAGGGTACTATTTATTGACTTCCTCCTCCTGACTTACCTTTCCTGTTTTCTTATAGAACCCAGAACTCAGCCCTTAAGTGACCCCATCCACAATGGCTGAGGCCCTCCCACACCAATCACTAATTAAGAAAATACCCTACAAACCTGCTTGTGTCCGGTTGACATAAAACTAGCCAGCACAATTGACCCCTTGTCAACTTGACACACAAACATATCACTGTTAAGCTGCAACCTTTCGTTTCTTGTTCATCCCCATGGTTACACATTAATATCAACATCACAACATAATACATTTTACAAACTTAAATCCAGTAGTCTCACAAATTCCAATTCTTAAAAAAAAAGTTCAGTCTCTATACAATCAAAAATAAGTCAGATACTTTCTTACTTCAAGAGAAAAGAACCAGGACACTGCCAAAATCTGAACAAAGCAAAGTCAAACTCCAACTCTGTAAATAACTGGCTCTCCTGTTTTCTTATAGAACCCAGGACTAGTAATTCATGGGTAGCCTCATCCACAATGAGCTGAGCCATCTTACATCAGTCACTAATTAAGAATATGTCCTACAAGCTTGCCTACAGCCTGTTCTTATGGAAGCATTTTCTCAGTTGAGACTCCCTCTCAGATGACTCTAACTTGTGTCAAATTGACATAAAACTAGCTGACACAATAACTCAGCTTCTGCAAAGCTAGACTGTATCTTGTGAGTCTCTGCCTGCACAAAGCATCTAATAAAGGGTGATGATAGGGCCATATGTAGATAGTGAGGATACAGAGTCATTCCTACCTCACCAATAGGGGCTGTCCTAGGTAGATGTTCTTGTTTGGTCAGCTTGGCACAAGCCAAAGTTATATGGGGAGAGGGAATTTCAATAGAGAAAATGTCACCATCAGATTGCCCCAGAGGCAGGTTATAGGGGCATTTTCTTAGTGAATGGTATGGGAAGGGCCCAGCCTACTGCAGGCATTGCCACCCTTGGGCAAATGGTCTTGGGTTGAATAAGAAAATGGGCTAAGCAAGCCATGAGGAGCAAGCTGGTAAGCAGTGTGCCTCTGTGGCCTCTCCTTCTGTTCCTGTCTCCGGGCTTCTGTCACTAGTTCCTGTCCTGACTTCCTTTCATTATAGACTACAACTATAAGCTGATTTAAACCTTTTCCTCCTCAAGTTGCTTTTGGTCATGGTGGGAGTTTTGTTTTGATTTGGTTTTTGGTTTTTTGAGACAGAGTTTCTGTCCCTGAACTCAAGAGATCCACCTGTCTCTACCTTCTGAATGCTGGGATTAAAGGTGTGAGTCACTACCACCCAGCTTGGTCATGGTGTTTTATCACAGTAATGGAAAGCAAACTAAGAGATTGTCTGCCTGGGCCTTGTATGAAGAGTGAACATAGGTTTTGGCCCTCTCTAGTCTCTGTGTTCAGCGTGTGACCTGGGAGAAGCACTGGGATGGGAAGCAGGCCTCTCATAAACTACTCCTGTCCCCAGTCTGTTATCCTTGATGAATGGTACCAGTACTTGTTGGGGGCCTTTATAGAGAGTGGTTCTAGAACTCCTGAACCCTGACTCTCTGAAGCCTGTGTCACACATTAGTAGGACTGACTGTTCTAGCTGAATGCCTGACTCCTCCTTCCTGGGCCTGAGAAGTCCTCTGTGTTTTCACTGAGTCACAACTGTGTTGGCTTACAAGTTAAAAATAGACCCTAGTCATCTGTTCAGTGACAAGCCTATGCTGACCTTACCAGTCACTAGAATGCTTGTAAATATTTGGAGTTGTTTATGGCTAGAGCCATTTCCTTTCCACGGCTTCCTTGCCCCATCTCCTGAAGCAGAAGGGAGCCATGGCATTAAATGAGTCAGAGCTAACATATGTTAGACAGACTCAGGGTGTCGTGCTATTGGGAACCACTGAAGTTCAAGATAGTTTCTAGGAGCCAGTAGAAGTGGTAAGTGTCTTCTATAGTGACGATTGTGTTGTCCTAAGGGTTCATCAGGATTTACTGGGAAAACCCCAGGTTTGAAATCACATGGAACAGTAAGTAAACAAGTCAGTTGTATATTTTTGGCCCTGGGCCTTGGGTTACCAGATTTTCCTTTGTAAATAGGAAAGGTGTTTACCTTACCATGATGATTGTGAAAAGTAAGTGCTCTGTGTAAAATATGGACCAGAACCCTGGGCAGGCTGTCAGTAATGTGGCTGCTACCATCCTTACAGCAGATATTGCACCTTCAGACAGGATACCTAAAGGGTAGATTAAAGGTTGTGAAAGGCCTTGATGTCCAAATGCATGGTCATAGCTCCCTTCCAGGTGCTCACATTCCTTTTCGTAGGTCTTCAAACACTGCTGTGCCCTTAAATGACATTAACAGCTGCCCAAGTAGGGGACTCTGGAGAAAACTGTGACTGAGCTTAAAATAGTCCTTGTTCCTGGGCTGGAGGGAGGCTCTGTAGACTCCTGGGTGGCAGGTCAGGGAGTATTTTCACCCTCGGGTTTAGCAGAGCACAGGGCAGAAGAAGCTCAGACCACTGACAGTGGTAGAGCCACTTTCTACTGGGCAGGCCAGGCTGTCCCTGCCAGAAGCCCTAGGGTATGTATCCCCTGTCACTTGCCCTCTCACACCCAACATTGCCTGGTTAGAACTTTCTAACTGTTCCTTAGAAAGGACTATGAAAACAAAATGGCCCTGAACAGAGCTGGCTCCTCAGGATTTAGGAATATCAGAATTTGAAATAAGCAGGTCTGACCTCTGTGGGAAGTGGTAAGGGAGCCACTGGAAACTTTTCTGAGGATGAAATATGAGGCAGCTCTGTCCCAAGAGACAGGATGGGCGGCTCAGAAAGAACAGCTGTGCTATTAAGTTGATCTTGCTTCTTGTTAAGTCTGTGTTTTGGTTAGGATTTCTGTTGCTGTGATAAAGACTGTGACCAGAAGCAACATGGGGAAGAAAGAGTTTACTTTATCTTAAAGCTCTTCAGTCACATTCCATCAGTGAGGGAAGCCATGAAAGAGTGCTGCTGACCAACTTGTTCCTCATGACTTGCTCATCCAGGACCACCTACCAAGTGGTGCCACCAACCACAATAGGCTGGGCTTTCCCAAATCAATCACTAAATAAGAAAATGCCCCAGAGGTTTGTCCACGTGTTAGTCATAAAAGATATTTTCTTATTTGTGGTTCCTTCTTTGATAACTGTAGCTGTGTCAAGTTGACAAACAAAACTAAACAAAATTTAGTTTGTGTTGACAAAAAACCAACCAGAGGAACAGTCTTGAAGCATGTCATGGTGTCAGAATGTAAGTATGTCAGAAGCAAACCTGAGCATACCTGCCAACAAGATTCACACAAAAAAGGTCAATCCATCTCTTCAAGGAAAGAGACCTGATGGATCCTTGTGACCAGAGTGAAGATCCTCTACACTCTTTAAACTGTGGCCTCTTCCTTGCACAGGTGCCACCATGGAGTCTGATCACTGCTGACTGGCAGCCACACAGCACTGAAGTGAAAGCCTATCGTGGACCTACACATCCAAGAAAAGGGGACACTATGGCTTCTAGCAACACTGAGACCCAGCTCCAGAGGATCATCCGTGATCTACAAGGTCTGATTGAGTGGCTAGTGAACTGGGCTTGGTTTTAAGGAACTTGGGCCTGTGCCCTGGCTGTTGATAGTCAAAATTCAGCTGTTTCATGTTTACAGACAGTACACATCCTATTGAAACATGTGGTCCTCAGATATCTAGCCTCTGTGCAGCTGGGAGGGCTTACCTCACACTCCTCTCAGAGCAGCACAGCTAGTTTGTAAATAAAATCAAATAGCACTAAAAGTATGGGGACTAGTTTCAGTTATGGGTGCTTTAAACTGCCTAGTTGCCTAGGGGAATCGCCCCTACTCCTTGTTGGGCTTTGATGAGCTTGACTTTTAGGGAAAGGAAAATTCTCATCTCTTCAAGCAGGAAGGCAGGTGAGGTACTTGGAGGTTTTGTGTTACATCTCCCCACACGAGCCCCAGTACCAGGCCTACTACCTATGGGCTTCCTGAGGGAGCCACTTGGGTTTGTAGCCCTTCCCTGTTGGAGAAAGGCAAGAGAGGGGAAGTAGATAAAACTGCAGCGAGACCTTAACGGAATAACAGCATGTCTGTGAATTGCAGAGACCCAAGTTTACCCTATTAGATGACTTCCCAAGGGCCAGACATTAGTAGGTCTCTCATCCCCCACTCTGCCAGGCTTGATGTTTGTAAGCCTCTGGAGCTCCAACACGTTTGCCATAGAGCTGTGCCTGCAGAGGTCACAGTGACACTGCCCTGACAGCCGAGAAGTCTAGGCTCCTGACTGCTTGCCCTAGACAAAAAGTAGAGATCTTATAGTAAAGGCTGGGACAGCCTCAGTGCAGTCCACAGTCTGCATCTGCAATCCAAAGCCAACAAGGTCCAGGCCATTTTCTCAGATTTACTTTTTGTAGTGCTTTGGGACCTCTCATAGCTGATGCATGTTGAGTGTTTCAGATATTTGATTTGTTTGATTTCATAATATTTTGTAATATTTTTTGATGTTTTGGAATTTTGAAACACTTTACTTATTGAACATTCATAATTTAAAACTCTGAGCCGGGCATTGGTGGCGCTCGCCTTTAATCCCAGCACTCGGGAGGCAGAGGCAGGCGGATCTCTGTGAGTTCGAGACCAGCCTGGTCTACAAAGTGAGTTCCAGGACAGGCTCCAAGACAATACAGAGAAACCCTGTCTCGAAAAAAAAAAAAAAAAAAAAAAAAACTCTGACAAATGAAATGCACCAAGATCCAAAACTTTTTGAGTCATGTTTTATATGGTGTTTCATGTACATAAGAAAGACACTGCTGTGCATATGTGTTACTGATAACCTGTGGAATCTTCTCATTTGGTCCTATGAGGTAGGTTCCATTGTTGCTATCATTTTGCAGTGAAGGACATAGGCACAGTGGAGTATCTTACTGTCACAAAACCAGTATGGAACAAAGCTTGGGGTTATACACTTTCAGCTAAAATGTTTAGTGTTTTTTGTTTTGTTTTGTTTATACAGACATACAGAGAAAATAAATGACAGTTTGGTCAAATCTGTGTTTGCCATTGGCCTTTAGAAGTTTTACCACAAAATAGTCTTTTCTATGTCACAGTGGCTAGTTTTCAAAGAAAACCTTATGAATCTATATTAGCTTCACAGAAATCTCACAGTAAGTAGTCTTGAAACCTACATCCTGTCATCAAACCCAACCAACACACAAGGGGAACAAACTGCACACTGAGAGGTGAGGGGACCAATGTCTGCTTAGAGTTCTGCTGTTTGCCAACAGGATCTTAAAATGAGTCTCTGGCCCCTGTATCCTGTATCTGTAAAATGGGGGGTAATAATAAGAGATTTCCTGGATTCCATGTTGTATTTAATTTTTTTTGTCATTTCTCAGTGCTGAAATTTAGATGCATATTACATAACATCTTAGGCTTATTGAAATAAGGCAGACACTCCATTAATGAAAAATACTTGTAAAGGTCTGACCCCTCTTAGGCACTTGTCTTGCTAATGCTCTGAAACTTGTATTTAGCCTGTGTTGATAGGGTTGTAGTAAATGCTTTAGTTTGTGCCAGAAGCTTGGCTCCTGCTATTGAAGAGAAGTGGAACCTATTTAGAGTCTAGTAATAGGTTATGACCACCCTGAAAAGAACTCAATGCTGGTTTCACAGACTGGTCTTTTATATATGGTTTAATTCCTGTGGGGGCAAGTTATGAATGGGAACTTCACACTGTCAAATGCCAAAGACCACCATTTGGGGCCTTCAAAATTGATGCCTCGTTTTTAGGTGTGTTTCTTGTTTAACGAATCATTGCAGAGAAAGTTTTGCCTTATATTTTAACACATCTAACATAAATCCCAATTCCAGGGCTGCTGAAATGTTAAATAAATATTTTTATTTTGTGATTACCCAGAATCGGGTGTTTTGTCATCACAAAACAGACTATCCTGGCCATTTTCTTGCCCTTCACTGTCCCAAGTCTGTTTTGTGATACTGCAGTTGATTAATCTGCATAACAATCATTTGTTGGCTGACTGTGTACACACAGTACTAGCTTGGTGGTGGATACACACATGAATATTTACAAGTTCTGTGTGTTTCTAAGGTGACCATTACTGACCACTTATCCTTGTACTTCCTGGTGTTATTTCTGCTTTCTCAGACTTACTTGTCAGCACATCTAAGATGCATGCTAATTTTAGGGCTGTTAAAGTGTAAGTAGACAAATATGTCTCTCTAGTCACATGTTCCTGTTTGTTGTCTTAAAGATGCAGTGACAGAACTAAGCAATGAATTTAAGGAAGGCGGAGAACCCATCACAGATGACAGCACCAGCTTGCACAAGTTTTCTTATAAACTTGAGTATCTTCTGCAAGTAAGTGGCGTTTGTCATGTGTTGGTTTTGTCACAGTTGTCTCTTGTTCCCTATTTGAGTGACTCTTACCAGTTTCCAGGATGTGGTTCAGAAAGCACAATGGAGCAATTTAGCCCTTGTGGTGAAACTAAGAGTCAGAGCAGTCCCAAGAGCTCAGTCCTCCCCAGTGAGTTCTGGGAACTAAAAACATTCTTCTAAGATTTAAGTCCTCTTAACTGTAGAGTAGGATAGTTACTTCCACCCTTTGAGAACTTGTTCAACCTTGTAGTGTCTCGCCCTTACAGACACAGTATATGTATATAGCCAGGGATAGAGGCGGATTCCAATAGTGCAGACTCTGGAAGATCAAGGCCCATTTCAGAGCCTTGCTCCTCAAGCACGGTTACTGTGGAGCTGGCTGTTTCTGAACCAGGGTTAGTCAAGCCAACATTCTTTTAACGTTTTTCATGGTGTAACTTTCGTGTCTGCTTAACTTGACCCAGACAACTCTGCTGATTGGGAAGTACATACTTTTGAAATAGGCAGGAAAGAAATGGACCAGCAGTTATTTTACCACAGTTGTGTGAGGTGTCACTGTTTGTTCTGGGTTTTGTTTTGATAGTAGCGTATGTGAATCTTGCTCCATAACCAGGGAGAAATTCTATCAATGGTGTAGAAAGATACCTACCAAACTTTACAGTATCACACCCTACCAAAGAACATAGGGTGAGAGAGCTGCTAGAAATAAAGATAGGCATGGAAGAACTCATCTTACGTCTCCAGCTAGTTCTTTGATACCGGGTGGTTATGATGGTGTGCTTTGGATTTTTTGTTTTTGTTTTTGTTTATTTAAGCTTTTCCAGTTCAGCCCATCTTGGTTTTGAATTTGAAAGTACTCAACACTGACATTAATTTGACTTTTTGCATGTATTTTTAAGATAGTAATGACTCTTGAGAGTTGAGAAATGGATAAATGTCATTGCCTCGGTTCCCTTATCATATTGGAAGTTTTCCACCAAATTATGATAGTAACCCTTAAAATAAATATTTTTTCCTTTAACTACTTTCCTTTTCTCCTTCTTGCCTTCCTTTCTCCCTCCTTCCCTACCTCCCTTTCTTTTTCTATTAATTAGTCAAACTAGCTTGCAATACTGGAACTACAACTCAGGCTTTGTATATGCTAGGCAAATATCAAGAGATAAATCTTTTGGGATAACAACTATTCTTAAGTCTTACCAGTTATATGACCTTGAGCTGGTATTTACTAGCCTCAGTTATCACATCTAAACTTTGTAAACTAAAACACTCTTGTTTTGAAATTAACATACTCTGATTTGCTAATTTAAGTAAGACCATCAAGAGACCTCCCTCAGTGCCTGTCCCCAGGGAGCTAGTAATAGTTATTGTGTTAATGGAACAAGAACACAGTGAACTCAGACCTCCTCTCTGTCCCTTTCTTTGCCCAGTTTGATCAGAAGGAGAAAACTAGCCTCCTAGGTAGCAAGAAGGACTACTGGGATTACTTCTGTGCCTGCCTAGCCAAGGTGAAGGGAGCAAATGATGGGATCCGATTTGTTAGGTCCATCTCTGAGGTAAGTGAAGCCATGAAGGGAAGGACTACCTGTCTTCCACTGACCTGCCTAAAGCTTCTTTGTGAATACCTCTTTTACAAATAACCAAATATAGCATGAAGTCTATGGGTGACCAAGAAGCCAAGAAATCCAATCCAGGCACACTGGGCTCCTGTTATATTATTTAAGCTCATGGAAACTACCTGAGTTTAGATTTAGCAGAAATGGGCTAGGTCCTCAATGTTACTTCCCAACTGGGCAATCCATATTATAAAGTCTCTGTTCTTGCACCTTTTGAAATTGTGCAACATTGCTTCCCTTTAAAAAAAAATCATTTTCTTTAGAGTTGCTAAGTCAGGGGGCTTACATGACAGTTCTTTAGATAAAGGCATTGGCTACCAAGCCTGATGACCAAAGTTTCATTCCTAGAACTCACATGGTTGAAAGAGAGAACAGACTACTACAAGTTGACCTCCTTACATATCCCTACATATGCCATGACACATACATGGCCTGGCACACACACACACACACACACACACACACACACGCACGCACGCACGCACACACACGCAAAATAATAAATATAAACCAGAAAAATTTTTAGAGTTGCTAGGCAACTTTTCCAGCAGTTTGCTCAGGAAATTTAGATTTGAAGTGAGGAGAGTAAGGTAGACTCTCAAGGATATTTCTTATCATGCAGTGCTGCTAAGTAACATCCTACATCTAGCTGGGTCCTGAATGCTGTGGCTTTGTCTTACTAGAAACTTCTAAAGAAACACAAATATACCACATCGCACTAGGCACCCTTCTTCCTTTGTGGATCTTAATTTGCAATCCTGTCTCGAGACCTCTGTGGCCGTTCCTTTATCATTTATCTTGGCTGCTTTACACCAAAGCTGGAAGGCCCTGTGTTGATGCCCATAGTAGAGTCTGCTCAGCACACTATATTATGAGTGCTTAAACCTTAGATGATTTCCTTCATACCTCTCTCCCATCCCCATCTCCAATGACTCTCCCTTTCTCATCAGCCCAATCAACCCAGAAGTGAAGTGCACATACATGGAGAGCAAGTGAGCCCAAAATTTGGAGAAAGGTTAGAAAAGTTTGTGCATTTTGTCTCGTCAGCATCTCTGACAAGTGTCGAATCACTTTAAAATCGGCACACAGGTTCTTTGGCTGACCTCAAAGACCACAGTGTTAGAGGGTTGGGTTTTCTAGCAATAGCACTCACGGGAATACCATCTGGAGCCATGGTTTTCTTCTTATAGATGGAAACAGTATAAGCACACCGACATCTAAGGCTCAGTGATTTCTACCAGCTGCCCCCTCTGACTCTGGGCAGGTGAGGAAAGACGACAGTTCTGAAGTGTTGGTCCTGCATGTATCTTTAATGTCAGTGTGGTGTGGTTGGTCTTGTGAGGTTAGTAAGAAACGATGTAGAGCAGTGTGTATCAGGAATCTGGAAAGGTTCCCACTTCACCCTATTCCCCAATTCCTCACCCATTGTATCAGCCCTGAAGCCTTCAATTGTATGACTTTGGACAAGTAAAGTCTAACAGTAAGTTAGTCTTCATTCCTAGGGTCATGAAATATTTTCTAAAACAGTCTCCTTTTTAGCAGTTTTTCTACTCTCTTGATAATGCATTCAGACTTTTTGAGGCCGTGCAAATAGACTTTAAAGAAGTTAAGGAAGCTGTGTGCTGACTTCTGGCTTGCTCATGCAGGTTTTAGTGGCATTATAGGTGATTTCCCAGGGGGCCCAGTTGTTTAACTGTGGTTGAAAACCGTTCTCTGTCTTGCAATGTCACTAGGTGGGAAAACTGCTGGATATTAAGTTACCCCAGTATTTGGTGCTCTATGGTTCTTCAAGTGTAACTAGAATTTAATGGGTCAGAACCTTTTGTAGTACTCCTCGGGAGCCTTTGGGACAGGAGATAGCCATTTGGGCTAACATGTAAAGATTCTAGTGAACCACTTGCAGAGGCTCAAAATGGGTTCTTCTGGAACTGGGTTTCCCTGAAGTATGTGGAGGCCCGCTCTGCTCCCGACACATGGCACAGTCGTCTGGTTTAAAGCAGAGACAGCCCACATTCCTTGCAGGTCTCGTGTCCTATGCTGCTGTTGTGTGCCTTTTCAGCATGGTGTGTATGGGATGTTAAGCAAACCGGGAATTGAATGATGAAAGCTGACCTATGATCTGAAACACTTTTTTTCAAATGTGGTATGTGTAGTTACTTTCATTTGCAGTACAAAGGTAATATTCCTTTTCCTGAAGAACATTTAAAAATACTCCTTTAAAGTAAGTAGCTAGCTCCCTTATATAATCATCTGTTCAGCTAATGAGCTCAAATGTTATCGTTTAAGAAGTTTTACTGTCATGTAGGAGGAATAAGGATTCACTCCTGCTCTGAGAGTTTGCAGACAAGAGTGGTTTTGTGGGCAGAGAAGTCTGATTAAATTCTACCATTATTCCAGTTTTGGAGTATGTGGGTAGGCACCTTGCCTAGCTGTTCTTGGCTACCCAGATGTCCCCATTGTCCCCACTGAGCTCTTTGTTCTCGCCTCACTCATCAGAGAAGAAAGTGTTTGTACATGGATGTTGGCATGGAGGTTGTCCTCTAAGCATCTGTTGAGATAACTATTTGGAAGCATACCTTAGTGCTTTATATCAAGTCAGTCTTAATGCCCACCTCCATTTCAGCCATTGTGACTATGCATGGCGAAATGTCTTATGGCTTCCATAGGTCATGAGGTTTCATGTCTTTTAAAATCACCTCATATTATTTCTTTGAGTCATCAGTAAGAATGACTCAAAGTGAGAAATGCCTCTGAGTTAAAGTTGTTAACTTAAGCTCCTGGGATGTTTGCAGCATTATTGGTGGTATGCCACATATTTCCTGTCTCAATCTAGGGTACCTTAATGTGGTAGACAATAGTAAGACCCTCTTTTGACCAAACTACTGTCATCCCTATCCTACCACATACTGATCTTTAAGGGGATGAGAGGGTGTTGGTTCTGCTTTCTCTACTCAGCTCCAATAGATACCTATAGTAGATTCAATGTGCTTTGAATGCCTGGCTGTTTCTGGGACTGATATATTAGGGTTATGAATCTTAGTTTTCAAACCTCTCTAATGGCCTCAATGGCAGTTCACTTTAATTCACTTGTCTTGGCTGCCATTTGCCCACAGCTTGTAGGACTCTGCATTGCAGTCTCATTGTAGAGTCTGCCCAGCATGCCATGTTGTAAGTGATTAAACCTCAGATGAATCCCTTTATGCTTTTACATGGCTTTGTCATCAAAGTCATTGTAGAGTTGTGGATACTTGGACTTTTCTATGATATATACTTCCGGGTACAAGACTCCTTGGAAAGCTGTATTCTCATCCATAGCACATTGACTAAGTGTAATGAGTTGGCTTATCTGAAAAGAAACCAGCCCAATTAGGAAAGCATGAACAGATACATGAGGGTTTGATGGTTTGATAGAGACAGAGGAGACAAAACATCCTCTGTGTATATGTTTCTCTTATTGGTTAATGAATAAAACACTGATTGGCTGATTGGCCAGATAGGAAGTGATATAACTGGGCAGAAATTTGCCACTAGCTAACCATAGAGTCTGGAAGTCTGTACAGATAGATAGGAAGTAACATAGATAGGCAGAATCAGGATATAAGCAGAGACAAACAGGAAATCGCTCTCTTTTCTGTGGAGACCCTGAGCAGTTATCATGTTGTAGGCAAAGGAGTTGCAGGTCCCACATTCCTCGGTAAGCCAAGACCACATGTAAATACATGGATTAATAGAAATGGGGATTAATAGAAGACAGAGCTAGCCAATAAGAAACCGTAGTCACTGGCCAACAGATTTATAACTAATATAATGTCCATGTGTTCATTTGGGGCAAGGGCCACAGGACCAGACGGGCCAGAAAACTCATGCTTACAGAGCTCCTCTTACCCAATTCCACTTTTTTTATTCTCCCCCCTTTCTACACATGTCCCAACCAAGCCACTGAGGCCTCTCTCTCCCTGAGCCTGACCCCCTAGTACCTTAAGCCCAGCACCAACCAAGTTTACCATCCCTTCCTCCTATAGTTTCTATGTGAGAAGCCCTTCAGTTACCTCCAGGTTTCATACCTTACTCCAGATTAAATCAAGGAGTTTCCTGTCCGACTCAGAGATTCTGATAGGAAGAAGAGCGAGAGTGACTCCATTCAAGGTGCAGGTGTTTGACTCCCATCCACATATCTTTCTTCACATGTTTGCTGCAGAGTAGTCTCAGATGGAGGCCTGTGATAAGCCCACCCACTTCACGCTTCACTCTAGAGTGACAGTGCCAGATGTTTCATGTCCTTTGATGGGTATGAGGGCTGCTGGTGTCAGAGTAGGGTTGGATGGCATGTTCTGTCCTATTTTGTGGCCTTTGCTAATTCTCCGTGAGGAGGTGTTTATCTCGATGTAATCTGTGTTTTCAGCTCCGAACATCTCTGGGAAAAGGCAGAGCTTTCATTCGCTACTCTTTGGTGCACCAGAGGTTGGCAGACACTTTGCAGCAGTGCTTCATGAACACTAAAGTGACCAGGTAATTGCAAGACTGTGCTGGGCGTAACCCAATAGCACTGATGAACAGAAATTATGTCGGACAAGCCAGAACGCCAGTGGCAGGTGCCTCTGGTTTCTTCTACAGCCATTATTCTTACCAGTCTTTGAGCACATAGGGTAAAAGTGGTAAAGAGGGGGAATACCACCTTTTTGTAGTTCTCTCATGTTCCCAACTGTGGTACTAGAGCTTAGAGCCAGAGCTCTTCACTCCTGGTACCACATGTCTTTTCCTGATGGGTGGTGGCTCATTGGAGCCAGTGTTCCTTTGCTTCCCTCAAGAGTTGCCCGTGTGGTTCTCCTTTACTCAGCCTGGACCCCCACCTACCACAGAGCCAATGCCCATCAGCATATCATGGCTCCTTGGAGACCTTAGGGCAGCTGCTGTGAGTGCTCTGGACCTCATAAGTGCTGCAGCCTCACCAGGAAACAGTAAGAGAAAGAGAGAGGTGGGCCTGAGGAGTGAAAGTAAGGGAGCGTCAGATCGTTTTCTATGCCTCTCACTAGACATTTGAGTTAATGAAAGAAAGGACTTTTGAATTTAAAAATAACAAGCAAATGTTTAGCTTTATTCTGTTGCCTTTAAGGCTGATTGCATTCTTACACATGTGGCAGGCTTGTGAGTTAAAAACATTTATACATTTGATTTGAAGAGTATATTATTCTAGGTATGTGGTAAAGACTGCCATAAACAATTTAGTATCACAGACCACAAATATGAGCCAAGTAATTAATTCTTTAGACTTATCAGTACTATATTGTAAACTTATTGCTTCGTGTGAAATGGATAAGCCACAATAACAATGCACATATAACATTTCTGAATAGACATTTGTTCCTTGACTTTTAATGTCTGAACAGAAGTTAGAAGTGAGCCCAGTGTGTCTTGTTGGATTCTGTGAAAGGAATAAAAGCTGAGGTTATCTTGCCCTACAGTTACCCTTTCTTGGCAAGTCACTAAGATTTAAGTATCTCAAATTCTTTGCAGAAAAAAAAGGTATTATATAAATAAACATCCAGATAATTGCAACAGTTTCTTTGAAACAAAGATAGCTTATTTGAGAACCTATGGTTCACCAGTGAAAGATAAAATGGTTTGCTCATTTATTTATTTTTATTTATTAAAATAGGTTACTGGGTTTGATGAAGCAGAACCATACAGGACAGTTTGAGTAGATTCATTCTTTGCTTATCCTTGTTTCTCCTCAATTCACACAGTGTATGTTTTCTGCAGTGACTGGTATTATGCAAGAAGCCCCTTTCTGAAGCCAAAGCTGAGCTCTGACATTGTGGGCCAACTATATGAGCTGACTGAGGTTCAGTTTGATCTAGCATCAAGGGGCTACGACCTGGATGCCGCCTGGCCGACATTTGCCAGGTACTTTGGAGAACTGCTTTCTTTAAAAAGTTAAGGAAAGAGATGTTCAATGTTTTGAAAACAGCCACCCATCTGCCCAGCCATTTTGCTTGCTCAGTTAATTGCATATAGCTTCACAACTAATTTTTTTCTGCCTTCCCCATTTATTTATTCAGTTATCTCAGTATTGACTTGTGTTTTTTTTTTTTTTTTTGGTGGTGGTGGGTTTTTTGGTTTTGTTTGAGGAATTGTCTTGTTCTGTTGTTGTTCAGTGGATTACATTCTGTTATTATTTTTTAGCTTAACTTGGACATATTTGCCCAATGGGAGACCTTTCAGGCTGATACTTATACTTTCTTCTGTATGATACATTCTTTTTTTTTTTTTTTTTTAGAAATAAAACACTGTAGCTCTAACTAAGGCCCCACCTTCCTGCTGTCTTTTTCCCTTCTTCCTCTCTAGAAGTGAACACAGCACTATGGTTGAAGCATGTCAATAGCAAGGCTTTGTTTTCACTATATGTATTTTTATGTATATGTAAATCTTTTATGATAATACCTACATTCTATATAATTTCAGAATGTTATGCACAGTGAATCATGAGGAAGCTATTATTTCATACTTGCCTTTTTAATTTCACATTGTTTAGCTTCACTTGTGTTTACACTTGTGATTCTATGGCTGTAGGGTAGGAGCAACTATGTGAAGCAACTTGGCCCATCTCTTTACATATTCTGTGACAGATTTCATGCAGTAGTAGTTGTGATGCAGACTGTTTACTTCACAAGCTCAAAATATTTACAGATTAACAGACCCACGGTGTAGAATATTCTACTGTATAAGTAACCATAACCAGGTGTGACATCCTGGTGGAGTTAGACTTGTTCCACCTTTCCACAGTGATAATGTACCAAGAATTTCCTTCCTGCATCCTCCCTCCTCACATCTCACACATGTGTGCAATTGTGTGGCCCTCTTGACTAAGGTCCTTGCTAGGCTGAGGGGACTAATAGGTTTGACAGTTCAAAAACTATAGGTTGTTTCTGGTAGGGTGAGATTAGATTACAATGTTCCTGTGAATTGAGAGTTATCTCATAAGCCTCTTGTGTTTCAGACCCATACCATCCAGTAGAACTTTGTTCAGCAAAGGAGATCTTGTATAGTTGCCCGGTCCAGTATGTCCACATGAAGTGCAATCAGGTCTTTGACTACATTGTAGATGAGCCTCTCTGTACAGTAGGACTTAAAAACAAAAAACAAACAAACAAAAAAACCTAGGTTAAATGCTGTTTTTTCCTCATTGGAAAATAGATAGTGACAGATCCCTAAAACTCAAAGAAACAACTAAAAATTGGAAAATGTATTTCCTGGGATTTTTTTTTTAGACAGTAAAGGGAAGCTATAGTATTTAGATTCATTTGTTTGTGTGTGTTATGTGTGAGTGTATGCATGTGTGTATGGGCATAGATATCAGAGGAGGGCACCAGTTATCCTCTATTCCTTTACACCTATTTTTTTAAGCAAGATGTCTTCCTGAAGCTGAGACTGGAGTTTTCTCTTCTAAGCTAGAACCCAGAAAACCCACATGATTTCTCTGTCTTCACCTCTCTTGGAGATGGGATTTCAAGGGTGTCTGGGATACCTGGTTTTTTACATAGGTGCTGGGATCCAAACTCCAGTCTCCATGATTGCATAACAAGCATTCTTAACTGCTAAGCTATCTCTAACCCCCATGCCATGATGTTTAAACTATAGCAATGTAGTACCTGCCTCAAGCCCATGGAGATTTGCTCTTTGGAGAGAAGTGTGTTTTCCTCTTTGTGCTCCATCTAAGAAAGAGTACTCCTGCATTCATCTATCTATTATTGTAATGAAAAACCTGAGGCAGACTAACTTTATAAAGAAAAGGCGTTTCTAGTCTGGGGATGTGGCTCAGCAGTTAAGAATGCTTCCTGCTTTTCCAGTAGACCCACGTTCAAATGCCAGAACCTATGTCAGGCAGCTTACAACCTCTTCTGGCCTTCCCCCCCTTACACATACACCACACACAAAAATAAATCTTTAAATTAAAAAAAAAAAGAGTCTGAAAGTCTTCCTTTTAGGGGGGAAATAAAGAGGGTGGCTTGTTTAGTTCAGAGTAGGTGTCATATGGAACGGAGATGGGGTGGATTTTATGCAGAAGTAAGAGATCACATGTCCCAAATAGTAAGACAGAGGTTAGAGTCCCATAATGCCTTCAGTCAGCATACCCCCAGTTAATCTAAGGGCTTATACCAGTGACATTTTTAAAAGACTCCATCATCTCTCAGTATCACCATTCTAAGAACCAACATATGAACCCTTTAGTAGACATATTCACATGACATCCAGGCCATATCCTACCACCACCTGGTTGCCTAGAAACTGTTAGCACCACTATCTTAGTGTGTGTGTGTGTGTGTGTGTGTGTGTGTGTGTGTGTTTTCTTATATGAATACAACTGTGTCTGTTTTGTGGCCCCCACAGGAGGACACTGGGCACTGGCTCTTCTGCTTATATGTGGAAACCCCCCAGCCGAAGCTCCAGCATGAGCAGTTTAGTGAGCAACTACTTGCAGGTAATGTCAGAAAGGCTGGGATTAGCACCCTGTTATGGTGACCAGGGTATGTCTTTTCCCCTAGCAACTCAAGGGTAATCTTTTCAATTACTTGTTGTTCTAAGTAGAGTGATATAACCCCCTTAAACTGTATCCTCTATGTCCTGGAATTTAGATTTTTTTTTCTTTTTTCTTTTGGTTTTGTTTTGTTTTAGGAGGCAGGGTTTCTCTGTATTGTTTTGGAGGCTGTCGGTCCAGCCCTGCCTCGAACTCACAGAGATCCGCCTGCCTCTGCCTCCCGAGTGCTGGGATTAAAGGCGTGTACCACCACCGACCGGTGGAATTTAGATTTTTATAGCCAGATAAAATTTAGGTTCTTTTAAAACTAAACTCTTAAAATATTTTTAAAGTATCATACAAGATACAGGTTATCACTGAAGTTAGAATTGACCCTGCCACCTACCAGCATTCAGCTAAGGGGAAATTACTTAACTTAGAAGCTTCAGCTCTTTCTTCTGTAAGAGGGGTAGTGAAACCACCCTGGTCCTAAGTGGAGGAGCAAGTGAAAGGGTGCTTAAGAACACTGGATCGGGAAGTACTGAAAATGTGAGCCTGTTGTAGCTATAGAATAGAAATTTATTTGCTCACTATATATAAAGTATTCAAAATAGAAAAGATGAGCAGGGCGTGGTGGTATACACCTTTGATCACAGCACTCGGGAGGCAGAGGCAGGCAGATCTCTGGGCAGCCAGCTTGGTCTACAGATCGAGTTCCTGGATGGCCAGAGCTACACAGAGAAACCATGACTCAAAAAACTGATTAGATAGACAGACAGACAGACAGATGAGGACTGCTATGGGTATAATACACTGGGTTAACCATAATTTCAGTGTAACTGAGTTTAGATTTTCTTTTTTTGTTTTTTGTTTTACAAGACAGGGTTTCTCTGTATTGTTTTGGAGACTGTCGGTCCAGCCTGGCCTCGAATTCACAGAGATCCGCCTGCCTCTGCCTCCCGAGTGCTGGGATTAAAGGCGTGTGCCACCACCGCCCAGCTGAGTTTAGATTTTCTAAGAACCAATGTCCTTTAAATTCATAAAGCTGATAGAGCCTGGCTAGAGATGTAACTCTGCTTATCAGAGGAGTTTGTGGGGCCCTGAATGTGCTTGGACCTTGTGGCAGGTTCTAGTTTTTAGAATAGCTTTAAAAGCTTGTCCTAAGTTAGGTAATCCCTTTGTTTTTGCTTCTACTTTCATTTAACACAAAAACTTATCCAAATCACTGGGCAGCTTCATTCTGAAATCTCCTGTCTTTTACTTCCTCCTAGACTCAGGAGATGGCCTCCGGGTTTGACATAAACAATCCTCTCAACAATGAAGGACTTGAAGGTTTTGATGAGATGCGGCTAGAGCTGGACCAGTTGGAGGTTCGGGAGAAACAGCTACAAGAACATGTACAGCAGCTAGACAGGGAGAACCAAGCACTTCGAGTGATGATCAGCAGACAAGGGGAGCAGCTTGAGGTCGAGAAGGAGAGGGGCTACCCTATGGTGGAGGGTACCATTGGCCTCATGGGCCTGGTGGCAGAGCTTCAGAAGCAGGGGGAGGTCATCCAGGCTACAGTGAAGAAACTACAGACATGTCTGCAGGCCTTGGAGCTGAATGTAGACAAGAAAGAGAGCAACTACTCAGCCCTGCAGCTTGAGACCCTAGCACAGGAGCTTGAGGCTGTAAGAGACTCCCTGGGTAGGAAGAACCAACTTCTAGCCAGCCTTTCAGATTGCCTGGCCAGGGCTGAGAAGGACAGGAAGTTTCATCAAGAGCCTGTTCCTGCTGACATGGCCCTGGAGTTCCAGGAATTAAAGGGAAAGCTTGAAGCCTTGGAAGGAGAGAACACCAAGGCCCAGGAACTAAACATGCAGCAGAGTATCAAGCTAGAGCAGCTGGCTAAGGAGCTGCAGCTGAAGGAGGAGGCCCGGGCTGGTCTAGAGCACTCAGTGAAGGCTGTGGCCCCGCTTGAGGAGGAGCTGTCTGCAAAGAAGCAAGAGTCAGCTCAACTCCGGCGACAGCTGCAGGAATCTCTGGCCCATTTGAGCTCTGTGGAGGAGGAGCTGGCAGAAGCCAGGCAGCAGGCAAAGCAGCATCGAGAAGAAAGGCAGCTACGGGAGCAGGAAGCCAAGTCTCTGACATGGCAGCTGCAGCTCCTAGAGACCCAGTTAGCACAGGTGAGTCAGCTTGTGAGCGACCTGGAGGAGCAGAAGAAGCAGCTCGTGCAGGACAGAGACCGTCTCAGCCAGAAAGTGGGCACACTGGAGCAGCTAGCCGAGGTGCGTGGGGTCCCCCTGAGCTCTGTCCCACCACAGACTGAGGAGATGCTAGAAGAGGAGGTGCAATACCGTCACAAAGAGCATGTAAGCAATACCACAGTGCCAGGGGGAGACCAGGAGAAATTGGGGAAGGTCAACCAGGAGCTTCAGAAGGAGCTGCAGAACATGGCTGTGCGCAACCAGCTCCTAGAAGGCAAACTTCAAGCCCTGCAAACTGATTACAAGGCACTGCAGCAGCGAGAGGCAGCCATCCAGGGCTCCTTAGCCTCCCTGGAAGCTGAGCAGGCCAGCATCCGGCACCTGGGAGACCAGATGGAAGCAAGCCTCTTGGCTGTGAAGAGAGTCAAAGAGACAATGAAGGCCCAGGTGGCAGAGAAGGAGGCCGCCCTGCAAAGTAAGGAGGGTGAGTGCCAGCGGCTGCAGGAAGAGGCAGATCAGTGCCGGCTCCGGACAGAGGCCCAGGACCAGGAGCTCAGGGCCCTTGAGAACCAGTGCCAGCAGCAGATTCAGCTGATTGAGGCCCTCTCTGCAGAGAAAGGCCACCAGGGACTCAGCCTACCCCAAGTCAACACAGCCCAACTGGCCCTGTCTCAGGCACAGCTAGAAGTTCACCGGGGGGAGGCCCAGCGGTTACAGAATGAGGTGGTGGACCTCCAGGCCAAGCTCCAGGTGGCCCTGGGTGATCGAGACAAGTTACAGAGCCAGCTGGGTGTGACTGAGGCAGTCCTGAGGGAGCATAAGACTCTGGTGCAACAACTGAAAGAGCAGAACGAAGCCCTTAACAGGGCCCATGTTCAGGAGCTGCTGCAGTGCTCAGAGCGTGAAGGCATACTGCAGGAAGAGAGCATCTACAAGACCCAGGAGCAGGAGCAAGAGCTGCAAGCCCTGCATGCAGAGCTGTCACAGGTGAGGTGCAGCTCTGAGGGAGCCCACCTGGAACATGCGGAGCTACAGGACCAGCTGCACCGAGCCAACACAGACACAGCTGAGCTTGGCATACAAGTCTGTGCCCTGACAGCCGAAAAGGACAGGATGGAGGGGGCCCTGGCCACCTTGGCCCATGAGCTCCAGGACACTAAAGAGGCAGCACTACAAGAACGAAAGGGCTTGGAGCTCCAAGTGAGGGGACTACAGCAAGAGAAGGAGAGCTTGCAGGAAAAGCTAAAGGCAGCTGAGGAGGCAGCTAGTTCATTCTCTGGTCTACAGGCACAGCTGGTCCAGGCTGAGCAGCTGACCCAGAGCCTCCAAGAGGCTGCACACCAGGAACGAGATGCCCTCAAGTTCCAGCTAAGTGCTGAGATCATGGGCCACCAGAACAGACTGAAGGTAAGCCCAGCTTTAGCCATTTCTCAAGGTACACCTGGTGGTTCTACAATCAGAAGGCCCTGCAGCAAGAAAAAAGGTGAAGACCAGAGAATATCCTGGTTCCATTCAACTTTGGTAGCTCACATTTCTTTGCAGAAATACATCAGGCAGAGCATGGAGAGTGATGGCCTTCATCTAGAAGCCCTTGTTAGTATTCAGGCATATGTACTGGTCTGCCCTTGGGGTTCTGACAGGATATGCCCTCAGCTGTGCACATTCACTATGTTCCCTTTTTAAAGGGCCCTGCCTGCCTCCCATCTTTCTGTCTCTCTCTCTCTCTCCCTGTGTCTGTTCCTTTCTCTCTTTTGCTCTGCGTCTCTACCTATCTCTCTCTCTCTCTCTCTCATTCTCTCTGCCTCTCTTCTCTTCTGATGCCCAGAGGCCAGTCCCCCCCTCTTCCCTCCCCCCTTTTCCCATTCACTTTCCCCAAATAAAAACCCCTCCACCCAAGCTCTGTCACATGGTGTCTTTATCTCTCACAGTGCTTTTTTTTTTTATCATTTTTTATTTTAATTTTAAATAGCTTGTTTTACATGTCAATCCCAGTTCCCTCTCCCTCCCCTCCTCCCACCCCCCATTCCCCCCCACCCCCCACCCTGTTGCCAAATCCTTCCACATAGGGGATATCAGAGTCTGTCATTTTACTCTGGGTAGGGTCCAGGCACTTCCCTAAGAGTTCAGGCTGAGAGAGCATCCCTCTTTGTGCTATAGGCACACGAAGACTGTTTGTATACCAGGGATAGACACTGATCCACAGCTCAGGGCCCCATAGGTTGCCCAGGCCTTCTCGCTGACACTCACATTTGGGGGGTCCAGATCAGTCCCATGCTGGCCTCCCCACTGTCAGTCTGGGGTCCAAGAGCTCTCCCCTGTTCAGATCAGCTGTCTCTGCTGGTTTTGCCAGCCCATTCTTTGCCAATTTGCTCATCACTCCTCTCTCTCTGCCACTGGGTTCCTTGGGTTCAGTTCAGTGATTAATTGTGTGTTTGCCTCTGCTTCCATCAGTCTCAGGATGAAGGCTCCCGGATGGTTATAGACATCAAGTTCATTATCAGGAATGGGCATTCGAGGTGGTCTCTCCACTATTGCTTAGCTTGCCAATTGGTGTTATCCCTTTAGATCACTCGAGGTTGCTCTGGTGCCTGATCTGTATTCGATCCTATGATTCCCTCTTCCCCCTATTCTACCCCCACCCCCTCAACTTCCTGTTCCCCCATGACCAACTCTCTTCCTCTTTACCCCCTCTCTTCTTCCCAGGTCCTACTCCCCCCCACCCCTCGCCGTGTTCCCCATCCATTCAGGGGATCTTGTCTCCATCCTCTCACAGTGCTTTTTAAAATTACAACAGCCCCTACTTTGGCCATGACAGATCTTGGCCCACACAGAACTTTTTTTAAAAATTAGTAGCCAACATTGGCAGATCAGGTGTACACAAATTAAGTTTTATGACCTCATTTGAATTCTCAGCAGATCTAATAGCGCATTTCCATATCCCCACAAGGCAGCAAGCAGCAGCAGCAGCTCAAAGAGTGCACACACCCTCCTGCAGTTTCCCCTTTTGTGTGTTTGTGTACAGCCCCTTCCACAGGCAAGTTTCAGCCTCTAAGCCCTGCCTCATCTTTTGGAGCTCCATCCTCCATAGGGTCACCCGTCTATGACATCTTGAGTCCTGGCTGTAGTGTCTACTAAATAATCAGCTTCTCTTAGTGCTCTCCTGATGGCTGATAGGGTGTAGGGAACTGGCTCAGTTCAGAAAGATTAAGTCCCTTAAAGCAGACGAACCTGAGACCCCAGTAGACCATGGCCTTTGATTCTGCATGAAGAAAGGGGGCTAGAGAATGGAAGATAAGAACAGGATAAGTAGCCACAGTACTTTGATTTCCAGTGCGTATCCTAGTGGGTCTGTACCTAGGTCTCTGTGTTCTCAGCCCACTCTGCACCCTCTCCTGCCCCTTTCTAAGAGTGCCCTCCCCACCCCAAGAAGTCCCATGAGGCTCTTCTGTTTGAGGAAGAAGCTTCAACTCTTCCCCTTGCAAGTATTTTGTCACCAGCAGAGAAGAGGCTTGCTAAGGAGCCATTTCTGGAAACAGTGCAGTTGTGTTTTTAGAAACCATTTGGGTGATAAAGGTAAAGGAGTCCCAGAGCAAGAACCTCTCTCTTATGATGCCTTCCTCTTCCTTCCCAGGCAGCCAATGAAGAGTGTGGGAGCCTCAGGGCCCAGCTAGAAGAGCAAAGCCGGCAACTGGAGATGACTAAGGAGGCTGTGCGTGAACTGAAGGTGGGCCTGGCAGGTGTGCTATCAAGGAAAGGGGATCTGGTCTGCTTCTACTGGATTGTTGCCAGATGCTCCTCAAAATGCAGTCATTGGTTCAGACAATAACCCAAATCTATGTCATGACTCCCTTCCACTCCCTAGACTTTGGGCTAAAAGGAAACTGTCCTTAGTCACCTCTGTTGGAGTGGCACTGGTCCCACTAGTAACCTCACTCCATGCCACTGCACACCACTCAAGAGTGGGTCATAGGCCACAAATAGAGAACGCAGGATTCTGGCCTCATGAGCTGCAGCACAAAACCTTCCCTTAGAAGTAGCTCTGTCAGGAAGTGTGAGTAGCATACCAGTCTCTTCTTCCTTGGAAGGTAAGCTTGTGTCTTCTCCCGGATATCCTATACCAGGTCACCAAGGCAGCCATGGAGGAGAAACTGAACTCTACCAGCAGCCACCTTGCAGAGTGCCAGGCCACTTTGCAGCACAAAGACGAAGAAAGTGCTACTCTTCGAATAAGCCTAGAAAGGTCAGTCACGGGTCACCCACACAGCTGCTGGTGATCTTCAGGGAGTGGGTAGGTGCACTTCTTTCGGAAAGTCAGCTGCTTGGGCTAGATGGGGTAATTCTTCAAAAGTCATGCCATCAGAAAGCACAGGGCCAGAAACTTGCCACAGGAAAGTCAGACATCTTCCTGCCATAGTCCACAGGCAGCAAGGTACCCTTCACTTGGTAGCGCTTTTTACCTCCAGCAAGGTGCACACTAACTGTATACTTTCAGAAAACCAAAAGCAGGCACCACTAGAGCATGAGGCTTTTGGGAGTAACAACAATCATTGATTGTTCTGTATGCTGCATGTGCAGGCTGAGCATCCTAAGCTGAAAGGCTTGGGAGCAGAAGGGCATTTTCATATTTCAGAGCAGTTGGGGTTTCAGATTTTCAAATTAGGGATGTTTAACTTACAATTACCTATTGTGAGAGAGTTTAGTTTCTCCTCAGCTTATTACTCTCAGCTTGAGGCTTGGTGGAGTTATGAACCTGAGCTTACTTCTGGAGATGGGGCCCAGCTAGTGCAGCTAGGGCTTGCTGAGAACAGATTCCTTGGGTACCAGCAGCAAAAGCAAGTTTACAGATTGTCTTAAGCCTGTACCCATCCCTTTTCTCCTGCTACCTGCCTTCCTGCTTGGCTCTGGATTCAGTGAAGAAGCCTAGTGACTGGTCTGTTTCTTACAGCACCTAGCTAGGTCTTGTTTGTGTGATTTAAACAGAGGACAGATTTGAACTGGTGTTTTTAAATACTATAAGAATGAAAGATGGGTATACTATCACATTTTAAAAAACTTTTTATTAATTCTTTGTGAATTTTATATCATGCATCCTGGTTCCACTCATCTTCCCATTCTCTGCCCTTGTGACCCTCCCCCCAAATGTAAAAGTGTAGCCTCAAAACAAAACAAAAAGGAAGAAGAAGAAAGAAAATCTTGGCATGGAAGCTGTAGTGTGGCCCAGCGAGTCACACAGTATAGTCCACACGTCTTGTAAGTGCTCTTGCAGCGGATTGTTGGTCTGGCTCTAGGCCTCTGGCTTCTACTGCTCCACAGATACTGGGCCCTCAATGGGACTCCTTCTGGATACCCTGTTATTGTCTTGTGTCATGAGGATCCTGTAGCTTTGGCTCTGCAGGTCCAGCCCCTCCAGCAGTTCATAGATTAGGTGGATGTGGAGGAAGGCTAACTCATAGCCATGTTTCTGGGCCTGGGTGATAGCTGGGTTGGTCAGCCCACCGTGTTTCCCTCATTGTCACCAGGGTGAGTCTCCAGCACTGCCCCAGCTAACGCACCTGATGCAGCATGCAGCGAGGAACAGGGCCAGCTCTGCTTTCATTCCCTGGTCTGGCTCATCCACACTCACATCACCAGTTCTACTGTTTTGCCTAGGCAGGTTATATGGCCCAGTCTCACAATAGCTACAGTTGGCTAGAGATAGGGCCAGCTCTTCTGTTCTCTTGCCCCCAATGCCTGCCGCAGTTGACGGTGGGGAGTGGAGGCCATATTTCCCCCACCTATGTCACTACATGGCATATGAGAGACGGGGCAGGTGCTGCTCTTCTGCTCACATCCACAGGACTGGCTCACCTGCATCTCCCACCCCTCACCCCCAACAGGGTCAGCTCTAGTGTGCTCCCCAGGTGAGTTATAGGGCTTGCTTCCCCATGTGCAGTAGCCAGTGAGGGGCAGGACCAGCTCTCCGGCTCTCATGTCCCTGGGATATCTTTCCCTCACCCATACCACTACATGGCTGATGGGGGGTTGTTCAGCTCTCCCACTCTCACACCCTCCAGGCCAACTCACCTCCCTCCCCACCCCCGAAGAGGGTCAGCTCTACTGGTAGGGTGCCAGTGAGGTGCAATGCAGATTCTCCCACCCTCATTACCCCGGGGTCAGCTTTCCCACCCATCCGAAGGTGGTGAGGGGAGTGGGGAGGTCTTCATTCCCTCAACCATTCCACCATATGCAGAGGAGGGGTGGGCCACATCTCCTATGTACTTTCATAGGTGCGAAGGGGAAGGGGGATCACCTGCCTTCTGGTCAGTAGGGTCAGCTCTACTATTACACATGCTTTTAATCTCAGCATTTTGGGGGCAAAAGGCAGGTGGATTCCTTTTAGTTGAGGCCAGTCTAATCTAAATAGCAAGTTCCAGGTCAGCCAGAGCTACATAATGAGACCCATTTTAAAAAAACAAAACAAAATGCTATAAGAATGGTTATGTGGCAGTTCTCAGGATTTGTTTTAGCTGCTCAGAGTTGCACAGTTCATCTGCCTAGGATTAGACTTGCCTTGATGTTTTGTGTTATGTGCCCTGAAATCATTTTGTGGACATTGATTACCTCTGATAGCCATGTATTAGACTTGGCTGGAAAGCATGCAAACAGTGTGAGCTTTCTAGAGAACTTCTGTTTAATGGAGTTCTTGCAGATACCTTACTGGGTCATGGTGTTTATATCCACCTAAGGGGATAGTTAAGCTACATGTAGAATGTGTGGGATTGGGCAGACAGCCAGCTCCACCAGCCACTCTGCTGTGTGCTAAGATTCCACAGGGTCTAGAACAGAATTTCAGAAAATTGGAGGACTTACCAAGTAGACAGCCTTCTAAAGACCCAGCACTGTCCTCAAGACAGAGTTCCAAAGACATCTGAGAGCAAGGTCCCTCTTTATAACCACCTTTGAGAGACCACACCTCTCCTTTATGTCCTGACTCTTCATCCCTGCTCATCCTCCATCCCCACCCCATAAACCTTTTCCCATCTGGCTCCTCCCAGCCTCAATCCTGTCCAGGAATTCTTACAGGAGTGGCATGTCTCATTCACTGAGTATGTTAGCATCCTGGACTGTCTCTGCCATCCCAGAATACCCCTTCATGTTTGAAGGGGAGGTCAGAAGAGTCTTGGATTCTGGGATAATGCATAACCTGTGAGCATGTCAAGGCTCACCTTAAGAGGGAAAGGCCCAGCAGCAGCAGGACCTCTCATCGCAGGCCAAGAACCCGGAGATTCCAGGAAGCTAAATGTCAGCGCTAACCAGGAAAATGTATTTCTCCTCTCCCAGAACTCAGAAGGAACTTGAAAAGGCCACATCAAAAATCCAAGAATATTACAATAAACTCTGCCAGGAGGTGACAAACAGGGAAAGGAATGACCAGAAGATGCTTGCAGACCTAGACGACCTGAACAGAACCAAGAGATACCTTGAGGAACGGCTGATAGAGCTGCTCCGGTGAGTGTCAGGCAGCTGGGGACCCTGTCTATGACTGGCTTTTCTTAAGAAAAATAAAACATTTCTGAAAATGGCAGCTCCGTGGAAATGGGCCCTTCTCCTCAAGGTCTGCTGTCAGGGAGCCATATGTCTACAGGATCCAACTAGGCTTTGGCAGTCTTGAAGGCTGGCTCTCCCTGATCACAGCAGTGGTTTGGGGTTTTTGTGTGGATGCAGGATTATATTCAAACTCTGGGTGCCTAACAAAGAACGACAATAAAATGACATTTAGTAACTGGTCATTTCTCCATCTCTTGCCCATCTCCAATGAGCCGCCTTCTCCTCTTGTACTGTCCCATTTTTCCTAGTATGGGGCCCGTGTAGGGACCCAGTAGCAGAAGGGACTCTGAGGGGCCCAGTATGTTCTACTCTTGCCACTCAAAAGTAGCCATGGTGCCTTACTTTCCAAGACAGATGTGGGAAGCTAGGTTTTTATGTGAAATGTCCTGGTTGTTAAATGCTTGCAAGTCAACCCACAACTTTAACTTTTTCTTAAAGGAATCAAATATGCAAGATAAAATATTGTAACTGTGTTTTCCTTCCTTCTGTTCTTCTGTCCTTCTGTGTTTCCTGTGACAAAACACTTGACAAAAGCAATTTAAGAGAGAAAAGATTTGTTTTGGCTCAGGGTCCAGACAATTTCAGTCAGTCTTGGCAAGCAAAGCAAAACAGTGGGATTGGCTCAGTTCATGGCAGTAGGAGTTTAAGGCAGTAGTAATAGTCCCTGTCTTAGCAGATGAGAAAGTAGAGACTCCCCATAACCCACCTCCACCAGCCATGCCTTTGATCCCAAAAGTTCCACAGCCTCCTCAAATAGCACCACTAGCTTTGGGGGGCCAAGAGATCAAACACATGAGGGGTTTCAAACTCGAGTCATAATAATTACACATCATTCAACCTCAACAGGAATCAACCCATGGCCGCTTTTGTTTTCTCACCTCTAGATTGCTTTGAAGCAAAACCCAGATATAATATTACTTATCTATGAACACTCCATATCAAATTTCCAAGACAAGAAATCCTTTTCCTTTGTTTTGCAGTATTTTGGGTTTGTTTTTTTGTTTTGTTTTTCGAGACAGGGTTTCTCTGTATTGTTTTGGAGGCTGTTCTGGAACTCACTCTGTAGACCAGGCTGGCCTCGAACTCAGAGATCCACCTGCCTCTGCCTCCCGAGTGCTGGGATTAAAGGCATGCGCCACCAACACCCGGCTAGTATTTTGTTTTGAGACAGGGTCTTACTATGTATCCTTGGCTGACCTGAGACTTTCTATGTAGATAATTCTGGCCTCAGACTCGGAGAAATCTACCTGCCTATCTGCCTCCTGAGTTCTGGAATTAAAAATGTGTACTACCACACCCAGCATCCAAGACAAGAGCGAGCTCTTATATAAGTATACCTTGAAAAATGAATGTGTCAAGAGACACTTGATAAAACCAAGGCAGATAAGATCTCACTCACTTCCATTTGTGGTAGTAGCAGTCATAAGTGTAATATGCCTAGATCTACTCACTCATTGGAATTCTAGGTGTCTTCTTGAGAAATGTAGGAGAAAAACCAAGTAGCATTCTCACAGTCCAAGGTGTTAGTATATGGCTTCCTAGGGATATCGAGGTCAGGTTCTGTGGAGTAACTGCAAGAACAAGCTGGTCCAGAAGATGAGTCCTCATGTCTCCTTATAATTTAGGTATCCTTAGCCCTGCAATGGTGGAGGCAGAGGCAGGTGAATCTCTGTGAGTTCAAGGCCAGCCTGGGCTTGTACAAAGTGAGTTCCAGGACAGGCTCCAAAGCTACAGAGAAATTCTTTCTCAAAAAACCAAATCCAAAAAGAAAAAAAAATTAGGTGTCCTTGAAAAAAAGCCAGCCATCTCTTATGTTCTTAACCCTTATCCACTTCCAGAGGACCTGGGTTCAATTTTCAGCACCCACAAGGCAGCACAGAACTATCTTTAACTACAGTCCTAGGGGGTCAGGTGCCTTCTTCACACTTCACAGGCACTGTACAGGCATGGTACACCAACATACATGCAAGAAAACTGCAAATTGCATGCACACTTGTAGCAAGCTCATTATCAACTTGGTGGCATACTATTTCCAGTAGTAATTTGTTTTTAGTGTTAGATACCTGAGTGGTGTATCAGTGCTGGCAGTTTTTTGTGGGTGACACAGCCTTTTGTATATACCATGTGCCTTTTACATGCTCTTACATACATAGAGTCAAAGAACCAATGTTTTGGGGTGACTTTGGAGATGTCAGCAGAGAGAGCCTATGTTTTAGATTCCTCAAGTAGGGAAGAGGTCATTTACAAGGAAAGTGATTTAGCTTCTGTGGGTTGGAACATTTGATATCAGCCTTCTGAAATGAAGCAGGGGTCATTCTCTGCTTTTTGTGGATTCTTTATTGCAGGGACAAAGATGCTCTCTGGCAAAAGTCCGATGCACTGGAATTCCAGCAAAAGCTCAGTGCTGAAGAAAAAGGTCTTGGGGACATGGAAGCCAACCACTGCCATGACTGCAAGAGGGAGTTCAGCTGGATAGTGCGGCGGCACCACTGCAGGTTAGCAGCAGGCGTCTCACCTGACTGGAATCAGGACATGACTCTGGGTGAGGGATCTGAGATTAGTGTGGTTACCATAACCATCTATCTAGGAAAAGCACTTGCTTGCTTACCAGGGGAAGCAGAAGAAAAGCAGGACACTCAAGGCCCCCTGAAGAGAAATGTGGGTGGGATTAAAGGAACTCACAGGCATGTGTATACCCCGAGACCAGCAATCCTTTAGCTATTCTTGAGCCTATGGGGCAATGCAGAGGGTGCCGGAGAATACAGATCCTTCTAGCACCTAGGAAAGATAGGTAAAGAGAAAGGGCACATTGGGAATTGGCTACAGCTTAGTGCTCTCTTAAAGACCCCTGCAGACAGTAAATGTGGAATGCACACCTGTAGCCTGATGTTAATTAGACCTTTTCTCCCTGCCTTGAGGGCCTATGAAAGTAAACCGTTCTCTACTAAACTCACCATGATGGTTTTGTCAGAATCTTATGAAATGGGTTTACAGCACACTACACTGAGTGCAGAGCTAAGTCTGGAGAGTCCTGGGCTATCAGGAACCCAACACAGAAACCTGTTCTGGTGCTTAGCAGATCTCAGTGATGCACAATCCATTGTGCACAATTCTCACAGCCTGTGCTTGCTTCCTTCCCAGGATATGTGGCCGCATCTTCTGTTACTACTGCTGTAACAACTATGCCGTGACTAAGCCCAGTGGCAAAAAGGAACGCTGTTGCCGAGCCTGCTTCCAGAAATTCGGCGAAGGCCCTGGATCCCCTGATAGCAGTGGCTCTGGCACTAGCCAGGGAGAGCCCAGCCCCATGGTTTCACCAGCTGAAGCAGGCTCTCAGGCCCAAGGTCAGAACTCTGCCTCCTGGGTTCATAGGTGTCACTGCTTTCTCACTACGGCCAATTAGCTTGAGCAAGCTTCATTCAAACTTAGATGTCTAAGAGATGCTACATATATACTACCTGGTACCAGCCTAAAACTTTCTTATATTATTGGGGTTGATAAGCAAGTAACTTTCCCTTGCCATGACTGAGTGTAATTTAATATGAGTGTGTATACATACACACATACTACAGTAGAATACACTCCATATATTGAAGAATCAGTCCTCTAGGACCTCCTTCCTGATATCCATTATCTGCCCTGTGGTAGCATAAGACCAGCAATTGTGCCTTCAGTAGTCAATATCTTTCTCCCTTTCTCTTAATGGCCAAGGAGAATGTATTCTTTTTGTTCTCCACCTCAGCTACTTCTGCATCCAAATCTCCCTAACAGGTGACCCAGACTGTCTTCTGAACTCTGGACTTTAGGTGTAGAGCCAAGGATCAGAGCTGAGATGGCAGAGATGGGCTTTTCTCTGTTCAGGCATCACTGCTAGCCGCAGTTAGTCCTGGTGAACTCTCCTTTGATCTCAGCCTAGATGCAGCCTAAGAACCCTACAGAACCCTGTTCCTCTCTTCTTCAAATGGTCAGTGATCCCTACCACTTGTGAACGGGACTTGTGCTTTTCACACATAGCATTGGGGTCTTTGAATCTTTCTCAGTCTTTTAAAAACTGAAGTTCACAAGTCCTACATACTCTGGACATGTGTTCTTTATCAGATATGTTTTATAAATGTTTTCTCCCAATTTACAGCTTTTTGAAGAGCAGAAGTTGTAGTTTTGATAAAGTAATATTTATATCATGTTTTATGTATCCGTTTTTTAAATGCATCTAACTTTGTTTTCCCTTGTATTCAAAAGGTTTTTTTCCTTCTAAAACTTTTGGGTTTGAGACTTTTTTTCTTGGGAGTGAAGTTGGATGAGTGGGTGGTTGAGTGAATAGTTTGTTTGTGACAGGGACTCATTTTATAGCCCAGCTCTCGTTTTACTCATTCTTTTAAGATTTTGTGTGTGTATGTAACCAATTTTGAGCTAGTTTGGGAGTAAGGTGATAATATATAAGTAGAGTATTGGATGGTTTTGTTTTTGCTTTTTGTCTAAACTTCCAACATCATTAGTCTATTTTTCTTTCCCTCAGAATTGCCTTTTTATTGAGGCTGGAGGTGTGGCTCAATCAATGGCAGAGCATGCAAAAGGCACTAGATTGAATCCCAGTTTCTCTCTCTCTCTCTCTCTCTCTGCTTTTGGTATATTTGTCAAAAGCCAGTTGCAAACAACAACAAAGTAAAACAAAAAACTTACCTCACATATTTGAGTCTGTATCTAGACTTTGTATCTAGACTTTGTTTCATTCTGTACATCTGTGTGCCTTTTCTTTCCACCAATTCCTTACTATATGGTTACCATAGATTCTATGGTTTTTTTGTTGTTTGAATTTTGGGTTTTTTTTTTTTGTTGTTTAAGACAGAATTGATTTCTCTACGTGTGTGTGTGTGTGCACGTGCGTGTGTTTTGAGACAGGGTTTCTCTCTGAAACAGTTCTGGCTGTCCTGGAAGATACTTTGAAGACCAGGTTGGCCTTGAACTCACAGAGATCTGCCTGCCTCTGCCAACCTAGTGCTGCAATTAAAGGCATGTGCCACCATGTCCAGCTGGTTACCATATATTCTTAATGCATCTTACTGACAAGCAAAGAAAGCCCTCCAATTTTGTTGTTTATTGAACATATAACTTTTAGAATAAGTTTCTCAGTTTCTAAAAATAAATCATGACTAGGTTTTCATTGGGATTTCATTGGACCTAGAGAACAGCTTGGAGAGATTTGACATCTTAATAAAGGGTTGTCCATTTCCATCCATGAACATGATAGAGCTTCAATTTACTCTGGTCTTTGTTTTTCCCTTGGTAATCATTATTTTATACATCTCTTGCCCATTTCCTATCCTTTGTCAACCTCGGGAAACAGATTTGGGAGTGTAATTGGGTTCTTTTTGTCAGTTCTTCTAGTTCTGTGTTACAGAGACTTGAGAGGAAAACATTACCTCTAAAGCAGAAGACAGCTAAACTGTTCTTACTAAATAGCCTAAATTCCCTTGTGCTATCTCACTGTGTACAGATGACAACGAGGTGATACTGTGTTAGGGTTCTGAGATTGCTTGTTTTGATTTCTCTTATTTTCTGTCTGCTTTTTTTTCCCTTCTGCCTCAGACCTTATATTAACATGATACATGTCTATGGGTAGCTGATTGGCACAGTGACCTGCTTATTGAGTGGTCAAGGTTAAACGCAAGATTGCCCAGTGCCTCCTGCAGCTCCCTGGACAAAGAGAGGTTCTGTTCTTCCCAACAGTGGACCAGAATCAGGGAGGGGATGCAAGTCAAACAATCTCTTACTTCAGATTGTTTCTGACTATGTCTAATGGAGCAGGGTCTCGTTGGATCAATATATTTTCTTTGTTAGTTTGTTATCTGATACAGTTTTGTTAGATTTTTTGCTTTCCTTCTAAATAGGGGTCCTAGAGGATGTGGAAGTAGTTGAAACTTCTACTCTGTCTTTGAGAGAGGTCTTGAGGCTGTATATTCAAAATCTTCTGTCGTCCCTCTGTTTTCCTGGAATGTCCCAGTACCTAAATGGAATAGCAGTCAATTAGGAGACTATTTAAGATTTATTCCATTAACTTGTTCTCCATAGCAGCACCCTCACTTCCCTGTGTTATCCCCAGTCTTATGCATAATGGCATGTATGTCTTTTTCTCTCCTGCTTTGTCACCACCACCCAGGAGTAAACTCAGTCTGCAGACCACCAGATGATGCTGTGTTTGACATCATCACTGATGAAGAATTGTGCCAGATCCAAGAATCTGGCTCCTCCTTGCCTGAAACACCCACTGAAACAGATTCAATGGACCCAAATATGGCTGAACAGTGAGTAGATGCCATCTCCATTTCCTAAGTAGTCCTTAAGTGCCTGTTCTTTACTTTCTGATCAAAGGACCAGGAAAATAAGATGCTAGAAGCAGGATTAGCCGTCTCTGCCAAGGGAAGATGTCTCAGAACAGTATTCAGAGTAGGGTGGCTCTTTTTTAAAAAGTGACAGTTCTCAGGAAACATTCAGGAAGATACTGTATCAGAAAGTTCCTAGGAACTGTGTGTGGTGCCCTGATTCAGCATCTTCACTTAGGGTAGTCTTTGGGTTAGGCAACTATGTTAGTCAGCTCAGGCTGCCACGGCAAGAGACCACAGGTTGAGTGACTTAAACCATGGAAATGCAATTTATTGCTATTGTGGAGGCTGGATATCAAAGATCACAGTATTGGCAGAGAAGGTTTCTTCTCCCTTGGTTTGTAGATGGCCACCTTCTTGCAGCATCTTTACATGGTCATCCTGGATTTTTACCTGTGTCCTTTAATCTCCATTTCATGCCAGGACACTGGTAGATTTTTATTTTAATCACCTCCTTAGAGGTCTTTTGCAATTAAAATCATTTAAGATGTACTGACACCCTATGAATCCATGAGACAAAATAAATCCTTCTTCCCTTAAATTACTCTGTCAGGTACTTTGTGATGAAAATGGTAGCTATTATAGGAAATTGGGGTTGTTGTGATTAAATCTGGCTGTGGTTCTAAGGCATTTTGGGGAAGAATGTGGAAAGGTTTGGAAATGCCAGCCAGCAAAACCCTAGAACTCTGTAAACAGAGCTTCAGTGAGCTGTTTGGTGGTTGCTCACAAGACCAGAATGCCACTAGAAATGTACACAATATGGACTGTGCCCATAAAGTCTTTGTTGTGAATAAAGATATCAGGAATTGAGGTAGAGGTCATTTGTGTCATATTTTGTCTAAAAATATTAGTCATGTGTCATTTGTGCCCTAAAACTTTGAGTGATGCTGAACTTAAAAATAATAGACTAGGAACTGGAGGGGTGACTCAGCAGTTTAGGGCACTGACTGCTCTTGCAGAGGATCCAAATTCCCAGCACCCACATAAGATATCAGGTAACCATCTGTAGCTCCAGTTCCAGGGCATAAGACACCCTCTGGCTGTCATGGGCACCTGCACACATGTGATACATATCACCCCATGCAGTATACGCACATACACACTTAAAAATGAATTTTTAATTTCATATGCTCTGGCCTGTGTCCTTTGCTTCCTGATTCATGCCATTTGAACAAGCATCTTCCTCTCACTTTACACTCTGACCAAGCATGACATTCAGGCTGTAAGCATGGTTACTACTCTCTAATTTTAGCCAAGTTTATGAGAATTGGAGAAAAAGCAGAGCAGCAAAACCTAAAAGTGCTCAGCTTGGCAAGAAAAGAAGCGCCATTACATTTGAAGTTGTAGACAAAGCAGCTAAAACTGTTAGAGATTAATGCCATTAAAAGGCTTTGCATTGGGGCAGTAGGAAAGAAAAGGACCCTAAGGGAAAGAGATCTCTCATTAAACGCTTCAGAACATAAAAATCTAGACTCACTTAACTTTCCTTTAAAAAGAGAAAGTCTGGAAAGATAGAGCCTCAGGAGTGCCCTTCTCTAAAATAATCACCTAGAAAGTATTTTTTCAGGGTTAGCTACAAAGACACTCCACTGCTTCAGCTGTGGTCCAAGAAGCCCCAGCCACTTAATCAAGCTGGCAGCAGAACTTGACATTACCCACATGGTGCTGGCTTTGTAGGCATTGCAGAATGTAAGAGTTGCAGGTCATGGAGGTTTACACTAAGGTTCTAGAGAAAAGCCTGGGAGGCCAGGCGGTGTGTAGAAGGGTCAGATTCTCTAGTAGTTCATTAATCCGCTATGCATGAAAATTTGAGGGTAAAGCCTAAATTGCAGTGGAGACCTCAATATATTGGAGATACCATGAATGTAGAACATTTACCAAGGAAAGCTACAGACACCTAGTAAAACAAGTCTAAAAGAGACCCAGTATGTGTAACAGACAAGAAGGTCCATAAGGTAGGGCTAATAACAAGTGTGTCCTACATGCCAGACATGAAACTGGGATTTAATGTTTCCAGTTGACATGTCTTCTTTGCTCTACCTTCATACCTCCCTTTTAGAATGGGAATGTTTTTTTATATATCAGAAGTATGTAGTTTAAAATTTGATTTTATAGGGTGTCACAATTGAGCATGCTTTAAGTCTCAAAAGAGACTTCAAATTTTGAAGTTTCAAACAATGGCTGTTATACGACAGGGCTTTCTCTGAAGCTGAACTGAGTACAGTTTGTGTTGGGAGATGGCAGTGAGGCTTCAGGGATCAGGGGCTAAATGTTTGAGTCTGAAATGTCCCTGGCAAGTTTGTTTTGAATGTTTGGCCATAGGTTTGTAACACTGTTTTGAAGGCTGTGGATCATTTAGAAGGTGTGGCCTGACTGGTGGAAGGAGAAGTCAGAGAAGTTACTGAGGATGAGCCTATGAAAGTTTAGCCTATCCCTAGTTCCAGCATAAGTTCTCTGATTCCAGGCCCGATGTCATGTAATAAGTCTAGGTGCAGCTGTTCTCCATGCCTTCTCTGCTATAATGGGCTGATACTCTCTGAGCCAAAATACATCCTTCCTTAAATTGCTCCTGTCAGGTATTTTATAATAGTAATGAGAAATGTAGCAAATATAGTCCCAAAATTGCTTGGCTAACTTCTCTACTAGTGAAGAAGACTTCTGTCAGCTCATATTGACTCACAGTGAGGTCTCTATCTCCTGCTCAGGATCCAAAACAGAACCAGGAGTTAATTGTTATCTTTATCATTATCATGTTAATTTCTGCCACCTGGGAGGGCTGTACTTAATCTTTATGAGGCTGTTAGATTAGATTTTAGGGGTAAGTGTATCTCTACACTTGTATGTTCTCTGACAAAAGTCACTGAATGCAGCTCATGGGCAAACATTCTCATGGCCAAACCTAAGATTGCTCCTATTTACTGTTGCCCCTATGACTTTGAACCAGTTCTCTCCTTCCTTAAACACTTCTCTGACATACACTGATCAGTAGTCATCATGGTCCCCAGGGTATCTTCTCTTCCTTTAGCAGTAAACTACATTCTGCCCTTGGTACCTGGCAAACTTCATGGATAGAAGAGTGAGTAGACCAGGAACTAGGAGCCCAGAAGGATGCCATTGATTTGAAAGTGTCTTCTCACAAACACCTGTAACCTGCATAAGGCGCCTGTTCTCCAGCTTCCTCCCTCGTCTTTTACCTTCCTCTTTCCTAGTAGGAACAGAAACAGAAAGTTTCCAGACTGCTGACCAGTATGTGTAGTTATTGGTCTTGGGAATCAGGAACTGTTCCAGAGAAAGGAAACTGCCAGTATGCTGGCCTGCTACCACCAGCGCAGATCTGGCATTAGCTGATGGAGCCTGTGGTCCTTTATATCTCACCTGTATGAATGAAGAGCCACCTTTCTACACTGTAGATTGTGTATATTAGCATGTATGGGAGCTTTTCCTTAGCATTCCTTTTCTTCCCATGTTTAAAACTCAATCAAAGATATCAAGAGTCTGAGAAAGTATGGGAAAGAGAGCCCTACACTTGCACCAGCATCCCTCACAGCGAAGTTAGAGGGAAAGGAAGCAATCTGAGGAACAAAGTAATGAAAGAGGAATTAAGCTTTGACCCTTCCTGGAGATGATGGAACAAGGAAGTCTCTAGATCCAGCTTCATTCTCACAGGGAATCCTAGCAGGATCTCCTGGTAACAACTGCCTTTCCCCCCATTCCTGGCTTATCTTAATTGGCGATACTTAGCAGGAACACAGCCCTAACCTGCAGCAGATAGATGTCCTTTACAACCCTTCAGATATGCCTGCAGCCTCTCCCTCAGTGTCCTAGATGCCACTATCCAGATTTCCAGTTGTTCTCAGAACTGAGGGGATAGATAGTTGGCTTCCTTGGCCTCTACCCAGCTCTCATACAGCCAGAGTCTCCAACACCTGGGCTTCTCTCTAGGTACCAGATATACGGGCCGTTCAGGGTGAGGAGCTTAAGCTCCAGACCCAAACAAGCCTCCAGGCCCTGTTCTGGAGAGCCTAGAATCATCTATCCCTCCTTAAGAAAGGTGATTGGAGACAGGGTCTGGGCCAGAAAGCTCCTGTGGGATAGGTGATGTTCCAGACATTGATGCTGAGTTTTAACCATCAGCCTGGACTGTGTGTGTCTACTGTGTATACAAGCTTCTCAATATCTTCAACTTGTAGCCTTATTTTTTTTTTAAAGCCTTATTCAGTACCCAGATTACACGAAATGATCTGAAACCTACCCTCAGAGCCTGCTTGCCAGCATTTGCTTCACGACCACGGCTTTGCGGCCAGAGTGCTTAGCAGGGGAAGTGTGGTCACCAGCCAAGAGATCTGATGCCTGCTATCTCAAAAACGAAACAAGGACAGGATATGGTGATCATGGTTAAAGTTCAAAAGCCACCTTGTACCTGTGTTAACCCAGGGCCTCTGATTCCAGAGGAGCACAGAGCAGGCAGGCTCTCTATGTGGTATAACACCTGCCTACTCTGTGGCCAGTGTTTAGGGCAGAGAGGCTACTAACAAGGACCAGTCCTCATTCGGTTCTCCTCTGAGAAGTGGAGATGGTATTACCAAGCTGCCTGTGAACAACACTAGTGAGTATGGACCTGAAAAATTGAGCGTCTGGCCAAGGTGCTACTTTGAAGGCTCTATGGAAGCCAGAGTGACTGTGAACTTCTAGATTCTGTGTTCCCTTTTATGCCTTCTTGTAGCACCATCTCCTCATCCAAGACACCAAGAATTCCTGGGTGATCAGATGGCCTCCAGAAGGGAGTCACCATAAGTTCACCTCTCTGAAGACATAGCTCTCCATGACCTTCATATATCTAATTGAAGCTAGAACCTATAAGCACTTCTGCCATCTTCAGAAATGAGGAACCCAGTGGGAAGGGAACACCTAGTCTTTGCTCTCAGGTTATGAAACATAGCTAGGACAGTCTGAATTCAAGCAGGGTCCAAGTTCATCCCACTGTTCCCCCAACTCCACTGTAGCACCCTGGCCTTTGATATGATCTGGTGGTGTGAGCAAGAAGGGGAGTCAAAGGTGGGAAAAAGAAATGGCTGAGTGTTTGAGACTTCAAACACCTCTAAGGGAATGGAGCCTGAAGCAACAGCCTTTCCTGGGCCATGGTGCAAATAGCTTGCAGGTCAGACACAAGCCCTTTTTAACTAACACATGCTGTGTGTGTGTGTGTGTGTGTGTGTGTGTGTGTGTGTGTGTGTGTGTGTGTGTGTGTGTGTGTGTGTGTGTGTGTGTGTTTATTGCTAATGGTAATATAGATACAGGAGGAGATAGAAACATTTCTCAGGTGGAATAAGTAGATGCCCAGAAAATGGGGCAAGTAGTGGCTGAGGAGCCAGAGAGAAGGACGATTCTATTGCTGTGTTTTCCTGACAACAGACTAACAAGCTTCTCTTAGGCTGCGTAAAGGCCAGTATAAACATTTCTGTGAGGAATCTGGAAGAGTGAGTGATCCAGTAGGTTCTCTCATCTCATCTGGGCAGATAACTGGTCACGGATAGTCCAGGGAGCATTGTCACCTGGCTCTGTGAATTGGTAAGCCAGGCCTTGGAGAGGCTTTCTAGGAATAGCCCAGGGTGGCACTGTCTCTTGAGTGCTGAGTACTCAACCCTGGCTCTCTCTAGAATACATGTATAGCTAGCTACAGGGCCTTGTCACCTGACTCATCTTCCTTCCCATCATCTTCCTTCCCATTTAGAGCCTGTATCTCCTGAGCTGGAATATTAGGGAAATCAGGGATTCAGGCCCCCTCTATCAGCAGTGTTGCAAATAAAGATGAATGCACTGAAGGTTAACCTTATCCCCCTGCATTGAACAGGCTAGTTGTTTGAGTATACACTTTATCTTACATGTTACATAGCAAAGAAGTATACTATAGCCCTTATGTGTGTGTTTGATAAAACGGTGTATGGGACCATGTGGGTACTCCAAGGTGTAGTCACATTTTGATGTGCCAGAATTCATTTGGCATGCCCTGCATGTTCATAAAAAGTACACAACAGCCTATGTCAGTACACCCACCCATATGGATGGCAGAAGGAACCTCTTCTAGTTCATCTAAGAAATATAACTGCTGCCAGTTTGGAGACCTTTCATCAACAAATAGATTGTGCTGTGGGGTGATTTGATTTTGTTTTGAGACCGGGTCTCATGTAGCCTAAATTGACCTCAAACTTTGTCTAGATGAGAATAACCTTAAACTTTTGATCCTCCTTCCTTCACCTCCTAAATACTGTAATTATAGGTATGTTTCACCACACCCAAATTTAATGTAGTGCAGGGTCCAAACCCAGGACTCCTTGCATGCTGGGTGAGGCATCTACCAACTGCTCTATCTCCACAGCCAATTGTGCTAGATGTTTCATATGTTTTATCTTAAGTCCTCTTCAAATCAACCGAGAAACTTGTGCCATCTCACTAAAAAGAAATGGCCAAAGGTTAAGAGATTTGTTTAGGTCAGGTATCCTGGCCTGTGTTCTTAACCCAGCACTTGAGAGTCAGAGACAAGTAGAGACCAGGCTGGTCTATATAGCAAGTTCCAGACTGGTCAAGGCTATATAGTAATGAGGGAGGGAAGGAGAAAAGGGAAGGGAGAAAGGAAAGAGGAGAGACGAGGGGAAGGGGCTTCAGTGTGAATGCAAGCATGTTGAAAGAGGTTGAGATTCATCTATTCCACATCTTACCTCATGAAAGGCAGGGAGGCAGCCCTAGGCTATTCCTTCTAGCCCCTGAGTCCAGGGTTAGCTAATCTCCTGTACATTCTGTTCAGCCATTTTAGGTAGATGTTCATAATTAGGTAAATGATTTGGTGGTGCAAACACCCAACAAACACCTATAGGGCTATTCACCTGATTGTCAGGATCTAGTCAACATCAATCAAGTCTGGGATGTAAAACCACCTCATCCTGGAGCAGTATTGCAGGGTTTAACAAATGCGCCCTACATCTTGGGCAGGAACAGGAAACCACTGTAAAAGCAAGATTGTTACCATTGGTATAGTCTACTTCCTTCATACACCACTGCCCCTAAAGTTTAATTTTTAACTCCTTTATTCTAAGCCTAGAAGTTAACTGGGTTGTTTTTGTGCTGTTTGTGAGGGTTTATATTGTTTTGTGTTCCAAGTATACCAAATTAAAGTAAAATGTACCTAAATATGAAAGAGTTTGAAAACTTTTAAAAGGTTTTATTTCTTAGCCATGAAACTCATAATATTTGATATGTTGTGTGACAGGCATTGGAAAGTTCAATTTTGGGTTTTTTGTTGTTGTTGTTGTTTTTTAGATGAGCAAAGCCACCAGAGTCCCTCTAATAATGCTGCTTAGAGTTGTTACAGTCTTAACCTCCTTTTTACACATTTTTTATTATTATGTGGACCACTGAAATTCAGCTATTTATTCTGGCCTATTTTCAGTCTCGAATGCTGCACTAATCTGAGAAAATATAAGCATCCACCAATACAAAAGTCTGGAAGAATCAGAGCTTGGTGTCATCCTGTTAGGAACCTGGTGACAGGTCTAAGCCACATAGACCAGCACTTGTGTGGGGGTTTCTCAGCTCTCCACTACTTGCCTATAAAAGAATCTTCTGAACTCAGGAACCTGCACAGCTTTGTTGATGCAGCTCTTCTTCACCTTTTAGCCCCAACCTGAAATGCCTAGAGTTAAAATACTTGAGGATGGAAGAGGAAAAAGTGCTTAAAAATCTCAAGACATTCTCATTTGAACACTGAGGCTTGATACTAAGGACAGGGTCTGTGTATATCTGAGAAGCATTGTATACAGCCACAGTTTTCAGTGACTTCTCCACGAGAGTCCACATGCTATAAGCAAAACCTTTCTTGTTGCATCCATAGCCATTCTCCTAAGAATTCTGATGCTAGCTTCTCCACGTCTGGCCAGGCCTACTACAATTGGAACATACTGGTGGTCTCTACATTGTGGGAGGCAGAACAAGTCTTGGAACTGTCCTCGGAAGACTTCCCCTGACTTGAAACTCCCAAGTAAGGGAGACAGCCAATGTCCTTCACAAGTTTCCAGAGGTTCTTCCGGAACTTTAAGCCAACAAAGGCATAGAGTACAGGGTTAAGGCAGGCCCGAAAGTATGCTATAGCCTCTGTCACAAGGATGGCATACTGAAAGCTGGTCATGTTATAGTACTTCCAGCTTGTGCTCCTGATTAACATGGCAAGATTGAAGGGTGTCTGGGTCAGCAGGAACACAGCCACGACGACGAAGATGATCTTTAGAGATTTGTGCTTCCGGAAGCCTCGAGCATGAAGCAAGGTCTTGATAATACTTGAGTAGCACGTAATCATAGTGAGCAACGGCAAGAAGAACCCCAGAGTCATCTGTGTGGCGAGAACCACAGTAGAAATTGCCTCATTGTGGTACTGACAGATAAACTTGTCCAAATGTTCAACATTACTATAGATGATCTGTGGCAAAGAGACCACCAGGGAGACCACCCAAATGAGCAAGCAAGTGATTTGGCCCCAGATCTTCCACTTAGCCTGCTGGTTAAAAACCTTGGTAGCCTGGACCACTACAATGAAACGGTCCACCGTAATGCCAGTGAGAGTGAGCATGGACACATAGAAGTTCACTGTATACATGCCTTGGAGAGTTTTGCACATGGCAATGCCAAAGACCCACCCATGGGTGCCTGCATAGGCCCAAAAGGGCAGAGTACAGACAAATATCAGGTCAGCCAGGGGCAAATTCACCAGGAACACATCTGTCAGACTCCTCAGCTTCTGGTAGAAAATGTTTATAATCAGAACCAGGGAGTTCCCTACCAGTCCAAAAATAAACACCACCAGGTACATGCAGGGCAGAAAGACCTCCTTGAACATTATGAAGCGTTTGTGCTCCTCCTGATGGTTATCAGTGGAATTGTCAGAGAGCCAGGGATCTGGCTCGTAGTCCTCATCCTCCATGGCGTCTGTTGTGGCAAACATCTGTGAATGAAAACCCAAGAGTTAATATTTGGTTCTGTCTGAGTGACATTCTTTCTTCCCACTGTCCTTATTAACTGAATTTAGGAAACAAATTGTCATCTCTAACCCCACTTGTTACCATGCTCAATAATAGCACTGTGCTGAAGGTAACCATTTCTCACAGAAAACTGCTCACCCAGTGTGAGGGACTCTCAGTTAACCCTAAAAAAATCTCAGATTCCTCCCATGAATATCCTGTAAAACACTCCACTCAATTGTTTAAAAAGAAAAAGATACCATATAATCAAGTGGACATAGTAGCCCTTTGGTTTTTTTGTTTTGTATTTTGTGTGTGTGTTTATATATTTTATGTGTATAGATGCCTGCATGAGCTCTCTGTGTGCAGTGCTCGCCAAGGTCAGAAGAAGACATTAGATTGCCTGAGACTGGAGATACAGATGGTTGTAAGCAGCCATGTGGTGCTGGGATTCAAGCCCAGATCTTCTGGAGGCTGTCTAGTACTTTAGCTGCTGAGCTCTCTCTCCCCACAACAACTATTTGGAAATACAGGCTGCTGTCTGTCAGGGAGACCTGCCTGCACCTGCTTGGGTCTCATAGCAGGTACCTACCTCTCTGCCCTGTGCTGGTCAGTCTTATGTCAACTTGACCCAAGCGTAGAGTCTTTGAGAAGGAATCTCACTTGAGAAAATGTCCCCATAAGATGGCCTGTAGGCAGGTCTGTAGCATTTCCTTAATGAGTAATTGTGGGTGGGGACACTCCCTCCGAGGCTGGTAGTCCTGTGTGCTAAGGAAACAGGACAGGCAAGGCAGGAAGGAATAAGTCAGGAAGCAGCACTGCTCCATGGCCTGTGCTTCAGTTTCTGCCTCTGGGTTCCTGCTCTTAGTCCCTTCTCTGATCAGGACATGTGAGATGAAATAAACCCCTTTTCCCTCATGTTACTTTTGGTCATGATGTTTTATCACAGAAACCTAACTAAGATAGCCGTACTTGGTGTTAAAAAATCATGAAAGCCAAACCAAATGCCCCTTCTGGAGGTGCCCTTACTAGTATCCGTAGGGGATTTGGTGGTGATGGGGGAGGGTGGCAAGAACTATGTCTGACTGGGGAGTTCTTCCTGTTTACTCTTTTTCAGCTGTATAGTGTAAAGGACAATTGATGGGGAAACAAGGAAAAGAAAGCCCTTAGGTGCCCAGAACTGTGACTGGCCAGGGAATTCAGGTGTTGCCCTGACTCCCCAAACCAAACATTTCCATTTATCATCTCTGTCAGTTCATGGGATCTATGCTGGAGCCTCAGATCCTGGAGAATTAAAATGGTGCATAAAGTGACTGCTGAGTAGGTTTGTAGTAAAGACCACATGCCTGCCTTTCTTGCCCAGGACTTCATCTTCTATGGCTGTCATGTCTCTGACCCTGCTCGCCCTCATTTTATCAAGGGCCACAAGCAGGACATAGGATAATGTAACCTGTGACCTGACTGTAGGGACCAGGTTAACCTTGCCAGTATCCTGGATTCATATGCCACTGGTGTGGGTTCTATAAGATGTCTTAAGATGAGCAAGTGTTTGGGCAGAACCTCTGTAAGATTTACCAAGACAAAATATTCACTGGTAAGGTGAGGGTATGTGAGAGTTGAAGACATCCTCCCTTTTTAATCAACATGGTCATTTCTTGCACTGAAGTTGAGTCCTATGAGGAAACAGTGTCCACTCTGATGGTTCTGTAACCTCTATCTTCCCTAGAGCTATAATCCCTTTTCTCACCACCAAGGAAGGACTGTGCCTTTACAGGAAGACTACTCAGTCCCATGCTTAGACCTCTAGGCTAGATATCCAGCCTTAGTAGGCTGGAGTTAGGCATCCTGCTCCACAGCTTTCTGAGGTGCTAAAATGAGGTCAGATATTGGTGTGTGTTATTGACTCAAAGAGAAATGAGTTATTTTTCATCATTTAAAATATGAAATAAACAGCTTTGCTTTCCCAATAGTGTCATCCAGTTCTCTGTGGTTACCTGACTTGTATTTACCTTTTTGTTGTCCAATTTTTTTTTCTGGATAGAACCCTAGCATGACTTTTCAGAAAATGTACATATTCACATTCAATGTTGTGTTGGCAGATAGAGGCTAGACTGTACAAATAGAGTATTAAAATCATTGGACTGGGGAAATGGCTGTCAGTAAAATGCTTGCTTTACAACCATGAGGACCTGAGTTAATTCCCTGAAACTCACATTAAAAAAAAAAAGTGGGCATGCTGGTGTACACTTGTAACCCCAGCACTGAGAGGAAGAGACATATTCCTGGGGCTCACTGGCCAGACAATCTTACTAGCAAGGTGAGTTCCAGGCCTGTGAGAGACCTTGTCCCAGCAAAAAAGGTGAACAGTGCCTAAAGAAAGACACTTGCTTACATATGCACTTATACCCACAAATACACAAATATTCATGCACACTCACAAATCGCTGCCCCTTATACAAAAAGTTTAGAACATTTCTTTACAATCAAAATGTTGACTTATGCAAATGACAAAGTAATAAAACTTTAGATATAATGTAAAAGGCTGATAATAAACCATAATTGTATCTGAAGCATAAAATGTAACTCAAATATTTAAGAAGTACTTTTAATTATTTTGGAAGTTTCATTATATTTAAATTACTGAAAACAGAATATGAGAAAAACATGCAAAAAAAAAAGCTTGAGCTATTATAGTTGCAACAAATAGATGGCACCCCTCATCTTCCTGCTTCCACCTCCAAGTGCTGGAATTGCTGCCACACCTGTCTTCTTAACCTTTTGGGATCACAAACCTCTTTGAGAATCTCATTAAAGCTGTAGCTCTTCACTGAGAAATGATGTCCATGCACCTATAATTCTATAGACTCTTGTTTAAAGAACCTCTCTGATAACATTTATAGTTTTGACTACAGTCTTAAAGGACCAAACTCCATCAGAATTGGCCTTTGACTGGCAGAATTACAAATTACTTAATTTATCTCCTTTTTATTTTTCTGTAGTCTACAGTATATGCAGTTTCAAAATGATTTATACTGCAAAAAAAAGTGAATGGTAATTGAGAGTTACAAAAGAACAGAAAACAAAAATTACTGATCAAAAATAGAAGACCAGCAACTAGACTGTTTTATGTCCCTGGGTGGATCTGGTTACTCTATTACTACCTTTCTCATCCCAGATGAGAGATGCCATGTGTATCTGAATTCAGTAGCTTGCACCGTGTATACAGGTCATACTGCAGGTAGGAATCTGAGAGGACCAACAAAAAGCAAATGACTCACCAATACAGAAGCCCCAGTAGCTTTGTTCCAGAATGAAGTATGCTCGCTCACTGTCTGCCTCTGCTCTTCTGTGATGTGTGGTCTGTGCCTCTGCTCTTCTGTGATGTGTGGTCTGTGTTTCTGTCAAATTCTAAGAGACTTCAGCTAGCGACCTACCCGTCTCTCTATCCACAGGCAGTGCATCCACGTCACAATCTTGACAAGCCCGCCCACTTAATTTGAGAGTCAGAGATGAAGCATGGTTCCGATGCATCACACTCCCTTTCTCTTGCCTTGACACATGCTCTGCTGTTAACACCTGATCGGTTTCCATTTGTTCAGTAAAGGGGAGCAGTAAGAAGATTTGACTTTTGTCTACTGGAGATGGTAGACTTTATCCATTAAAATTACTTTGTTTACTTAGTCACACATATCTTTGGAACATTTTGGGTCTAATCCAACACAAAGTTCATGCTATGGATTAGACTCTGTGTGGATGTCCAGTATGCACCACAGATGTTTCACAGCAGCCCTGAGGGAGGAGCCCTGACTCCTTGAAGGAATAGCCAGCCATTTGCAAGTAGGTCGGGAATGGCTTGTTTATTGACACCTATTGCTGATCACAAGGGTGGGCCTGCGGGCTTGTGTGCTGTGATCAGACCATCGGAACCAAGTCTTCAGAAGCCGAGATCTTAGAAGTGCTGTTGCTATAGCTTGGTTGTTACACAGAAAGGGAGTCAGTTACTGTGGTGGATGTGTCCTTTTGCCACACTGTAACACTAGGCTGTGTGGTGACTGAATGCTTGAAGTATAACTAGTGAAAACTTGGATCTGAAATCCTAGCTTATTTGACTTTGATTAATGTGAGTTTGGACAGAACAGTCTGAACTGAAGACTCCCTCCCACTCCCCTTCTGGAGCCTGGGATTCAGCAAAGTGACAAAATGCAGAGAAACCTCCAAGGAAGACCATAAGCAAGTCATCACAGGCTGCTAGGCATTCCTCAGGTGGAGCTTCTGTTCTTGGCAGCCTAGAGAATTGTTGTCTAGTAATAAAATAAAAATCAAGTTACAATATTTAGACTTGTGACAAATGTTAGAGGCCTAACTGGAAGTACCCAGGTGAATCCTTGCCCAGAGAGGTTTGGCTTCTGATCACTTTGGGAGTAGGGACCTTCTTCGCCTCTGCCTTGTTTCTGCTTCCCTTTATTCCTTTTTTTTTCTTAATATTTTTGTTTTATGTGTGTAGGTATTTTTCCTGCATGTATGTATGTGTGCCATGTGCATGCAGTGCTGTGGAGGCCAGAAGAGTGTCAGATCTGCAGAACTGAAGTTACATATAGTTGTGAGCCACCATGTGGGTGCTGGGATCCAAACCTGGATCCTCTGGAAGAGCAGCAAGTGTTTTTAATGGCTGAGCCATCTCTCCAGAGTCAAAGAGTTATTTATTATTCCAGTACATCTCTGTGTGTATGTACATGTGAGAGTTCGTGCCTAAAGAGGCCAAAAGGAGGCAGGGTGTTGGGTCTCCTGGAGCTGGAGCTGGAGGCAGTCGTAAGCCTTCTAGCATGGGTGCTGGGAACTGAGCTTGGGTCCTCGGGAAGAATAGCAAGTACTCCTAATCATTGAGCCATTCTTTATTCTGTAGTAAACTGGAGTATTGATTACATGTACCTTTGATGACATTTGAGATAGGAAATTCCCTTACACTAAGGTTTATAATGCAGACATTTGTTCAGCATAGACTGCGTGCAATGAGATTCCTAGGAACACTGGGATCATTACCTTAGAGCAATGTTTCTCAACCTTGAGTTGCAGCCCCTTTGGGGGTCACATATCAGACCCCAGATATCCTACATACCACATATTTACACTGTAATTCATAACAGTAGCAAAATTACAGTTATGAAGTAGCAAGGAAATAATCCTATGCTTGGGGATTTAATACAGGAGGAGCTGTATTAAAGGGTCACAGCATGAGGAAGGTTGAGAACCACTGCCTTAGAGAGAAAGCATCACTATGAAGCCAGAGAAGTTAATGGTAGGCAGTACTGCTGGAGCAAGGAATGGAGAGAGATCATTTGAGAACACTGATTTTATGGACTTTTCTTCTGAGAAAACTGCTTCAATGGGAAAGAAAGGACATGGCTATAGAAGGAGAAAGGGTGCCCTCTAGTGGTCCTGCTTGTGTTTCCTGCCATTCTCAAATTTGCTTTATCCCTTAATGCATTTACATGACTACCTAGGAGAGACCAAAGTTCCAAAAATGCTGCAAGACTTTTGAAGCAACGTGAAACTGGAATGAATGCACCTTTGATGAGAGGAAAGTTTGAGACATACTGACCATACCCATGGGGCACTTCAAGAGAGTTCTCCAGGACTCTTGAGACTAGTTCCAACATCTGGGGAAGAGGTTGTGCTGGGCAGGAGACCTTCTTCCTAACTAAGGCCTTCACATGGGAGCAGACTGTTTCTTTCTTGGGCCTTTGTGTCTTCTTAGGCATAATTGTCAGCTGAGGTTGGTTGGATTATGAGACCCTTGAGAGCTACTAACCAGGCTGGGCATAGAGTCCTGGTTGGAAACACACTGAGCTGCAGTCAATGTATCTGATTCTGACACAAATCCTGACTTGGAGAAACAGCTGGAGTTCAAGTCCCCATCCAGGAACTTTTATCTGCCACTGTATTTTAAGGGTCAGTAATTTTACAGGGGCTCACGATGTTCCATGCTCACAGAAATACAAGAGCATACCAGACAGGGCACTAGCAACCAAAGAAACGTCCATCCAAATCCAGCTTGAAGAGTCAGGGAATTTGATGGTGTAACCTACAACTGTAAGGGGAATTGCCTCACCGAGATGCACACCCTAGAATAGGTGAGAATTCATAATAGCTGCATTTCTGGAGTTTTCTGTGCAGCTTTCAGGTGGCTCCTTAAAAAGAGTATCCTCCAGCAATTATTTGCTGCTTTTAAAACCGGGGGTGGAGGAGTAGAGGGATGGGACTTTGAATCTTGTACCTTTCTCCCTCCCTCCCTCCCTCCCTCCCTCCCTCCCTCCCTCCCTCCCTCCCTCCCTCCCTCCCTCCCTCCCTCCCTTCCTTCCTTCTTTGAGACAGGGTCTATCTATGTAGCTAGCCCTGGATGTCCTAGAATACTCTGTAGACTAGGCTGGCCTGAAACTTGCTTTGGCCTCCCAAGTGCTAAAGGCATGTGCTACCATGCCAGGCAAACTGAGTTCTATAATTTTTACTGAGTCTCAAGAGCTCTCTCCTCCATCCAAAAGAGAATGTTTTAATGTGGAAGAAACAGCTAGACAACTGCCTATAAATTCACTGACTTTCTTTTTTTTTATTAATTTTTTTTTATTTTCCATTTTAAATTTAGATAAGAAACAAGGTTGCTTCACAAGTCAGTACGAGGTCCCTCTCCCTTTCCCTCCCCTCCTCCCGTGCCCTCCCCCCATCCCCCCCCCCCGTTATCCCCTCATTCCCCCAGGGAGGGTGAGGCCCTCCATGGGGGTGTCCATAGTCTGTCATTTCATATAGGGCAGGGCCTAGACCCTTCCCCAAGAGTTCAGGGTGAGAGTGCACCTCACATTGTTCTATGGGAGTCCAGAGACCGTGTGTATACTTGAGATGGGTACTGATCTGCTGTCCAAGGCTCAATAGATTACCTAGGCCTCCTCACTGACACCCAGATTCAGGGGGTCTTGATCAGTCCCATGCTGGATTCCCAGGCTGATGCCTGGGATTCAAGAGTTAGCCTTTGTCTGGTCAGCTGTTTCTGGGGGTTCAACCAGCCCAGTCTTAATCCCTTTGATCATCAGTCCTCCCTCTCTGATACTGGCTTTCTTGAGTTCAGCTCAGTACTTAACCAGCCAGTAAATGAAGTTTCTGTTTCCCAGACTCTCTGGCAATAGGATTGTAGGCTGGCACTCCCCAGATCTATGTCTAAAATCCATATATGAGAGAGTACATGCCATGTTTCTCTTTTTGTGACTGGGTTACCTCACTCAGGATGGTTTCTTCTAGTGTCATCCATTTGCCTGCGAATCTCATGATTCCATTATTTTTTTCTGCTGAATAGTACTCCATTGTGTAGATGTACCACAATTTCTCTATCCATTCTTCGGGTGAGGGACATCTAGGTTGCTTCCAAGTTCTGGCTATTACAAATAAAGCTGCTATGAACATAGTGGAACAGACATCTTTGTTATATGAATGGGCATCTTTTGGATATATGCCTAAGAGTGCAGTTGCTGGGTCTTGTGGTAGGTTTATTCCCATTTTTCTGAGGAATCTCCATACTGCTTTCCAAAGTGGCTGAACCAGTTGGCACTCCCACCAGCAATGGAGGAGTGTCCCCTTTCACCACATCCTCTCCAGCATAAATTGTCATTGGTGTTTTTGATTTTAGCCATTCTGACAGGAGTGAGATGGTATCTCAGAGTTGCTTTGATTTGCATTTCCCGGATGGCTAAGGATGTTGAGCACTTTCTCAAGTGCCTCTCAGCCATTTTAGACTCCTCTATTGAAAACTCTCTATTTAGTTCTGCAGCCCACTTCTTAATTGGGTCCTTTGCTGTTTTGGAGACTTGCTTCTTGAGTTCTTTGTAAATTTTGGAGATCAACCCTCTGTCAGATGTGGGATTAGTGAATATTTTTTCCCATTCTGTGGGCTGCCTTTTTGTCTTGCTGACTGTGTCCTTTGCCTTACAGAAGCTTCTCAGTTTCAGTAGGTCCCATTTATTAATTGTTGATCTCACTGTCTGTGCTACTGGTGTTATGTTCAGGAAGCTGTCTCCTGTACCAATTCTTTCAAGGGTACCACCCACTTTCTCTTCTAAGAGGTTCAGTGTGGCTGGATTTATGTTGAGGTCTTTGATCCATTTGGACTTAAGTTTTGTGCATGGCGATAAACATGGATCGATCCGCATTCTTCTACATGCCAGTCTCCAATTATGCCAGCACCATTTGTTGAAGATGCTTTCTTTATTCCATTGTATATTCTTAGCTTCTTTGTCAAAGATCAGATGTTCGTACATGTGTGGGTTAATACCCGGATTTTCAATTCGATTCCATTGGTCTACCTGTCTATTTTTGTGCCAATACCAAGCTGTTTTCAGGACTATAGCTCTATAATAGAGCTTGAGGTCAGGGATGGTGATGCCTCCGGACGTTGCCTTGTTGAACAGGGTTGTTTTGGCTATCCTGGGTCTTTTGTTTTTCCATACAAAATTGATTATTGTTCTTTCAAGATCTGTGAAGAATTGTGCTGGGATTTTAATGGGGATAGCATTGAATCTGTAGATTGCTTTTGGCAGGATTGCCATTTTTACTACATTGATCCTACCTATCCAAGAGCATGGGAGATCTTTGCATTTTCTGAGGGCTTCTTTAATTTCTTTCTTTAAAGATTCAAAGTTCTTACGATACAGGTCTTTCACTTGTTTGGTTAGCGTTACCCCAAGGTATTTTATGTTGTTTGTGGCAATTGTAAAGGGTGATGTTTCTCTGATTTCTCTTTCAGCCCTTTTATCATCTGTATAAAGTAGGGCTACTGACTTTCTTGAGTTGATCTTGTAACCTGCCACTTTGCTGAAGGTGTTAATCAGCTGTAAGAGTTCCCTGGTAGAGTTCTTTGGGTCATTGATGTAAACTATCATATCGTCTGCAAACAGTGAAAGTTTGACTTCTTCCTTCCCAATTTGTATCCCCTTGATCCCCCTTTGTTGTCGTATGGCTATAGCTAGAACTTCAAGTACCATGTTGAAAAGGTATGGAGAGAGTGGACAGCCTTGTTTTGTTCCTGATTTTAGAGGAATTGCGTTGAGTTTCTGTCCATTTAGTTTGATGTTGGCTGTTGGTTTACTGTATATGGCTTTTATTATGTTTAAGTATGTCCCTGTTATCCCAGATCTCTCCAAGACCTTTATCATGAAGGGGTGTTGGATTTTGTCAAAGGCTTTTTCAGCATCTAGTGAGATGATCATGTGATTTTTGTTTTTCAGCTTGTTTATATGGTGGATTACGTTGATGGATTTTCGTATGTTGAACCATCCCTGCATCCCTGGGATGAAACCTACTTGATCGTGGTGAATGATTGTTTTGATGTGTTCTTGGATCTGATTTGCCAGTATTTTATTGAGTATTTTTGCATCAATGTTCATGAGGGATATTGGTCTGAAGTTCTCTTTCTTGGTTGTATCTTTGTGTGGCTTGGGGATCAAGGTTATTGAAGCCTCATAGAAAGAGTTTGGCAAAGACCCTTCTGCTTCTATTGTGTGGAACACTTTGAGAAGAATTGGTATAAGCTGTTCTTTGAATTTGTGGTAGAATTCTGCACTGAGGCCATCTGGACCTGGACTTTTTTTGGTTGGGAGACTTTTGATGACAGCTTCTATTTCCATAGGGGTTATAGGTCTATTTAAATTGCTTATCTGTTCTTGATTTAGTTTTGGCAAATGATAGCTGTCCAGGAAGTCATCCATTTCCTTTAAATTTTCGAATTTTGTGGAGTACAGGTTTTCAAAGTATGACCTAATGATTCTCTGGATTTCCTCAGAGTCTGTTGTTATGTCCCCCTTTTCATTTCTGATTTTGTTAATTTGTGTGTTCACTCTCTGCTGTTTGGTAAGTTTGGACAAAGGTTTGTCTATCTTGTTGATTTTCTCAAAGAACCAACTCTTCGTTGCATTGATTCTTTGTATTGTTTTCCTGGTTTCTACTTTGTTGATTTCAGCCCTCAATTTGATTATTTCCTGGCGTCTACTCCTCCTGGGGGAGTTTGCTTCTTTGTGTTCTAGAGCTTTTAGCTGTGATGTTAATTCTCTGGTATAACTGTTTTCCTGTTTCTTCATGTGAGCACTTAGTGCTATGAACTTCCCCGTAGCACTGCTTTCAAAGTGTCCCATAGGTTTGGGTATGTTGTGTCTTCATTCTCATTGAATTCGAGGAAGTCTTTAATTTCTTTTTTTATTTCCTCTTTGATCCAGGGATGGTGCAGTTGAGCATTATTCAATTTCCATGAGTTTGTAGGTTTTCTGCAATTTGTGTTGTTGTTGAATTCTAATTTTAAGGCATGGTGGTCTGATAAGATGCATGGAGTTATTCCAATTTTTTTGTAGCTGCTGAGGTTTGATATGTTGCCAAGTATGTGGTCGATTTTTGAGAAGGTTCCATGTGGTGGTGAGAAGAAGGTATATTCTTTTTTATGTGGATGAAATGTTCTATAGATATCTGTTAATCCCAGTTGGGTCATTACTTCTATTAGACCCTTTGCTTCTTTGTTGAGTTCCTGTCTGGTATTCTTGTCTAGTGGTGAGAGTGGTGTGTTGAAATCTCCCACTATAACTGTGTGGGGCTTTAGATGAGATTTAAGTTCTAATAATGTTTCTTTAACGAAGTGGATGCCTTTGTATTGGGGGCATAGATGTTCAGGATAGACACTTCATCTTGGTGGGTTTCACCTGTGATGAGTATGTAATGACCTCCTTCATCTCTTTTGATTGATTTTATTTTAAAGTCTAGTTTGTTAGATATTAGGATTGCTACCCCTGCTTGTTTCTTGGGTCCATTTGATTGAAAAATTTTTTCCCAACCTTTAACTCTCAAGTAATGTCTGTCTTTGAGGGTGAGGTGTGTTTCTTGTATGCAGCAGAAGGAAGGGTTCTGTCTTCGAATCCATTCTGCTAGTCTGTGTCTTTTTATGGGTGAGTTAAGGCCGTTAATATTGAGGGATATTAATGACCATTGATTGCTCATCCTTCTTCGATTTGCGATGGTTGTTGTTGGTGGAATTATGGGTGGAATTTCGCCCCTTTGTTCTTTTGGCTGTTGGTAGAGAGGGATTCTCTAATGCTTATGTTTTTCTGGTTGTAGTTAGCTTCCTTGGGTTGGAGTTTTCCTTCCAAAATTTTCTGTAGGGCTGGGTTAGTGGACACATATTGGTTGAATCTAGTTTTGTCATGGAATATCTTGTTTTCTCCGTCTGTAGTGATTGAGAGCTTTGCCGGGTATAGTAGTCTGGGCTGGCATCCATGGTCTCTTAGTGTAGGTAGAATATCTATCCAGGACCTTCTCTGGCTTTCAGAGTTTCCATGGAGAAATCAGGTGTAATTCTGATAGGTCTGCCTTTATATGTTACTTGACCTTTTTCCTTAGCTGCTCTTAATATTCTTTCTTTATTCTGTATGTTTGGGGTCTTGATTATTATGTGGCGAGGGGATTTTTTTTTGTGGTCCACTCTATTTGGTGTTCTGTAGGCTTCTTGTACCTTCATTGGCATGTATTTCTTAAGGTTGGGAAAGTTTTCTTCTATGATTTTGTTGAATATGCCTTCTGCCCCTTTGAGGTGGATTTCTTCTCCTTCTTCTATACCTATTATTCTTAGGTTTGGTCTTTTCATGGTGTCCCATAATTCCTGGATGTTTTGTGTTAAGGATTTGTTGGATTTAAGGTTTTCTTTGGTTGATAAATCCATTTCTCCTAATGTATCTTCAACACTTGAGATTCTCTCTTCCATCTCTTCTATTCTGTTGGTAATGCTTGTATTGGTAGTGCCTGACTGTTTGTCCAGCTTTTCTATTTTCTGCCTTTCTTCAGATTGTGTTTTTTTTAGTGTCTCTATTTCAGTTTTCAACCCTTGCAGCGTTTGCATTGCTTCTTGCAATTTTCTGTTTATCTGTTCGTCCGTTTGTTGCCTTTTATGAATTTTTTGGTTTGTTCTTTCTTCCATTTCTTGCATTTTTTGGTTTGCTTTTTGTTCCATTTCTTGGATTTTGTGCTTTGTTTCTTCTTCCATTTCCTGCCTTTTTTGGTTTGTTTCTTCCTCCATTTTTTTCATTTTTTGCTTTGTTTTTTCTACCATTTCTTGCATTTTTTGCTTTGTTTCTTCTTCCATTTCCTGCCTTATTTGGTATGTTTCTTCTTCTAATTCTTGCATTTTTTGCTTTGCTTTTTCTTCCATTTCTTGCATTTTTTGCTTCATTTCTTCTTCCATTTCGTGCCTCTTTTGGTTTGTTTTTTCTTCCAATTCTTGCATTTTTTGGTTTGTTTTTTCTTCCATTTCTTGCATTTTTTGGTTTGTTTTTTCTTCCATTTCTTTGAGGGATTTTCCAATATCCTCTTTTAGGGCCTCTATCATTTTCATGAAAGTGCTTTTAAGGTCGTTCTCTTCTGCTTCCTTCGCGTTGGAATATTGGGGTCTTGCTGGTGTGGAGTCTCTAGAATCTGGCGGTGTCATATTTGTTTTTCTGTTGCTGACTGTGTTTTTGTATTGTCTCTTTCCCATCTCTTCTTTTAGTGGGTGCAGAAAGAGCCCCTTCCTGGTCTGGGGACCAGAGTTCCCTTTTGGTGGGTGCTAGTAAGTCCAGTAATCTGGTGGTTCTTCTATGCCTTGTCCAAATGCTGGTCCGTGGGTAGAGAAGAAGAACAGGAATCTGGGGCGCTTAGCCTCCTACCTGATCCCCTGGACCCTATGCTGGGTCCTGTTGTACCTGATCCGGAACAGCTACTCCCCTGGTCTCCCTGGCTCCTCTATTTTCCTGGTCTCTTTGGTGGGAGAGAAGATCTGGTGTCTGGGGTGCTTGGCTCCCGCCGGGATTGGGAGCTCTGTGCAGTTCCCAGGCGATCTGCAGGCTCTTGAACACAGGCCGGGAAGCTGGCCTGTTTACCTGATGCTCCCGCCGGGATTGGGAGCTCTGTGCAGTTCCCAGGCGATCTGCAGGCTCTGGAACACAGGCCGGGAAGCTGGCCTGTTTACCTGATGATGCCAGAGGGACAGCTACTTCCCTGTGCGCCCAGCCTCCTCTCCTTTCCTGGAATCCTCACTGACTTTCTAAGAGAGAGAGATTATTATATGTGACACTTGCTCCCTGTGTATTGGTAGTCCACAGAGCACTCTTTGGAAACTGGAACAGCCCCAGTGCGAAGGCAGCTCCTTCTGTACTCCTGATGATGCATTAGGAATGAAAGAAGAGATAGTATTCACTCTGCCCTCTTTGTATATGGCTCTGTCCCATCCGTGCCGAGACCTATTCTTATACTGACTGAGCTGCAGCCAGGGTAGCTGATTCTAGAACCAACTTTGCAAGGGCTCTAGTTCTTGTGCCCCAGGGCCAGTACTAAAGAGGAAGGAGGAAATAGTGCTGGTATCATGCCTGCCTCCCCTGTGCATAGAGAAGGGTTTGCTGATGCCAGAGAGGGAGGGGAGAGTGACTCATTGGTGTTTATACTCACCTCCTTGCAGGCAATCTTTTGCAGCCCTGTTGTCTTCCATCTGCTGTCCCCCCAGAAGTCCTTACATGACTCCATTATAGACCTCAGGCTATATGACTTTGGGTACTAATAGCTAATGGCCTTCTCCTTTGTGATGTTTCAGGGACACCACATCAAACTCACTAACCCCTGAAGACACTGAAGACATGCCAATGGGGCAGGATGCCGAAATCTGCTTGCTGAAGTCAGGAGAGCTGATGTACGTGCGAAGCTTCTTAGTGGGCCTCTTGTGCCAGTGGAGGGGGTCCCAAGAGAATGGAGTATGAAGGAGGGACACTGTTCCACCTGGTGCTCTGTTTTACCACCACTAGAATGATACAGATCTTTAAGGGCAACATGACCTTTCTCAGCCTAGATATATGCAATTCAAAGACCCAGATGACAGTCAATCATAACCAAAGGACAGACATGCAGCCAAATGGGTAATGATTAAAGACACAGACACATACAGGAGTAAGTAAAGCAAAAGCAGGCTTTATTAAGAAAAGTTAGCAAAAAGTGAGAGAATTTAAAGAAAGTAGGAATCATTCTAAGAAAGGAAAAAACATTGGACTGTTTTCTGGGGCAGGACTTGTAGCAGGGAACTACGACAAAGACTGGGGTGATTTCTGTTGACATGGGCTAATTCTCTGAGCTTATCACAGGCCAAGCCAATTGAAGAATCCCATACTCTGCATATTTTCCTCACCCAACTGAGGAGACAATTGTGTGCTCTTCACATGCTGCTCTCACAGGGGAGTAATCACATTTTGAAGTTTCCTGTTCATCTCTGATTACCTTTGTTAGCTGTTGGTCTTGGCTGTCTGCTGGCTACTAGCCCTCTAGTTGTTGGTTTTACAGGTGTTGCTGGTCTCAGAACTTGGTGGAGTCTGATGGCAGTTCATTAAACTCTTCTCTGTTCTTGTATGTGGCCAATTTGTAGGGCTTGTCTCATTTTGCTGTTTTGTATTAGGCAGTGCTTGAAATTGAACTCAGAGTCTCGTGCATAATAGACAGGTTCTTTACCACTGAGGTACATCCCAACCCCACCTGCTTGTAGTGTACTTGTTTGTGGAGAAATAACACTGAAGATTGTGGAGCTGACGGGATTCCTTGCTTCATTGTTGAGGAACTGAGCCAAGGTACTCAGTTCCATTTGAATGCCCTGTTTCAGTAATCCTAGGTTAAGCTTGCTGCCTTTGAGTGACTGAAGAAAAAGGAAATGTACTCATCTGGTCGGCACCTGGGATCAGTGGCAGCAAGGATTTCCAGCCAGTCAAGTTAGCCCTCTGATGTCATCTCATGCGGTATTTGTGGCTCAGCCTCAGACTATCACAACACTGCCCCCCTGCAAAGTGGATCCAAGGATCCCCTCAGCTCCACAGTCTTCAGTGTTATCACAATGGCCATGTGAGGAAAACATGATTGTTCCCATTCTACAGATTTGGAAAACAAAACTCAAGACAGTTGTGAAATCTGACCCAGGTTCTCTCAGGTTTGACTTTTCAACCCCTCCACCCCCCTCTCATATAAATCTTCAGAGAGACCGTGGGAGGTGTGTCTAATTGGGTGAAAGGAGAAAGCAGAACATAAAGGGAAAAAGACAGTGGCAGAGCTGTGGGCCAGCCTCACAGGTGTGATGGGACTAAATCATCAAATCCTACCAATAAGAGACTCAGAGCAAGTCAGGCTGTCCCCATAGTTTCCCTGGGTTTTCAGCTCCATGTGGGCAAGGACTTCCTGTATCTTTCACAGCTGTAACTCACTGTCAACAAGTATGTGGGAAGCACTCAAACCAAAGCTTTTGTCTGAGCTGAGCATCTCATAAACAAGTTAATCCAGGGTGCCCATGTTTAACCTACCAAGAGTCTCAAATCTCCAGTTACCTCAAAGCTTCAGACAATCTACTGAACCAGGTTTCTCTTTGCATTTTTATTTTAGGATCAAATTACCCCTCACAGTGGATGAGATCACCAGCTTTGGGGAGGGTAACAGGGAGCTGTTTGTGAGGTCCAGTACATACAGCTTGATCCCCATCACTGTAGCAGAGCCTGGCCTCACTATCAGCTGGGTCTTCTCTTCTGACCCCAAGAGCATCTCCTTCAGTGTGGTCTTCCAGGAGACAGAAGACACACCTCTCGACCAGTGCAAGGTAGGCCAGGCTCCCTACCAGGGTTCTTAACATACACACCAGGTTCCTGAGCAGACCGTCCCCAGAGCAGGCAAAGCACCTAAGACTTGATTACCTTGGGGAAACAAGACCCAGAAGTCAAGTTCAGGAGAACTGTCTTCACATGGCTAAAGGTTACTTCTGTGGCTCACACGTTCCATTTGACCTTGGGACAGAGTTGTAGGTAAATCTCAGAGACATGCAAGAGGTGAGATTCTCACGGAGCTCTACAGAGCAGATTGGGATACCTTGGGAGGTATGGGTTCCATCTCCAATTGTTCGGTTTGAATGTTCATATGTCACCTACAAAGACAACAGCAAAGATGGCTCTAGCATGACTTGGACAGTTGAGCTTTATAATATCCAAGCTATTCTAGGTGACAATGTTGGCAGTGCAGAACTGCAGTTCTCAACCATGCAGCTATACACCAGAAACATGGGAAGAGATTTTATTTATTTATTTATTTTTAATTTTTGTTTTATTTATTTATTTTTAATTTTTTTTGTTTTGTTTTGTTTTTACGAAACAGGGTTTCTCTGTATTGTCGGTCCAACCCAGCCTCGAACTCACAGCAATCCGCCTGCCTCTGCCTCCCGAGTGCTGGGATTAAAGGCGTGCGCCACCACTGCCTGGCTTGGGAAGAGATTTTAAACTCAAATCCTTAGGCATCTGGAATACAGTGTAGACAACCCTCAGCAACTCCACTGAGAAGCCCAAATTGAGTAGTTCAGAGCCACAGAAGGGATGGATGGGTAGACCACAAAGCATAGGACTAGAGCTCGTAGGGTGCAGACTCACTATAGGGTGAGAAAAAAGGCCCAGCGTCTGAATTCCCATGTTTGTAAGGCAGAGAGGAATAATGAAGTGTAGAAATGCAAATTATATTTGAACTCTGAGAGAAAGGAGTGGTTAAAACCCTGTCAGGACACAGTAGATTGCAACAAAAAGTGACTTTTAAGCAGTTAATGTCCTAGGTAATCAGCTGGCAGTGATTTTTTTTCTGTACCTGGGTATAAATCAGTCAAGAGTATGCAAGAGGCTCCTCAGTGCTTATTTTCAGCAACTTTCATTTCTCCGTGTTTGGCACCAGTGGGCCAGATAAAGCATCAGACGTTGAAATCCTCTACTGTCAGAGTACTCCTGCAAGCCTCAGGTGCTAGGCCCTTAGCTCTGCAAGCATCTCTGAGCTATGGGCTTCTCCCTTGCTCTGTTATCAATCCACCAATCCTTATGACGGATGGAGCTTAGGGACCTGGTTCAGCCAGCCATGTCTCAGACTTATAGGGTGTCCTTCCTGGATTTAATGACCTCCCTTGTCTTTTCCCACAGTGAACTTGGGGGTGGGAGGGCATGTCTGGGATATTTAGCTGTCCCTCTGCCCTTCCAGGCCAAGGTCACCTGTTAGCTATGAAAGATGCTGTTTTCTCTGCCTGTGGTCCCCTGAAAAGTCATGAACCTAGACAGCCTGTTTCTAGGTCCAAATCTTTAGTTCCTATTCAGGGGCCTTCTCACATACTCTTGACCAGCCAACAGATTACTATATACATGTCTCATAACAACACATAGGACCCTTGCTGGATCCTTAGACAACTAATAGTTGAGCTTTTGCTGTATCCTACATTCTGTAGAGTCTACTGGAGACAAAAAGATACAGGATGACACCCAATTCTGTCCTTGAAGCATTCTAAATATAAACAGAGAGAAACCTGAGAAAATAAACACCTATGATTCCAGCTAGAAATCACAACATGGGTAGGTAGGCATTATAGGTACAACTGGGAGGGGACTCCTGTGCCTACAGTGAAGGCCACACTGAGTGAGACTGTCTCATTGCAGAGTAAGAGTAGATAAAAACAGTCCCTTCTAGCTAGGTGGTGGTGGCACATGCCTTTAATCCCAGCACTTGGGAGGCAGAGGCAGGTGGATCTCTGTGAGTTCAAGGCCAACCTGATCTACAGAGTGAATGCCAGGACAGTGTCCAAAACTACACAGAGAAGCCCTATCTCAAAAAACCAAGCACGCACATGCACACGCACACGCACACGCACACACACACACACACACACACACACACACACACACACACACACACACACACAAAGCCCAGTCACTTCTGATGTCATTTGCTATATTAGGAGCTCAAAGTGGTCTATAGAGCTGCTGCTCTATATAACCTTTTATTTGTAGGCTTTGCTAAGTGGACAGTGTAAGGCACTGGGGGAGACATGACCCTCTAAGATGGAAGAGAGAAGGAAGGAAACAAATTAGAATACTGATCATCTCTTCCTATGACATCTTCAGTTTTGTTTCATTTTATTTTTTATTGGGGGGGTACATTTATGGCATGTACATGGAGACCTTAGTGGTGGTGGTGGGGATATGCATTCATGGTGTGTACATGGAGACCAGGGGATACCTTATTGGGGAGGGGGGAATATATATTTATGGCATGTACCTGGAAACCAGAGGATACCTTTATAAAGCCAGCCCTTTCCTTTCACCTTTTGACATGGTTTCCAAGTTGTCAGAAATGCAAGACAAGCTCTCCTACCTACCGAGTCATTTTGCTAGCCCATATAACTTCAATTTTAAGTTTAGGCCTGTGCTTTAGCTGATAACCAGGTAGAAGACCTTGCTCCTGATGATGATGAGGTTGACCATCCAAGGACTAGCCCTGGCCCATACACTGCCCAGATTTGCCCGTAGGAGATAAATTTGTAATTCAGAGAGAATAATCAGGAGGCTAAGAATCCAACTTAGATAAAAACCATCCAGGACCCATCCAAAAGAAGGGCCTGTGTTGATGCCCTGTGAGAGGCCATGGGTAGAGCTAGAGCTGTCTTTCCTAGAGGAAGCCCAGGATCTTTATAGAGAGCCTAAATGTCATCATCTGGAAAGAAGACTCAGTGTCCTAACGACAGCACTAGGCAGCTAGTCAATATCTTCCTATAAGCATGAAAGTTGCCCCACATGATGGAACAGCTTGGCACTAGTATGGTCAGGGATGCTGGGGACTAGTTCATGATTCTGGAAGAAGCATACCCACCATCTCCCCACACTGAGTGGCATAGGTGACACCCTACCCTTGCTGGGGATAAGTTTAGTCCCAGGGCTATATAGCTACCACCTCAATCATCTTGCCTAGAGGGCTCACAGGCTTTCAGCTTCTGTGATATCTTATTGTTCTCCCTGACAGGTCCTCATTCCCACCACCCGATGCAATTCCCACAAGGAGAGTATCCGGGGCCAGCTGAAGGTCCGAACCCCTGGCATCTACTTGCTTATCTTTGACAACACCTTTTCTAGGTAGGTACCTCAGTTAATCATGGCATCTCATGGAGCCACCTGTGTCCATGTATCATTGCTTCTATTCTCTAGCACTGAGGCAAACACTCAGAATCAGGACTTGGTTGTCAAAGTTTTTGTTAGCGATTCTAGACTCCTTTGCTGTTTTCATTACTCGTGGTAGGTCTTATAAAGCATATTTGTCAGTTTCTTTACTGTTACTTAGATAAAAACGCCATGATTAAAGGCAACTAAAAGAAGAAAGTTTAATTGGATTTTTAGTTTCAGCGGGAGAGTTCATAATGGCAACAGGCAGCCAGGGCAGGAAGCTGACAAATCACATTTTTATTCACATGCAGGAAACAAAGAGAGAAAACTACAAGTGTAGGGCAAGGCTATAAATTCTCAAAGCTCACCCCAAGTGACATACTTCTTTCAGCAAAGCTTCACCTTCTGGAATTCTACAACCTCCCTAAACATCACCACCAAACTGGGACCAAGAACGTGTTCAAATATGTGAGCCTATGGGGGTCATTTCTCATCCAAACTGCAGCAGTAGGTCAACACTTGCAGGGTTTTACCATATCCTAGCCACTGAGCTCTGCCATACAACTTCCTCCCTTTCTTCAGGGCTAAGAACTGGAGGGTAGAATAATGACACTCCAGGTCATTTGGCTAATGAGGGAGCCAGGTCTGAACCAGGCACCCTGCTCTAGGTCAGACTCATCCCAGTTGTGCTCACGTCTCTCAGGTTGATTCCCACTGCCAGGCCATGAAAGGACCTTGAGAAATCCAGAGGAAAGGCCAAGAGTATGTGAGTGAAAAAGAAAGAAATGAGACAAAGAAAGGACAAAACCTCTAGGCCATGTGTAGTTGGGGGTTTTGTTGTTTTGTTTTTTGTTTGTTTTTCTTTTATTCTTCGGGGATCTGTCACCCAGCTCCCAAATAAATACAGGGAGACTTATTCTTACTTATGAAAGCCCAGCCATAGCTTGGCTTGTTTCTATCTTTTCTAACTTAAATTATCCCATTTCTCTTTTACTATGTTTTGCCTCTGGACTTCTTACCTTTCTTTATTCTCTAATCTTTCTTTCCTTCTTACTCTGTGGCCCCTGGCATCCCCCTCTCCTCCTTTTCTCATTCCTTCCTCCTATCTTCTCCTCCTGTTTATTCTCTCTGCATGCCAGCCCCACCTGTTTCTCTCTCCCGCCTAGCTATTGGCCATTCACCTGTTTACTAGACCAATCAGGTGTTTTAGACAGGCAAAGTAACACAGCTTTACAGAGATAAACAAATACAACATAAGAGAATTCAGCACACTGTGCATCATTAAGCAAATATTCCACAGCATAAATGAATGTAACATATTTTAAATTAATATTCCACAGCAGCCATGTTGTATGTCACAGGAGCAGCCTTGCCCTCTTGAGCTCCCCAGTTACTTCAGGCAGTACTGAGGGTCTGCTGAAGGCTCAAGGGGGTCTGATCTCAGGAGTAATAAGCATGAGAATATAAAAAAGAATGGTAAGCAGGTGGCCAGAAAGGGAACAGGACAGAACAGCCGTGCAGACAGCATCTATCAGGTACACAGGTCTTGACACCTGTCCCTAGGGAAGACTTCTAGCTCCCAAGATAGCTTCTTTACTGGGACTCTTTCTTGAGATAGACCTGTCTTAGCTATGACTATCTCCTCCCATCACAGCCATTTGGCTTTTAGCAGAGTAACTTCATAGGATACTCTAGGCAAAGATGTTACCATACCAGATCCTAGCTCCTTAGGCCTATGGACAGAGTTGTCTACCACCTAAGAGGCTTCCCACTTGTCCTGTGTTTCCCTGGATAATAGAACTCTGCTTCAATCTGTAGGACTCTAGAGTATGCTCAGCCTTTCCACAGAGCTCTCTGTGGAGTCACCATCTGGGTGAGCAGCAGTAGCAGTAGGAGGCAGGGTTGGGAGAGGGTCAAGTGTCTATGTAGCCAAGCCCTGTTCTTCTGGCTGCAACTCCACTTAACCATTTCTTTTTCTGTAATGACCCCAAGGAGTCACTGAGCCTGGCTGTAGGTCCAGAGAGTTGTGACAAGGGCTGCATGCAGCCTCTAGCAGGCTCCTGGAAAACCCGGGGTAGTGTAATGTTCTGGAGAGTAGTCGCTGTCTATGGCACAAATGTCAAGCGGGTGTGACATACATTCTGGCGTCTGTCATGACCTCCTATGGCACCTAGTCCATCTTCCCATTCAGTCCTGACCACTGGCACCTCAGAGCAGCAAGCGAGGACAAAGACTTACAGACCCACTTTTCACTCAAGCCCTAGGAAGCCCATGATGACAGTACTTGGACCTTCTGAAGGGAGAGAACACTAAAATGGTCCATGAGTTGCCCAGTTCCCAAAAGCTGTTTCTATGGAGACTGGCTTTACACCCAGCCAAGACCAAGCCATGTGACCACAGTAGCAGCTGCCACCCTCTTCACTAAAAGTAACACCTTCACTTTCCATTTTTTTTTTCTTCAGATTTATCTCCAAAAAAGTATTTTACCACCTGACTGTTGACCGGCCTGTGATCTACGATGGAAGCGATTTCCCATAGCATCAGTACCTGAACTTTGATAACTCTTCATCATCCAAGGAAACACTACTACTCCTCACCCATCTCATTAAACACATATACCCACACTCAGGACCAGATATGAGACTCAGCTATCTTCTCCAATGTTTATACTCTAGGGACACCATCAGCCTCACCTGAGGTCACAGTTGGTAAAAGTCTGCTATGCTATTACTCAAGCCAGGACTCACTCCTTGGGTAGTTCCAGGAGAAGACCATAGGGCATCATGGGAGAGATACCCTATCCTTTAGTTTATCCATAATAGGATTTGGTCCTCCCACTCAGCAATTTTGGGGAGACCTGAGCTGTGCTGTCTTTCTGAGCCTTTGTTGAGAGCCTTTGCTCAGCCTGGCCACTCAGCAGCTCTAAATACACACATGCACACTCACAAACCAACCAGAGGTCTAGGAAAGAACAGCCACTTCCTGTAGGCTTCAACTCTGCATATGGATAACAGGAGTAAAACTACAGGCCAAGTTCCCTACAGTAAACTCAGGTTGGCCTCAGAGCTCATGTGTCAGCCCATATCTACCTTTGTTTATAAACACCAGAGTTTCTGCCTCACCTGTAGACAGTGTATTAGTGAGTAGAGCCACTTAAGAACCTCTTTCAATACCTGGAAACTTTCTAAAAAGCCTTTGGTAACATGAGAAGCAGCATAACAGAAGAACAGGGCATAACTTCCTTTTGGCCTCCATCCGCCAGTCACTCCCTCTCCATTTGCCTACATCCTGCTCATCAGTTCACATCTGATACTGCAGGCAGCTTACTGTTCTAGGACAAATAGTTTAGATAGCTTCCTGTTGGTGACTGTTTTTAATGTGAAGCCAGCATGTGCAGTGGAGTCTTTGAAGACTGACGTGGCTCCTTGTAGGTCTGTATGTGGCCTAAGATTGCTGAAGACCAAATCATCTTTCCTTTGAACCTTCTACCCTCTTGCAAATGGAATAGTGAAGCCAGCTTGTTCACTAGGCCGACAACATCCAACACCAACTAGAGTCTCATTTTTATGACTTGGCTTTTCCAGGGTATGTAAGAGACACTGGCCAAACTCATGGCCTTCTGCTGGTGTCGCTGCCACCATATGCATCAAGAGGCACCATTCACTGAGTTGCTGGGAGAGGCCTGAGTTCTTCCATCTGAGTTCATCCTGAACCTCTCTCATTTACCAGGAGGCCCACATGGCTCTCATAAAGCCAACTTAGAACTGAGGTGAGAGGCTTCAGTGCTGACTGCCTAGTGCTCTGGTAGGCTCTCACCAACTCTTTGTCTTTGATGTTTATTTATTTTTGTGCTGAGTGGACCTTGTGCTGTATTATATATCAGTTCACTGGTCATGCTCCAGTTCATGCTCCTGAACACTAGTTACTAGAGAGCATTTAGCCCTGTGTAAGTGTGCCTTTCACATAGAGCTTTATTATTTTAAGTAGTTCCCAATTTTAATGAGGTTTAGTCGTTGGAGTATCTTTTTCAAAACTTCAAATGACAATTGAGGAATCACTGAGGAAGATGGTGGCCCAGTTGGACTTAACTACACTAAAAATCATAAGGAAACATCCTTGAGATCCTGGGTCATTCTTTTTCTAAGGGCCACTCTTCCCCTAATGACTCAGTTCCCTCATAACAGCCATGTTAATAGTGTTGTCAGCTGCCTGATTACCTGTGCCACTGAAGCCACTACCAGACTTCACCCAAGAAATAAACCAGCCTCCAAGACACAGGGAAGCATGTCTGAGACAGAGTGGCCCTCCTTGTCCTATGGACTTGGAGAGCATTGCTGAGATAAGCACCCTGGATTCCAGCTAACCCTGAACCAAGAAGGCAAAGGGATTCTCAAGCAAGCCAAAATCTAGAACTGAAAATTTCCATATGGTTTGGGAAGTAGAAATGAAGAGCCATATATTAATAAAGAAGATGTTTCTGACCAGCTTCAGTTGTCCCCCGGGTATCAAGCCACTCCTGGCTCCAAAAGAAATCTTGCAGATATGGTTTGATGTTCGTGGGTTTTTGTTTTTAAACTCAGACTTAGTTCTACCTGTGAGAATTCTTTACACTGAGAAAACACTCTTGACTCAGAGGTTTTGGAAAAGGAGGCAGACAGGAGACATCTTTGGTGCTCAGAACCAGGGAATGCAATACAAAGACCATCGAGTGCTGCTCATGTTTATGAAAGCAAACACTACTTGATAGAATCTTAGCACAATTTCCTCATCTACTTAATTTCTTCCAACAAAATAGGAAAGCTAATTCAAAATTTCCTTTTCCCTCTCAAGCACTTTTTAAATTTCAAGAGACCTCTCTAATCAGGGGGTGTTTTTCGAGCCTTTTGGTGTGTGTTTAATCTAGATGTCCTGCTTTTGGTGACTGCTGTGACACTGGGCCTCTGTGGGGAGGAGTGCACTTTAATTCTTTAATCCTCACCTTGCGTGGCCTTATGAGATAATGGGTCAGGAAACCCATTTCATTCTTATCTGCCAAAGCGTTACTCAGAAGCACATCAAACACCAGCGCTTCATCTGCACAGAAGGATGGGAGTTTGGTGTCACCGAATATGCACGCTCCTTTAACAGTGTCTGCTATGCCATTTGGAAATGTGTTTTAACCTCAGGTTTTAAATAAAGCAAACACTATGGCATTTGTAGCATTGTCTTTTATTCCTCTGACAAGAATAAATCATAAAATGAGTGACAGAACCGAACTACCCAGCGGGAAGCAGCACATCTCACAAGGGCCCTGCAGAAGAGAGTTAATTAAGTAGCAGGTGCATTCTGGCGTCCGATACTCAGACCTGCAGTTCCTTCCACCTACCCTCCTCTGCCATTCACATGGCTCCAGATCCTCTCTTAACGGTATCAGTGCTCAAAGAACAAACTTTAACCTGCCAAAACAATGACGTAAAGGGGCCCTGGATAGCTTTAAGCTCATTGTCAGTAAGCACGTGGCGCTGATGCCTGGCAGAACGACACTCCCACCAGTGTGTGTGCTGCATCTGCTCGGCAGCAAGGAGGTTAGAGGAATGCTGAGAGAGAGCTGTTCACTCCTGCACTGTTCCTGAGCTGGTGCTCAGGACCTTAACACTTGAGATGACCAGAGACCCCATCCCTTGAATACATGCCTCAACCATCACCCCCAAGCATCTTCCCCTCCCCTAGATTTCCTCATGGTTGCTGCCTCTATAATTCATGTTTTCTGTAACTGTTTGGTTCTCCCTTGAGGGCAAGGAATGCTGTCACATTCTTCTTTATTATATCCCACCATATGAAGCAATAAGCTCAAAAAGAGGGTGTTAAAAAAACTGCACCAATAAAGATCCTTGTTAGTTACACTGCCCTAGGTTAGCAAAAAGGTTTTCAACAATCACACTGGCCAACCAACTGTACTGAACGCAACTCCTGAAGAAAGGCTGTGGGCGGAGTTGTGGGATGAGTGAGCATGGCATTGTCACTTTGTTGTTTGTGTGTATGTAAGAGAGGGGGGGTGTGATGGTCTCACTTTGTAACCAAGATTGGCCTCAAACCAATCCTGGGATGTAGTTGTATACTACTACGCCCGACTTCGCTGAAGACTCTTACACTGAAGATGCCTTCAAATCACGCCTCTAACTGTAGTGACTGGGTGAAGTGGAAGTCAGGTTTATCTAAGTGTCTCAAATGAAACAGCAGAGTGGTTTCTTGACTAATACAACAGTGACATGGACTCTGGGATGGGGGCTAGAACAGGACCACCCAAGACACCCATGCTATATCTGGGTGATCATCCCACCCACTCATGGCTTAGTAACTACAGTAGCCACAGTCTTGCCTGTTAAATTATTCAGTAGTTGTCTTTCTGTGCTTGGTTCTTTTCGGTTGTCATAGTGTCCTCCAGATGCATCCAAGTTACCACAGCTGGTTGGAGTTCACTCTTTTTATTTCATTATGTAAATTTACCACACTTTCTGTGTCCATGCATGTGTGTGTGGATACCTATGTTGAATCTGTATCTTAGTGATTATGAATCCTGCTTCAATAAACACAGAAGGGAACATAACTCTTTCAAATGGTAATTTCAACTTTCTATATCTAGTTAGGCCATTAGAACTAATATATTAATCAGTTAACGTTGCACTATTTTTTTTAAATCAGCATATTGTACTACTAAAAAGATGACTCTGGTAAAAAGGACTTGATGCTCTTTCAGAGGACACAGGTTCAATTCCCAGCTCACAACTATCTACAAATCTAGTTCCAGGGAATCTGATGTCCTCTTCTGACCCCCATGAACGTCATACACACGATACACACACATGCTTGAAGACAATCGCATCCTTAAATACATTTTTATATTTTAATATAAAGATCATGCAGGGCGTTGGTGGCGCATGCCTTTAGTCCTAGCACTCGGGAGGCAGAGTCAAGCGGATCTTTGTGAGTTCGAGACCAGCCTGGTCTACAAGAGCTAGTTCCAGGACAGCCTCCAAAGCCACAGAGAAACACTGTCTTGAAAAACCAAAAAAAAAAAAAATCACTATTTCTGTGTGTAGTGGCACACGCCTTTAATCCCTTTACTCTGGAGGCAGAGGCAGAGGGAGGTAGATCTCCATAAATTTAAGGCCAGCTAGGACTACATCATAAGAACCTGTCTTTAGAAAAATTAGTATTTTTATATGAAAATAATGAATTACCTGAAAAAAATCAAGAAAGTAAATATTTTTACACTAATCACCCAACAAAAGAGTTAACCAAACAGATAAAAGCTCTCACAAGGACTGGAGAGATGGCTCAGAGGTTAAGAGCACTGGCTGCTTGCTCTTCCAGAGGGCCTGAGTTCAATTCCAGCAACGACATGGTGGTTTCCAACCATCTGTAATAAGATCCGGTGCCCTCTTCTGGCCTTCAGGCATACATGCAGACAGAACACTGTTTATGTAATAAATAAATCTTTTTTTAAAAAAACTCATAATAAAAATATTAATGAAAGAAATTGAAGAGAACATAAGTAAATGAGTGTAGCATGTTCATAAACTGGAAGAATGACTATTGTTGAAATGTTGATGCTACCCAAAGTAATCAGTAGTATTAATGTGATCCCAATCCCAGTGTCAATGACTCCATAGAAACAGAAAGCAGTCTTAAATGTATATGGAACTGTGAAAGAGTGCCTACATCCACAGCAGAGTATACAGAACAAAGCTGGTGTCATCACACTGTCCAACTTCAAACCCTGCTCCAAGCAGGGCTTACTCTGTGCAGATAGTACAGACCCAGCCACTTAGGAAGCTAAGGCTGAAGGATCACTTGAGTCCAGGAGTTTGGGAACAACACAGACAACATAGCAAGACATCCTCTCTTAACCAAAACACAAACAAAAGTACCTACACGAAATAGTAACCAAATAGCATGGTACTAATTGAAAAAGTATGGATACAATGGCACAGAGTAAAGACCCTAGAAATATAAACCACTGCATTTACAGCCAGATGGTTTTCAATAAAATTTGTTCTGAACTGTAAACTGTATACAATTGTGGAAAGGATAGTATCTTCAATAAATAGTTCTGGGAAAGCTGGAAGGTGGCCTGTGGATGAGGGAAAACTTTGCTGCCTAGGGGACCAGCCTCCAGCAATGCAGGGCTCAAAGGGAATCCATGGAGTCTGGTACTATGATTTTTTTTTTAATCTGGGAGAGTAAGGGAAAAAGACATGCACTCTCTTGATGGTTTCCTTTAAGACCTTTGTTATTCTCCTTTTGCATTCTCTATTCTTTATTTTTCTGGTGATTTCCTTCTCTCATTCTTGTTTTTCTTCTCTTTTTTTTTTCTTTCCCTTATAGCTTATATACCTCAGCAAAATCTTAAAAAAAAAAAAAAAAGATGGTATGAAGCCGGGGTAGGTGTAGAGGTGGGAATGGATCTGGGAGGAGTTGGAGGGGTGGAGCTGTTGTGATCAAAATATGTTGTATGAAATTCCCAAAGAATTTTTAAGAATTAGAGATTATGGCCACAATGTCGTGTTAATTACTCCACTTTCCATAAGAGGTTCTTCCCTTTGACTTTAGGCTGACCCTCCCATCCAAGCCTCAGGTGACCACAGCCCCAGCCTTTGACTGTAGCTGCATGAGAGACCCCTCAGCTAGGTCCATGCAAGTGAGTCCTTTCCAGATCCCTTACCTACAAAACACTGAGCATAGGAAAGGGTCTGTGTTTATGCCACTAAATCAAATGCAACAGTAATCAAGACTCCTAGCCAGCATGTTTTTTTCCTATATGTTCTTTCCACAGCCTCATGTCTCGTTTGCATGCACCTTAACCAACCACAGTTTTTTTATTATTATGCATCAGTGCAGTTGGTTTGATTGCATTAATAATAAACTCTGAGTCACCAGTGTTTGGTGCATTAAGGAAAGAAATCAAAGCACTTGCCGTTGGTGTCGTCTCACCAAGAGCAGGCTCAAATTTGAATTCTCTACTGTTCTCCCTTTGTCTTCCCTCCGGTCTCTGCTACATGAGTCTGAATCTGTGCCTGCCTGAAGCCTATCTTTTGAATCTCAATCTCTCCCTCTCCCTCCCTCCCTCCCTCCCTCCCTCCCTCCCTCCCTCCCTCCCTCCCTCCCTCCCTCCCTCCCTCCCTTCCTCCCTCCCTCCTTCTCTCTATCTCTCCCTGTCTCTCTGTCTCTGTCTCTTCCCTCCCTCTCCATCTCTTCTCCGTGTGTGTGAGTGAGTGTGTGTGTGTGTGTTGTGTCTGCCCCCAATAAAGGATTTTGCTCTATATTTATTGAACACCACAGAAAGCACCATCTGGGGAAATAATGAGGAATACTTTACAGAAAACGTTAACAGAGTTTTATAAGGGATTAACTCATAGACTCCCAGCTGACCCAGAAAGCAAACAATTTACAGCAAACATCATTGTTTCACAATCCATATGCTTTGGAATTTATGGTAGATATTCATCTGATAACATTACTTTCAACCTCTATTTTTGTTGTTTTCAGGAAATTATTATTACAAACATGCAAGCATACATGCATTACTCGGGTAAGGGGCAAAGAAGAATATATGACTTGAGATTATAGCTCTGCATTATAATGTAAAAATTGGTCACATAGGAAATCCAAAACAAGAAAAGGTTTTACCACAGTCTTACCCTTTACAATTACTGTCTGACATTTAATCGCTCACAATTATATTAAGAGAGAGTAAAATAAATGGCAAGTGTTGAGCGTTTTCAAATGCACATTATAAAGCACTTTTCCAGGGTATGCAATGCTTTTTCCAATGTGAGAAATTCGACAGTTAAAAACATAAGTGGAAAGCGAATTATATTACATATTTTTCTTAACATCTCCAAAGTAAAGGGGGAGGTATCAGGGAGGCAGACACCCTCCTGGAAGCCTCAGAAGGAAAGGGCATGAGAAGATGGGAGAACGGAGAACTACCGCCTCTCCCCCTGAAGAAGCCCCAACAGAGCCAATGCTAGGTCCCCACCATCCAAACATGTTCTCAGGCTTAGTCTGTGAGGGCCACTCTGCCACACCAAGGAACAGGCTAGATCCCTTCTTTGAGACTACCACTAGGTTTAGACACGTCATCTCCAGCCAGACACAGAAGTGGGCTAGGAGCAGTGTACTCCAATCGATGGGCTGACCAACAACCTGTCTTACAAACAGCCCCAAAATGGGGGAAAATAGTTGTCCTTGGCCTAGAAGGGCATTCAATCTCAGATTGTTTGGGTGTAGTCTAGATTTAAAAAATTTGTAAGTAATGAGATGTACAAAGTCACCCCACCCCCTACCCCCCCCAACCCCCGCACCCGTGGGACTAATGAGAAAAGATCCCAAGGTGGAAAATGTCACTAAGCCTTGCTTTTGTGGTCTGTGGCAGCAACCAGTGCTCTGTCACCTCTGGAAAAGAGTAGCATCAGATCTGAAGTAACAGAAATGCGGAGCACTGGAGAAACTCAGCACCTCCAGAACCTAGCTGCACTGATGATAACCACATGCCTGGCTGGGGTGTCCTCACTGCTGCTCAAGTGTCCTCCTCAGAATTGCAGTTACTGCAACCCAAAACCAGCTGGTGCCTTTCTGGTGTGGTCAGTTTCAAAAACTTTGGCCTGTCCTGACTGAGCATGGTAAAGCTGTTTAGGCTCATCCTAGTTTGTTTTATTTCGTTTTGCTTTTTCTCGTTTCCTTGTTATTTGCTTTCTCTTTAGTCTTATCAGTGGGGAGACTGTGTTGTTTCTATATATCTCATTATTTCCAAAGGATCATCTGCCTCAGTGAGAACTTCTTTCAGTGAGAGAGAGCCCCTGAAGTTGTCTCCAGTAGCACGGAAGAAAGCTTCAAGCTACCCTCTCTCCTTGTGAATGAAACCCACTGGGCCTGGCTAATGCATCCCAAGTTCTTCAGGGTCTTCATGAGATCCCGGCGGAATCTCTCACCCACAAAAACATAGAGAACTGGATTCAGGCAACTGTGGAAGAATGCAATGGTCTGAGTGACCTGGAAGCAGATGTCAATACTGGTGGAAATATCACAGCTGGAGATAAACATACTGTAGGCATCAACAGCCTGCACTATAAGAATGCAGTTGTAGGGGAACTGAGACATAATGAAGACAGTAAGGACAGTGATGGTCACCTTTAGGGCTTTGTGCTTGGATGACTTCTTGGCCTGTACCAAGGTATGAATGATGATGGTGTAGCAGAAGGCCATGACCATGAGGGGGAGGAAAAACCCCAAGGTGACCTTCAGGATCAAGACAGCTGATTTCAGCTTGGCATTCTGATCCTTAGGGTAGACCATGGTACAGATGGCAGTGTCAGATTCCTCACTGATTTGGCTGTACAGGATTTCTGGGGTACAGAGCACAGCTGCCATCACCCAGATGATAATGCAAACCATCTTGCTGTAGAGCAGCCTTTTCTGCCTCCAGATCTGAGCCTTCGTGGCCTGTGCAATGGCAATGTATCTGTCCACACTGATACACATGATGAGTAGCACACAGCTGTAGAAGTTCATCTTGTACATACTGTTCACAACCTTGCACAGGAAGGTATGGAATGTCCACTGGCCAGCAGCAGCAATAGCCCAAAAGGGAAGGGTGGCTAGAAAGAGCAGATCAGCAATTGCCAAATTCAAAAGGAACATGTCAGTCATGGTCTTCACTCTAGTGCAATACCAGTAGACGAGGATAACCAGGCTATTGCCCAGGGTGCCCACAATGAACACGAGCCAGAACAGAGGTGGAAGGAAATGGCTTGCAAACTGCCTGACACTGTTTTTCTTACACAAATAGGTAGAGAGGGTGAGATTCATGTAGTCTTCTGTGGAGTCAAAGCTGTAGTCATCAACCGTACAGGGGTTCTGTAAAGAATATAGATTGCATCAATCAAGGATAACTTTTGAGTGGTCTGATCCGATGGTAGATAGAATAACCTGATACAATGCCAATTGCCAAAGCTCTGTGATAAAGCAAAAAGGAGTTATATGTTTAGGATTTCATTTGGTTTGAGTGTGTAAGGTTTATGGAGTACTGATCACCCAATGCCATGGTTTGAAGTGAGTCCTACTGTTGGTTATGCAATGGGGCACTACCATGGAAGACATTAATGAGTTCTCTTTGGACCTAAGTTCCTGCAATAGCAGGTTGCCACAAAAAAGGAGGATCCTTGCCCTTGAGTCTGCCTTGCTGTCTTGACATATGACTATGTATTTCTTCTTTTATGTTTTTACTTGAACTATGTGAGTGAGACGGTCCTTTCTCCCAACTGTTCAACATCTGCAAATATAAAAAGTCACCAGGAGCTCCTAAAGTTACTGGAGTCGTGGCACCTCTGAGTTTTCCGAGAGCCCCAGAAGTAAACATGCAACGCAACGCTTCTCTGCAGACATACATTCACACACACACATCATGGCATTCTCAACTACACACATAAATGTGAATGCTATGGAGTTTCCAAGGACCCTTGCTGAAGACATTATCAAAAATTTCAAGACAGTGAGCATTAATTCAAGTATGAACATTGTTTTGTTTGCTTAGGTTTGTTATGTATACAGTGCTCTGCCTGCACAAACACCTGCAGGCCATAAGAGGGCACCACAGATTTCATTATAAATGGTTGTGAGCCACCATGTGGTTGCTGGTAATTGAACTCAGGACCTCTGGAAGAGCAAGCAGCCAGGGCTCTTAACCCCCTGAGCCATCTCCCCAGCCCCAAATATGACTGTTCTTAAACACATGACCCCTGTGTGACCACAAGGGTCATACCCCCAAGGCAATGGTTCTGACAGGCACATACGTAGGGCACAGGCACTTGCTCACTCTCCTGCATAAACAGTCCCACCCTCCTGCTCACATGCACATCTACACACAAGGACACATACATAAACATATCTAGACATATGTGATCACATGTGTCATTGTACTTCCTATGGGTACCACTGTTGGAAAAGGGGATGAATGAAACCTGGGCGGGCAGATAACGGTGTAGGAGGGTGCCAGATCCAAAGCATGGTAACTGTGACATTGTTGAAGCCTCCATCACACACCCACATGATCTCACCTCCTCCCATCCCTCTTCGGGGCTCCCATTAGGCTTTATAATTTCACAGAGACTTTTAGTCACCAGTGTCTTGCCCTGAGGAACATTCTCTGCATTTCTTTTGTGAGAGGACAATCTCACAGCATTTCTTTTCCTTGAGACAAGTACAATAATTTTTCAAGTCATCTGTCCATTTTGAACTAGACATAATTTCTGTGAGGGTTTTGTTTTGTTTTAGGTAGCTAATATAAGTAAATATGTAAGAATAATTGGTTAGTTTATGTATTTAAATATTCATATTGAATAATAACTCCCCTACTTTCTATTAGTTGTGCTCATTATCTATATAACTCCTATGTGCTTCTGATGACCAACCAGTCTTTCCTAAACTCTGTATACTGCATTTTCATCTTTGAAAGTCACAATTATCCCAAGCAGATTAATCTCTGAAAAAGTCCTATAGAGCTTTTTTAATTTTAATTGCATATTGGCACAATAAAAGGCTCTTGAGATATCCTTTAAATGTTTCCTTAGCAATGTTTCCTTGACTTGCTTGAATATGGGATAGTATCTCTGTGAATGTGTGCATGCATGCATATGTGTACATGTATGCTTGGTTTTTATTAGATACCAGTACGCACTAAATCAGCTGATAAAGATCAATAGACAATGGAAAGCTGATGTAGAATTCTGAAGCTCACACCACTAAGTCCAACCTACTTCAACCCTGGCTGTCAGGAGATAGCAAGAGGACCTCTCAAGTGTCCTCTCAAGAGCTCATTGTTATGAAAAGTTGAGCAAAGATCCTCTCTCTGAGACACAAATTCTTACTTTAAATTTAAAGACTTCTCTCCATGCAGTCATCTGAAATTCCAGCATCAGAAGGACCCATCTCTGGCACCAGAAAAGTTCTGCCAACACTGGGCACGAGACCAGGTGAAAAGTCTCGGCTCCCTGGAAAAGCCAAGCTGCCAGATGAGGGTCCCGAGTGGACTTTGAGAGAAAGAAGAGCTTTTGGGGGATGAAATTAAACTATGAGAGCACCTAGACCCAGAACCAGGATGGTAGAAGACTTACAGAATGGAGGATAACACTTTGGAAGGGCATCAGCTAAACTATGAAGATGAGTAAGGATAATGGGTAGTCCACACAGAGGGGATGTGAAACACTTTTGTAGAGAGTTTTGTTGGTTACTTTTTTTTTTAGTTTTCTTATTTGTTTATTTTTGTTTGCTTGCTTTGGTGCTTTAAAATAGCTTTACTAGACTCTTAAATTATCCCAAGGCTTGGAAGCAAATAGCAAAGCCCTCCATACAGGACATGGGGAGGACATTTCCCAGGGAACACGCACTCACAAATGCAGCATCCTAGGACAGAGACAGATATTGGTGGCAGAATGAGTAAGGGGTCAAGGAAAGGAAGGAAGAAGTAAAGGTACGTGATAGAGGGGTCAGCTCAAGAGGTGGGAAACGAGCTGGGAAAGGTGGGTCCCTGAGCAAACACAGAGAAAGAGCTGAAAACCCCCTGCAGGATGCTAGAATACAAGGAGGAATGGCAAACATTCTGGGTCCCTAGGCATCCAGATTTCCGCAGCACCCCTGAAGAAGCACAGGGAGCCAGGCTTTTTGTTGGGCTAAGATTAAAACACCTACATCCCTCATTTTGCTCCTCCAATTTTCTTGAGGTCTCGATTCCTCCATCAACTTTCCCAGTCTCGGCTTGCTGGTCAGCAATAGGGACACCAGAGTGGTGTGTCCTCAAGAGGTAAGATCAGGGTGTTATACAGCCAGTTTACACTTGGTGTGGGAACCCCAATCTCTCTGAGATCTACCTGGCTCAAGTTTGCCTATTTTCCAAAATCCCAAAGGATAGGCACATCAGAAGCAGCCTGTTCACCATCGATCCCTGAGCCTCAGAGGCCAGGAGCCAAATTCACTACAGAGAAAATCAAGGGCACCTCCTCACCTCGCTGGGATCAAATTAACAATGTGTGTAACCATATAAATATTCCCAGACAATGCTAAGGGCATATTGGTGTGTTATAAATAATTTTGTTGGCAACCTAATTCAACCACCCCATTCTGTAAGTCTTGGTATTTGGAAGGAAACATTTTAAAGCCCACTGAAGAGGTGTGGTTTTGATCATCTACACGTAAAACTTACATTTTCCCCTTTACAGAAGAAAAATGAAAGGCCTCGGATACTGTTGTAAGATGTTTTGAATAGATTTGATTCTATAATTAATTCATCCTACAGTCTAATTACATTTTGTGTTAATTATTTTTTTAAAATCTAGATAATGATTTGACCTGGTAAAGTTGATTCAGTTCTTGGCCTCTTAGGGAAATAGCTTTGTGTGCTTTTGAAACGGCTGTGTGCTGTTATGACCTCCGGAGAACACCACGTCCCCACCCTGGGTTTTTTTTTTCTTTAAACAAATCAAATGGTTTCTCCATTGCTTTCTTCTGTGTGAGCTTCAGAACACACATGGGGCAAAGCCCATCCTAGTCGAAGAGCACAAAACCCCTCAGCTATGAATAAAATTTTAAATTGAAATTTTCTGTCTTCACAGCATGTCACTCCCAACCCTGACTCAATGTTCACAAAGAGAATGGAGGTAACCAGAAATTACCCACATAGTGATGGGCACTGCTGCCAGAGATCTTACCCTAGACAGAGCACCACACAGGAAATCTGTGCCCATAGGAGATTCTTCCCCACATTCCTGTGCAGAGAAGACCAGAGAGTAGGTAGGTGTTTCTGAGGCTGTACTCACCGTTGGTTCTGTGGGTGTCATGGTGGGTCTGATGCCAGCCAGCTTCTAGAAAGAAAGGGCAAAAGTCAGGAAGAATACGTGCACTCTGATATAGATGCACTCTGGGAACAAAACACCAAAGATGGAGATTCAACATTAAGCTTGTTTGTGTTTGCAGGAAAAAACAGTCACAAAAAAAGCATTAGGATTCATGTCCCTTTTCAGATCACAGCAGCGTATCAGAATATTATTGAAAACATATAATGAAAGCAACAGTTTTGGAGCGACCGCTTACTTCTTTATTCCAATAGACCCAGAGTTTAATGCTTAATTTCTTTTAACTTAAATAACTAGTGAAACGTACATCTGTGGATGAGGAACAACAGGGGCTCCTGGATAGTCTCCAGCCCATCCTTACCTGGTAGTTCACTTCCTCCTGGCTCAACTTCTGTAAGGTCTGGGGAATGGCTCCTCTCCTCCCCACCCCCACCTTACTATATCGCCCAGGCATGAGCTAGCAATACCAGGCCAGAGATCCCTGAAGAAGGGTGTCCAGGCACTCAGCTGGGATGGGTGTAACCGTAGTTGGACTCCTTTGTGGAGGGGTCTGTGCCTGGAGAGCACCTCCACCCCTACCCTCCGTCAGTACCACACATCTTGGTGCTAGACACAGTGTGCTCTGCTGCCTCCCTTCTTACGGCTTCCCTTTCCACCCTGCCTGTCTCAAAGCACTGTGGGTTTCACTGCACAAGATGAGGTGCAACCATTCTGAAAAAATAGTTTGTCAGTGTGTGTGTGTGTGTGTGTGTGTGTGTGTGTGTGTGTGTGTGTGTGTGTGTGTGTGTTGTATATATGTATAAGCATACCTGTGCCTGGTAGGGTCAGAGGTCAACATCTAGTGTCTTCACTCTCTACCTGTCTTTTTTTTTTTTTTTAATGCATATGGGTGTTTTAGCGGCTTGTATGACTGCGCATTAGATACGGGTAGTACCGGATGAGGCCAGAAGAGGGCATCAGATCCCCTGGAACTGGAGTTGTGGATGTTTGTAAGCCACCATGTGAGTTCTGGACATCAAACCCAGATCCTCTGGAAGAGCAGCCACCAATAATACTCTTGACTGCTGAGCCATCTCTCTAGGACCTATCTCTTTTGTTTTGTCTTTTTTTATTTTGTTTCGTTATGGCAGGACCTCCCACTAAACCCGGAGCTCACTGTTTCAGCTATCCTGGATGCCTCCTCAGGGCTGGGGTAACAGACCTCACCATTACACGTGGCTTCTACCAGTGCTGAGGATCCAAATGTGTCCTCAAGCTTGTACAAGTACTTTTACAGCAGAGCCGTCTCCCAGCCCACTGGAGAAGTTTGGCAGCTCCGTAAAAAGTCCAACGTGTGCTTACGGTACATCTAACTCTGCGACTCCTAAGTAATTACCTAAGAAAAAATTCAACCCTATGTCCCCACAGAAGCTTGCACACCGAATCTCCAAACCAGCTTGGTTGGTGACAGCTAAAGGGACCGTCAAACTGTTGATTTAGTAATGAATGGGAAAGTTGCTGAACATTCACGGGACAGGGGAAGGAATGGATTGTCGCTTCACACAGGAGCTCAAATTGGTCTCAGAATACTTTTATGCAGATTAAGGAATCCCAAAGTATATATACTGTTTGCTTTCACTTACATAAAACTCAAGATAGTGCAGACTAGCCTCCGGTGGCAATCCCTGGAAGGAGGCAGTGGAGGAGAGACAGAGGGTGGGAAGGTGAGCCAGGAAGTTTGAGGGAGAGGTGAGAGACCTATGACTGTGGTAGTCTCACAGGGGTAGGTAGGTGTCTGTGGCTATTGTCACCAAGACTCAAAGAAGCCTCGAATAAAGAGGGAAATAAGGTTGTTGTTTTCCCCCCTCCTTTCAGTAATCGGTCACCTCCATTATCAGCGAGCCCACAGGAAGCTGCCAGAGTTTGCTTTCATGCTCTCCCTGCAGCATGTCTCTCTCTCTCTCTCTCTCTCTCTCTCTCTCTCTCTCTCTCTCTCTCTCTCTCTCTCTCTCTCTCTCTCTAGTGCCTTAGTTAGTGTCTTGTGCTGCGCTTTGGAAATGAGGGAGCCACACAAACTCACAGTTGTAAAGTGTGGGAGTAGAGGGTGATTGTGGTGATGCCGTACTGTAATCCCAGCACCTGCGTCAAAGAGCAGAATTGAGAGTTCCCAGGCCAGCTCAGTCTAATAAACCCTGTCTAAAAAGTAAAATTCTGTTACATAGGTAAATGGGTTAGATATACTGAAGATAAGCAAATAAATATATACAGCCTCTGTGTCTCCTGTATGTTTGAAATTAGATCTGAAAAACTTACCCCCCCCAAAAATGTAGAAAAAATGTCTTAGATATTTACCCCCAAGACAGAAAGAAGGAAGCCTGAAATGGGCCTGAGTCAGTGTGGCCTTGGCCACAGTCTCACTGAATTTCAGTGTAGCTGGTAGTATCTGGGTAAGTCCTTATATTGTCTTTAAAAATACTGTTTTGGTTTTTTTTTAGCTTAAAAAACATTTTTATGGGGCTGGAGAAATAGCTCAGCAGTTAAGAGTATATGATGCTCTTACAGAGTGCTAGAGTTCAGTTCCCAGCATCCACATCAGGGAGGGCTAATAATTCCACTAATAACTCCAGCTCTAGGAGGAGCCCATACTTCTGGCTTCTATAGGAATCTGTACTCACAGGCATACACTCCCACACAAACACAAACACACCAAAAAATACATCCTTTAAAAATTTAAAGTTTTTGACAAATATACAAAAGTCAAGAGAAAAAAGTCAAAGTACCCAAAACATTTACATCTCCAAATAACTGATATCAATTTCTTATTTTCCTCCCCGGCCTTGTTTCTATGCATGTGTGCACTTCTATTTTTTCTCTTTTTATTTTCATCAAACAAATTATGGCATTTTATCCATTAGTAAGCATCCTTCCCCAGCCTTCCAAGGGGGCTGGCCCATATGTTACTTAGACACTCCCTCTTGGAGTCTGATAACTTGTTTCCAATTTCTGTTTATTATTACTTTAAAATTCTTCTCGATCAATAGAAATGGGACATGCATTTTTTTTTCTTCAGGAAAACTATACTGTTCTCTTTTCTTCCTAACATTGAGAATCACAAATTCTCACCAAGTTGCATTTCTGAATTATTCTGGTATCAATGACTTTTCAGGGTTGATGGATTTCTGTTTGATCACATTTCAGATGTCATCAAGACATCATTAGGCCCATGTTAAGAGAGGAAATTCACGCTACAAAGAAAAAAACACAACCTGGGGATGAAAATTACTTTTCTACTAAATGAAAAGTACCCCTAACTAGGCAAATGTCTTTGGGAAGCAGGGACCTGGAGGTATGAGTCAGAAATCATTCCATATATATTTCTAGTACTAGTTGTGGCTGATGTTACCTGTCTTTTCTTTGTATAAAGAGTTTGAACAGTGATCACATGACATCTGAGAAAAGATTTCAGAAGAAAGAAATCAGAAAAGAAAGGTGATTTTGGTCACAGCAAATTTTAGGGTAAGGACAGCAATATATAGTGGCGATGTTGGTACAAGTATGAAGAAATCTTCACAGTACAGGGTGTGTGACTTTGGGTATGGGTATGTATTAGCCTTTTTGGAGGGCAAAAAGTATCAAAATTTATAGAGAAGGACACCTCTGCTCAGCAGATGCTCTGCTAAAAATCTGCCCTATTCTCTCAATGCTGGAGCATTTTCTTTTAGATCAAAAATCTGGAAACAAAGATACGTTGTGACACACCTACTCCAAAACTACACATAGCCAATTAAAAGGAGGAAGAGATGCTTCAAGCTAATAATAAAAAAAAAGATGCCACTAAAACTGTTAGATTGAAATGTAAAATGTGCAAGACTGCTTTATGATCTTTTAAGATACTAGGGCTCGTACCCTTTGGGCTGGTTGGAACAGAAGCTCTCCTGCAAAAGCCTGACCCGTGAACGCTGGTGAAAAATGAGACTTGATTTTTTTTTCTTTTAAGTTCTGTGATGCATTAGAATATTTGCCAAGTGTTAAAATTTTAACCTGTCAGCTTTTTTTTTTAAGGGAGAAAGAGAAAGAAAGAAGGGAAAACCAGCAGCAGCTAGTGATCTTCAGCGATCTTCTGTTCCAGAACACCTGCTTGCAGGCCTGCTCCAGCTGTGGTGGAGAGCCAGGGCTCCACAAGAGCCATGCCTGGCCTGGTCCACACGCAGGTGCCGTTATTTGGGACTGAAATCCTGCCTTACCGAGGCTGATCTTTCTTCCATTATTAATCTGCTTCTGGCACATGGGAAGCTTGGAGATAACCAAAGGAGAAAACGAACAGACGGTCCTCCCTGAAGTAGCGTGTGAAGACCACAGGCAGCCTCGGGGTTTTAAGTTGACTTCTCTTTCATCTTTGTCTAGATACTTGTCAAATGCATTACTACACAGCCAGTCTCAGAGCCTGCTTTCATTTTCTTCTTACCTTGAGAAGAAGGAGAAGAAAGAAAAAGGAAGAAGGAGAAGGAGAAGGAGGAGAAGAAGAAGGAGAAGAAGAAGAAGAAGAAGAAGAAGAAGAAGAAGAAGAAGAAGAAGAAGAAGAAGAAGAAGAAGAAGAAGAAGAAGAAGAAGAAGAAGAAGAAGAAGGAGCCCACATATGACAAAACACACACAGAGGGAAGGAACTCAGCTGTCTCCTCCCTGACCTGTCCTTCACTCTCCTAATGGCCTTCTTGTGAACACCCTAGCAGCTGAGTCTACACGGTGGACTGGACAACAAGGAGCACTGGACCAGAAACCATAGCTCCTCTGCTTTGGGGCTTGGCAACAAGGGACATGCCCTTCACAGAGCCTGGATTCCTCATCTGGGAAACGAAGGCAATGACAGTCCTACCTGATCCTGGGGCTTGATGGACAGTCAAGTAGCAGGCTATGCAAAAGCTCTGGTCAGAACACAAGCTTGTGAGAGCTGAGCTCACTTTCATCTCACGGTCGATGGCCAGGTGTGACGCACACTAGCTGGACGTAAGCAAGACGTGTGGCAATTAACACCCTCCAGAAGCCCACTTTCAAGTTCAGTGGGTAAGGTAAGGCTGCAAATGACACAATGATAATGTCCTGAGAGGCTGTAGGAATGAGGGAGAGGGAATTCTGGTTTCAGCACCAGGGAATATCCAGGAGGGTGTCACTGAGGAGGTGACTCTTGCTGACCCTGGAGGTTTAAGGGGCATAGAGTCATAGGATAAGGTGGTGAGGGAACATTGCTCTGTGGCAGGAAGACTACATCAACGAAGACGTATAGCTTGAAAGCACAGTGTTAGGGAGTCAGAGGAAAGCTGCTTGCTCTACAGAAGTGGAAAATGCCTGAGAGGCAGGGCAATCTGAAATCATGCTTACCCTGCCACTATTTTCCTATGCTCCATTTTCCTTAAGGAACTGACAGAGAAATCGGATGGGGGCGCCTTGCCCCTCCCACATCCACGGCTAGGGCCGTTCACAGGAGCTACTGTGAACAGGAGTTACACCTTGACCTTTGTCCTATTTGCTACTCACGAGTTGAATCATCTCTCACATCTTGTGTGTATGGTGTACGTGTGCTTGTGAATGCACTCACACAGCTCGGCTTATTCTCCCCCCTTCCTATATTGGATCAGGGACTCTGAGTCATTTACCACAGGGCCCTTTCACCAACCCTGGGTCAGGAGTTCACTTCCCTGAGACCTGTAAACACAAGCTTAGAGTATAGGCAAGAGTCGACAGAAATTGGAGGAAGGGGGCTCTGGAACTCCAGGTGCTGGAATGACCATTAATTTTGGGTTGTGTGGCGAAGAGAATAAAGGGACAGATTCCCTCAGATGATGGTTGCTTGCAGGTTCAGAATAACACAGAAACAGCTGCCCTGACCTGTTGGCTGGCTATAGAGCCGGCTAATTAAGAACTAAAGAACGGGGTTGGGGGGTCATGAAGAGATGGCTCAGCAGTTAAGAGCAGATATTGTTCTTACAGAGATCTGGGTATGGATTCCATCCACGTCATGTGGCTCACAGCCAACCGCCGTGTTTCAAACACCTGTTCTCCTCACATGTGCACACAATTAAAAGTAAAATAAATCTTTAAGTTTTTTTTTTTAGAACTGAAGAAGGTGGACGGACATACTGAAAAAGAAAGAACACACCTATTTCCTATAGATGGGTCATTTAAAATAACGGCTTACTTTCTGATCATAGAGGAATATCTCCACAATGCACAAAAAAAGATCCAAAATCACAAATGCACACACACACCATATATATATATGTATATGTGAATGAAAAATTAAAATATCAAGTATACTTTTTAATTTATCTAGTGTTAAATTCTGGGGCATACCTCCTCACTTTCTTTTTAACACCCCCCTACACACACACATACACCCATACTCATTGGGAAGGTGACCACCCTGCACATAGTTTTATATGTATTTTTTTAGTCAGTCTTTCGTAGAACACACTCCATGCACTGAACATAGTTATCACATGGGGTTAAAACAACTGAGCACTTCACTGTCTGACGAGTTCACCACACTACTCACTTCTTGGTGTCAAGCTTTTTGTTCCCAAGTTTTCTCTGCAAGATACGTTCTTTCCACGGGCAGCCTCTCAGACCCAAGGGTATCACCCCTCTCAGACTTCTGGAAACCAACACAGTTTCTCCTCCCTTTGAGTACAAATCACGAACTGTGGCCTTGAACCTGACCTTCACTGTGTGTCAGGAGGGAGCCTCGTTACTCACCCCACAAGAAGCCTGAACCATACTGGAAGTTTATAGAAAAGGGCATGTTGCAGGTGACATCTGAACAAATTAGTGCAAGCATGGGACGTAGCTGCCTCAGTGGCAGCATACAGCCAAGTACACAGATGACAGCTGGGGCGCAGAGGAGGGGAAGGGTACTACTCACCAGGAGGGGAAGTGCAGAGCCTGGGTCTGTGGGGAGAGGACACTGCAGCTGTCTGGGATGAGGAGCAGGCTTCTGTGGGTTCTGAGCAGGCAGCTATCCGATACAAAACACCAAAAAGGAAGCCGGGCCAACTCTGCCTGTGTTGTCACTGGTGGAGTCACCCAGAAGGGTGGGGAGCCACCTGCTGAGACTTCCAGCAACACACACCAATCATTTGCCGCCAGAAATGCAAAGCTGAGAACCACTGGGATTAAGGAAAACCATCTTCAGTGTGGACAGTGTGTGTACAGAGTCCAAAAGCAGATCATCTTCCTAGGTCCCTGATACAAGGGCAGGAGACACGAGGAGTCCCCGCCAGAGGTGCCCATTTATAAGATTTCTTTGGGTAAAAGTGCCTGAACAGACTTTGTGAGGAGCCACCTCAATGCTGCCCATAGAGATGTGTCCTATGGGGCCTTGAGGAACTGTGTTGCCCAATCCTATAGATACTGGCCAAATGTTCCCACTGAAATGGAAACTACAATGGGAAGTAGTTCCTCAGTGACACTCCACACATGCACTAGTTGCTGCCACAGGGGACAGTGCAGATGCCTAACATTTCTGACGTGGCAGAGCGCCCTGCAGATGGTGTTACCTTAGAAAGCTGTGTGTGTGATGGGCAGTTGCGAACAGAGTGTGGAGGACTAGGGACAGCTTAAATGCAGGACTTTACACATAGTATACGTTAACACCAACAGCTCTGTCTTTATGAATCACAGGTGTTTTGATGAAGTTTTGAAAAAATCTCAGCATGAAAAAATTACATTATTTTTTAATAGAAGCTCACAGATGATGTCTTCACGAAGGGCCAGAGTTACGTTGTAGATTCCCTGTTGTCATTACTTTTTTAAAAACTCCTTTTTTATATTTAAAATATACAAATCACAGCTCATTCAAGAAGACTAGTTTCCTCTTGGTGTGTTTAGCATCCTGTGGACTGAGTGCAGTGTTACTCCCAGCCACACACCACCAGCTTGTACGGAACAAAGGGTTTCATAATTCGTCCTAATTTATATCTCAGTGGGGAAAAGGCCAACAAACAAATGAGAGAGAAACATGAGCAGTAAGAATGAAAGATGCAATTGATTCATCAGCCTCCAGAGAACCATGGTGTGAGTGAGCTAAGAAATTCCCTTCCTTCGTCCCACACTCATGAGCATAAATAGTGTCTACAGTGGTGCCATCAGTCTCTGACAGCGTCCAATTCTGACAGGAAAGGAGGGAGCAGCCAGAAGAGGATGCTGCAGGCCCGGATCCTCTGGCCACCTCTAGGCAGAGACAGCAGTAAACTTGCCGTGTTTGCCTTGTGTCTGGAAAGCCTACCGGAGGAAGAAGACTAGAAGTATTGGACTTCCTTCTCTGGCACCTGTCTCTTCACCAGGTAAGAGTATCCCAAGGACCCAGGGCTTGTGCATCAAAAAGTCAGCGAGCTGGTTCAAAGACAAAAAGTGATGAAAGCAGTGAAAAATAAAAGTCAACATGCCCTGTAGTCAGATCCCTTCCTCCACATGGGCACCACGGTGCAGGAGAGATCAAGTCTGGAAGAGGTACTGCTCTCACAGATATCCGCCTTTGGGAGATAGGAGGAGGCCAGGGAGTCAGGAAAAGACAAGGACATCCCAGAGAGAGAGCTTCTGGATTCTCAAAGGAGCCCAGGGCCACTGAGGTGTACCTTTTTAGTTGCCTAGTTTGGATCATTCCCTTGCAAGGAAAGCCCCATCCTTTTGTCGTCTTTGCTGGACTTCTGCATTGACTGTTAGAATTCAGAACTGGGTGACAGTAAGAGGTTGATGATCCTCTTTTCAGAGATTCTCTGTATTTGCACCCTGCTTATGGTGGGTTCTAGAAAGCAGGACGCTGTGCCCTCAGACACTGAGGCCAGCTGTTGTACCAATAACTCATGGTCTCTAGTGAATAACTGCAATCCAGAATTACAGTCTACAAGTCCCTATAACAGAAACTCAAGTTGGCCTTGCTGCGGAAGCCAATGGACCCATCTGATCCCCCCTTGCTCCTTCTCATTAGCCATGTTCTAGAATTATCTCTGGTAGAAAAGAAAACTCTGCTTCGGTTCTTTGCTCTCCAGGTGCATCGGCAGTCTGACTCTCCTCCTTCAGTATTTACACGTGTTAGGAAAGCCACATTGCAGAAGCACGTAGAGGTCTTTGGAAGGACAATGCGGTCTGTCTCCTTTGCACGGATTAAGGTCTTTGCCTGACCTGAAAGACAAGGTAAAATGAGTCAGCAAAGAGCGGTTTGGTGGTAAGGCTCTGCTTGGCATAGCACGAGTGCCAAGTTCAAATTTCTAGGAGTGTGAAAGGACACTTCTGTCCCCACAGATCATAGTAGACAGGGATCAGGTGGATCCTTGGCCATAGTTGTGGCCCAGAATTACATGGCAGGATTTTATTAAACATTTTCTGTATAAATTAGGGGAAACAGACAGAGCCAGGTGCAAGTTCTAAGACTTGAGAAGAGCTCCCAATGCTTCAGAAGTAGTGGAGATGCCTCGAAGCCACACTGTCCAGCATGCAGCCATAAAGAGTTGCAAGAAGTAGGCCGGGCGTTGGTGATGCACGCCTTTAATCCCAGCACTCGGGAGGCAGAGGCAGGCGGATCTCTGTGAGTTCGAGGCCAGCCTGGTCTACAAGAGCTAGTTCCAGGACAGCCTCCAAAGCCACAGAGAAACCCTGTCTCGAAAAAACCAAAAAAAAAAAAAAAGAGTTGCAAGAAGTAACTCTGACACTAGTTGGACTGAGAAACTGGTCTTTTAAACACCGTTTTAAAGCCAGGCATGGTGTTACAGCCTTTAAACCCAGCACTGGGGAGACAGAGAGCAGAAAGATCTCTGAGTTCAAGGTCAGTCTGATCTACAGAGGGAGTCCCAGAACAGCCATGGCTACACAGAGAAACCCTGTCTTGTAACAATATAAATAAGTAAAGTATTTAATTGCAGTTGGTTTAAGTTTAAATGAGACTCATGACCACTCAGGTAGATCATATAGGCCTAGCTGACCTGTTTGCAGACACTAATATGCTCACCTTAGCAACAGCCTCATTAGGGTTAGGGTGTCAGTCAACCAGGGCTCCTCTCTCTGGAACAGAGAAATTAAAGGGAGCACCCCTTTTCCTAAAAAGGTCAGAGCCAGAGCTGGCTCTCACCACCAGTTAGCATTCCTAGAATACCTGGACTCTTTAAGCTCCTCACACTCTATGGTTAACTGGAAAACAAAACAACAACAAAAGAGTGCTTGAGTCACTCTACCTAGCCACTGGTTGGGAAGCCAGACTGGACACAATGGTCAGAGACAAAGGCAGCAACCACATGGACATCATCATTGGGGCCTGTGGGACCTGAAGGAGCTAGAAACACATGGCTAAGCAAGCCAGGAGATGGCACGTGCTCCATCAGAGACAGCAAGGTTGTTGGGAGGTTGCATGCAGAGAGGTGTAGGTAGCTTTGGTATGAGCGAGTGTGAGTATACTCATACATGAGCATGGAAGGAAGTTGGGTAGCAGTGATGCTTTCAGCATTGGATGTGGCCTAGCTGAGATGTTGGAGGCCCTGGGGGTGTTGGAAGTGTTTAATACGTCACTAGACAGAGAGAGGTTAAGAGTTCAACTGAGAGGATGCTGAGTGAATGCACAAGTTATTGATAAGGGGAAAGACTGTCAGCCTAGCCTAGTGTGGGGGTTGTGCTTGAAGTAGGTGAATTGTAAGAGCGGTGCCTTCTCTGAGGATGATAAACCCAGTCCTAAAAGGTGTATTTAGTACCTCTATTACACTAATTTCTGACTAATGTGAAAAGTGAGTTAACTACTCCCAACAGAGGGACAAACTTGTCAAGTCCTAGATAAGAGCAGCCATAGAAACAGGAGGAGCTGACTGCTTCAGTATATGAGGTCAGCTACCTTGGGAAATGATTTTGTTCAAAGTCAGTTACATGGAAAGGCAAAGTGGAATTTATATAACAAGTAAATCATATTTCTTTTCTCCTCTCTTCTCTCTCCCATCCTTCCTTTCTTCTTTCTTTGTGAGACAGGGTCTTACTATACAGCCCAAATGGTCTTAAACTCACTGTGCTCCCCCTTCACCCCAGGGATTGCTGGTGTGGGCCACCACACCCAGCACTGAGTTCCATTTTCAGTAGATCACTGGCAGCTGCATCTAAAGCAACAGAAAAAAAATGCAACCCCCAGGTTTCACTGCAGACACCAGAAGCAAGAAGGTGAATTATAGCTCTTCTCGGCTACCCAAAGGCAAGACCACCTCAGAAGCCCCTGGCAGCCCAGGCTGCATCCATCCCTTTGCTGAATCTGCAGAGAGGCAGGGGTAGATTCAGAGGCTTGATTCCCTCTGCAAGGAAAGCTAAGAACATTCGTCCACAATCAGGAAACTAATAGTGCAGTGAGATTCCGGGAATGGTAAACAGTCTTATTTATAGAGTATTTTTTATTTAGTAGCCAGAATTTGCCAAAGACTCAGAAAGTGCTGGTATGCCTTTCCCCAAAATAGGCATCATCTTCCCACCAAAGACTGCCCTGCAATGTTAGAAGTGCCCTTGTTACAGTCAGTCTTGATGCTTTACAGACATTAGCCGGTTCATTTTCATGATGCTTAGATTTAAGAGAAAGGCTTTGTGAAAAGTTTACAAAATTCCTGTTCATTCTGTTGCTTTTTCACCGCTCATAATCTTTATCTTCTTAAGATTAGTGATAACTGGTTTTGCCTTGTTTTTAACCATGGAGTTTGGGTTTTTTTTTAAATTTGTTTTTCTGTTTTTTTGGCTAGCTATGTGAAATATATTCCTGGACTGCTGCCATTTAATTTGTTCTTGGCCACTGTCAAACTTTGGGAAGTTCACACTCAGTCTCCCAGTGATGCCCGTTTGGCTTTTGTTGTTGTTGCTGTTGTTTTGTTTTGTCTGTTTGTTTCTAATGAGATCAAATTTCTCAGTATCTTTGGTGTTGTAGTGACAAAAGTTTCAACCATTAGGCCATGGGACTTTAGCCTGTGTTCTCAAAGGAGTTTTGTAGTTTCCCATTTTATACTTGCATTTATGGTTCTTTTTAACTTTTTTGTTTGTTTGCTTGTTTTTTGAGACAGGTTTTCTCTGTGTAGCTTCAGAGCCTCTTCTGACACTGGCTCTGTAGATCAGGCTGGCCTTGAACTCACAGAGACCTGTCTGCCTCTGCCTCCCAAGTGCTGGGATTAAAGGTGTCTGCCACCACTGTCTGGCCCATTTTAACTTTTGAGAAGGGCCCAGGTTCCATGGGTGAACTCAGGGTGGATATGAATATCCTCTTAATCAGCACCAAGTGCTTTGGTTCTTTGCCAGAGACCAGTGGCCTTTATTTCTGTAACTCTAACTGGATTCTCCGTGTCTTTTCCCTTGATCTACATTTCTGTCCTTTTGCCAGCGACATACTGCCTTGGTTACTTAAAATTTACTTAAAAAATAATTTGACAGGCTTTTAAAACTCAGGAGGTTTTTGAAATTATTAGACACTTATTTGCCCTCTATGAATAAAAACTAGGTACCCCTTCTCTCCCCACAGCCTCAACCTCTTTTCCACGGTGCCAACCTGTAGGGGTCTCTGCCACCAGGCTGCAGGAGGCTGGAAGGAAATGTGGTTCAATATGATTAAATTTGCTCGTGTTGGTTCAAACTTCTAGAGTTTAACACTGGTCAGTTTACTTTAGCTGTATCTAAGCACAGCATAATTTGGGAGGGGGAAAGTTTCCTGTTGATACTTAACTTCATCCCATGCATAAAATAAAACCTAAGGCGTATTTGCATAGAAACTCAGTATACTAAGTACATATGGCCTCTTCATTAAGGTGGGTCAGAAACAATGCTCATAGATAAGGGGCTAGGGAGAACCACTTAGGTAAACACAGTAGCCAGTGGGAGTCAGGATTGGCCTGGCCCTACAGATGACAGAAATACCTAGGCTTCTATAAAGTATAAGCGACATCTCCCACAAGGACAGGCGGGTTTTATGGGAAGCAATGCTCAAGGACTAGGGAGGAAGAGTCTGTGATAAACAAACATAATAGTCAGGGGAACTTGGGTGAGCACAGGGACCTCATGCCCGCTACACCAATATTTGTAGCTCTGCCCAACCTTGTGCTGTCTGAAACTTGATCATTTGCTCAAAAGTTAAAAGTTCAATGGCTACTGTTTTTTAAAAGTCAGAAAATTTCCACAGCATCAAAAACAACTTCGTCAAAAATGTCCTCCGTTTCAAAATGGCCACATCAAAGCAGCCACATGAAGACCTCCAGGCCTGCAAAGAAAACCTAAAGTGGAGCTTCTTGGTGGGCGACTGCAGGTAGAGGCTGATGCTGGGACATCCTCTCTCAGTCCCACGGCTGCTAAGCCCACAGTACCAAAAGCATCTTCCTGGCAGGTGACAACATGCAGAATCTCAGACCCCAGTCTTTCGGTCATCACACTGCCGGGGACCATAGCTGATGACAATCAATGCCTCTACATTTCAAAGTTACCGTGTAGATTTTAACTGTTCTCACTACACACACACACACACACACACACACACACACACATACACCAGAATAAGTAAGGTATTTAGCTAGTAGATTTGATCTTTGCATGTATGTAATGCATTCATATATTTACCCATCACATCCCACTCCACAAATGCCTACTATTATTGTTAGTCAATAATTCATCTTTCTCATAAGTTAAACATAGCCCAGTTTTCATATTAACCACATTTGGAGTAACTATGCCATGAAAACAGCAAGAGGACTTCCTAAACTGAGTTCTATTGATAGGATTGAGGGCAGGAGTCTCTGAGCAGCTCGCAGAGTTTCCTAAATTCACAACAGTGGCAACTTGGATTCAAATCTAAGTGTGTCTAATTTTAAAAGTCCCAGTATTTCCCCCCTTTCCTTTCTACTCGTAATTCAGACCCCTCAAGAAGATTGTTCCACAAATTTAGATGTTTATGTTAGGGTAATTCTTCACCCACTGACCCAAAAAGAAGAATAAAAAGCCCTCTTCTCTAGGTCAAATTAAAAACAGCAAGAAACATGAATGCCACATCTCACAGTTTTCACATGTATGTAATCTTCATAACAGTCATGGAAAGTAGATATCTTGTACTCGCATCCTAAGGATAACGAAATTGACACTTGAAGAAGTGAAGGGCTCTGTCCAAGTTCATCCAGATAATAAGTGGTAGAGCCAGGGGTTGAATCTAGACCTAATTCAAAGCCCTGCTCCTCCTTGTCACCCCGATGTCAGATCCCACCCCTTCCCAACACACAGCAACACATCAGCATTTATAAGTGTGTTCATTAATTTACCCAAGACTGCTTGAGAAATTACTACGCCCGGTCTCTATTGTAAACTCTGAGAGCATAGGACCAAAACAGACAAGAGCATATCCTAATACAGTTCACATTCAAAGGGGTGATGGGAAAGGGGGAAAATAAGCAATATACCATGCTGATAAGGGCTCTGAAAGAAGGAAGCAGGGTATATCAGTCAGTTCTTGCTGCATAACAACTACTCCAAAAGCAAAACGCCTCACTTAAAATAGTACTTATTTCACTCACAATCCTGTAAGTGACTGAAACCTAAGCTGAGCTCTTTTGGTCTTGCTACCCCAGGTGTTTACGGTCAGCTACAAAGCTGACTAATGATAACTGTTTAAGACAGCCTTCACTCTGGTTAAGCCTGCCTCTTATCTGACAGCTTGCTAACCTGTGCTTGTACACATAAGGATACGTAGGATCTGGAGGGGTTAGAAATACAAAACAACAAGAAACAAAAAACAAAACCTCAACATCTGGTCTCTGAACTGGCCCACCATCCCTTTTGTCAGGTGCTGTTGTTCAAAGCAAGTCACGAGATTAGTCCAGATTCAAGGATAGGGAAATGACTACATTTCTTTTTCTGTGTCTCTGAAATGAAGTGACTACATTTCAAGAGGGAAACTGTAAGCTAAAGAGTAAAAGAGTTTGGATATAAGTGTTAGATCTGTGAGGCAACCTGACGGATTTCTGAGGCAGCTTAAAGAAGAAGAGAGCAGAAAGGAAGACTAGTAGGACTTCAGCAGAAGGGACTGTTTATTTCAAACAGGGAGAGACAGACACAACAGGCATGGTGGTGTTGCTGAAGGGGAAGGGGGTACTTAGGGTTTATAGGGGAAGTTTGAGGAATGCAAGTCTGCAGTTTCTCCCTCCTGGAGTTTTTTTTTCCAGAAAAGGTCATTTTATCTTTAGAAACTGCCTTGTCCCCCCTATCAGGATGTAGGTCATTTTGAGCGACTTCGTTTGGCAATGGCAGTGATGGATAAGGGGCTTGAGTTTCAATATAGGGCCTTGATCAAAGTCTGACAGAGTCTGTTCAAGTTATGTTCTAGCAATAAGGAAGCTACTAGTTGGAGTCATTAAGGACATTAGTGTAGCCTGTTGGGCAATGCGACATAGGTCTGCAGTAGATAACTTTGAAGTCCCTATAAACTATTAGTGTTGACAAAAATGCTAAAATTACATTGTAAAGATGAGAAGTGAGGCTAGGTTAGGAATGAGATCCTCATTTGTTATCACAGGAAGTAACTGATAACTGTCTAACACTGAGCCAGGCTTAGAGGTGCCTATCTGTAGTCCCATGTCCTTGGGAGGCTGAAGAAGAAGAAGGGTTACCCGAGTCCTGGAGTTCAAGATAAGCCTGGTAAGTAGAGTGTGATTCCATCTCAAAATGTCTAAAAGTACCCAGAGCTTTCTTCTGTGAAGAATAAGAGGCAAGGGCCACCAATGCCTCCATGTCTGCTTTTCTTCAGCAGGCCTTAGCTGAGGTGCCGGTGGCCTTTCAAGGGCATCCCAACCTTTCTTCAGCCGTGCTTGCTTTTAGAGTAGTGTAGCCTTTGCTGTTTGTTCTGTGTCTGTTTCCCCTCTCTCAACAGCAGAAGAGAAGAGACCATGGCCACAGCTGCCTTCACAAGCTCCCACCATCTTTTTTTCTCCAAAATTAAAAGTTTCTCAGGCAAGTTATCACTCACCCAACAGTCCTCAAAACATGTTCTCCAGGACAGCAATGACCAAAGAAGCATCACCCAGAAACTCACCAGAGCTGTGATGCCTCAGACCTTCCCAACCAGAAGCTGGTGGCCAGGGCTTTCGCAAACCCTGCAGGAAAGAGATGCCTGCATGTCTGTCCTTTGTTACCACTAAGTGGGAATGGTACAGGTCTCACCTGCCCCTCCTCAGGGATAGGTTCAGCCTGCTAGCTGCTTCCAGGAAAGTGCAGACATCACCTAGGCCAGAGCTGTTGTCTAGACTAGCTGGATCCTGCTTCAGCCAGTCTTTGAATTCATAGGAAACGGAATTTTGAACTGGCTATGTAACACATGGATCTCTTTTATCCATCTTATATCCCTCTTGGCTCCAGGGCCCCGTCCACACATATCAGAACTATCACTGAAGTAATGACTCTCCTGTTACAGTTATCCTTTCTCCTTAGTGCCTCAGCATTGTGCCACAATTCTCTCAAGCCCCCAGCCTTCGCCTTCTCCCTGAGAGATGTGATGCTCAGATAAGTTGTGCTGTGGTTGAGCATGGTTCGCCCTGGCCCTGGGCCCCCCCGCTACCACCTGGCTGCTTTTTCTGTTCTGTGCCAGAGCACGATGAGCCCCTCAGATAACTCCGGGGGCATGGCGGGGGATGGGGGAGTAGGGGGTGGGGGAACATGAGCTTACTATCACTTCCTGAGATGGGCAACAAATAAACACCAGCCTAAATTCCAGACTCCAGATGTGGAAAGATTCCTAGGGGAGAGTCCCCCCTTAGACTGAAGCAAAGCTCTGTGCAGGGCATGAGGGTAGCTGTCAGAGGTGTGAACCTGTCCACTGGTACTCAAGCAGGTGGTAGACTTTACTGACTTCCCTCTTTCATCTTCACCCGTGCAGTCTTGGGGGCTTCATCCCACTTGCTAAAGGTACGTGGGTGTTAAAGTCACGCTATGGAAACAAAATACGCACAAGCACACACCACAGCCTTTTCTTTTATCCTTCTTATGTGAAAAATGTTTTTGCAAATGTCTAGTTCTGTAGGTCCCTGACTGCTTTTTGCAATGCCTATTAGAAAAGAAACTCAACTCTCACCAACCAAAAAAAGAAGAATACCTGAATTTTAAAATGTGAAATAAAATATGAACAGTTTTGGGTAAGAAGATAAAAAATATCTGAAAAGGAGTAATTGTGGTTCTGTCTGGGGATGGATTAATGAGTGAACTACTTTACATGTAAGTGAAACTGATATCAAATCCCTGGCACCCATATAAATGACAGAGGTGTGGTGACTCTCCTACAATCTCAATACTCAGGAGTCAGAGACAGGATCCCCAGTGCAAGCTGGGTAGCTGGCTAGCTGAATTGGTAAGTTCTGGGTTCAAATGAGGAACCATGCCAAAATATATAAAGTGAAGAGTGATCAAGGAAGACTGTCATGTCAATTTCTGGCTTCCATATCTATACAAACACATATATGCACTCAACTGCATACACACATGTGAACATGCACACACACACACTCTCTCTCTTTTTTTCTCTCTCTCTCTCACACACACACACAGAAGTAGTAATCATGAAAGTAGGAATGCATGGTCAATGAGGATAGTATTTTCATCTTTCAAATAGGTAACTAGTTTAGTAGCAAATACTGAGGGTATTGAGAATGTGAAAATTAGGCCTGCCACATTGGAAAGGACCATGACAACAACATCTGTTAAGATATATAATTGTCTACACTTGGTTCACAACATTCTACTAACATACATGTATGACAGCAACCTTGTACATGTTACTGACGATGGAAAATCACCAGGAGAGGATTACATAGATCATAGTACTTTCATTCTGTGGAATACCTTGCAGCAGTAACAAGATGATGTGAGTCAGCTTGTACCAATGTAGAAAGATCCCTATGGTTTTGAATGATCAAAACAACTTGTCTGTCATATGCTCAATGTACTGGCATTCTCAGTAGCAAAATCAACCTGGCTGGGAATATATGTGTTGGGGTTTCCATTCCTCTTGCTATAATAAGATACCCTGACAAAGGCCACTTAAAAGAGAAAGTGTTTTTTTTTTTCTGGTTCACAGTTTAAGGTGAAGCCCATCATGGTAGAAATGTAAAGGTGGAAAGAACTTGGGACTTCTGGTCACATCAAATTCACTTTACTAGGAAACAGTAATGAATGCATACATGCTATGCTAATGATCAGGTCATTTTCCTCATTTATACAGCCCAGGATTCCCTGTTCAGGGAATGGTCCCACCCACCATTCAGATAGGTCTTCTCATACCAATTAACATACCCACCCCCAACATACAGGTGTGTTCAGAGGGCAATCTCTCAGGTGATTCTAGATCTTGTCAAGTTCACATTAATACAAACCACAATAATATGTTTGCTTATAATGGTGCACAAAAGGCTTTGAGAAGGCTGCAAACCAAATAGCTACAATGCTCACCACTAGGAAGAAGCCAGGGTAGTGATAAGAGGCAGTAATGAAGAGTTTGTCTTTGCAATCATCGATATATTTTATGATGAGAGTATTCTGAGAAATAAATTGCATAATTGTGTGTACAGTATGAGGTGTTCAACACAATAACACTGAGCATTTTAAGATTCTAATAAATAAGATTCTAGTAGTTTTTCTATGTGCTGGGCAATATCCCAAATTCTGGGATTTGTTTCGAATACTAAGTAGACTTTGTCATTTAGAATGTTGTTATAAAAATCATCATGTTTGCTAATCTGTCCTTATTCATCTGCTGCTTGAGAACAAAGGTCGGTTCTCTGCACCTAACCATAGACAACACTCTCATACATGCACATGACTCAGGGACTGTAACTCATCCTGGTGATGTGATTTCCACCTGCTGCACCACTGTGCTGCCTTTCAGGATGTCTAAACCACATCCAAGCAGGCCCGGATGATTTGCTGATAGCTCAGTTTCCAAACTTCCGTGCCACCCGACTGACAACTCATAATTTTAGAGCTGATGAAATCCAGAGACACCTGGCTTGATGGTGGGGCCTGGACTGTGGGTGTCACCTGACAGTCAGGAACTTGGCTTCCTGACCCCAAACCACACAGCTTCTGTGTGGCCTTGTGCGTATCCTAGTCACATGCCATCTTGTCACTGCTGCCAGGCTGTTTCACAGCAGGTGCTGTTGACCAGTGGGGCACCCAGAAGAAAGCTGATCCAGTAGAAAGAAGCCATCTTAAGGGACATATTTGTTATAGCTTCCTAATTCATACACACACACACACACACACACACACACACACACACACCTGCTGCTTAATGCACAGACAGAGGAGATTTGGGGGAAAGCACAAAACCAGGCTAGGAGAATTGCTGGATGAACTTGGAGGAACCAGATGACAACCCTGGAGGAAACGGCCTCAGCCACTGGTTACGTGATGACACAAATGTCACCTACGAGTTCTCCCAGACACTCAGAATGATCTGTTTACTCTGGGCTAGACGTCTTTCTTCAATAAGATGGAGATTTTGGGGCTCCCGAGTGAGAGAAAGCACATGTTCTCCACCAAGTTATCCTCAGACTTTACCCACATTGCTTTCTGACACCTTCCCCAGAAGAAGTGTTTTATCAAAGACTAGGCGATTGCCGACTCAACACAAGTTGCATTTCTAATAAATGTCAAAAGTGGAGGCTGGGCAGGCAGGACTTGGAAGCCCAGGATAGCATACAACCACTTACTTCACTGAGACATCGACTGCATTTTCTAAGAGGAACAGAAGGCCCTTCAGATCTAGCAAGGCAGACATGGCTTCCTCCACATCCTGTTCTTAAGGAAGGTCAAGAAGCCCCCAAAGAGACAGACAAGTGACAATGTGCGTGTTGCATTGTTGAGAGAAAGCTCCCCAGGACAAATATGCTGTGAGAGACGCCTGGAGGCCTGGTGAACCACAGGATAGTTTGGCCAACGTCCTCCATTCTAAGCGGAGTCCCAGCACTGCCCACCAACCGTGGCGTCCGTGTCCAGTTCCCACCTCTTGCATATCCCTCTTGCCACACACGTTCTGTTGCTCTTTGACTCAAGACCTGATAGCCTGAGCCCTGTGTCTCTTCTCAGTGGCTGCGTCTCTTTGCCCTGGTCTCCTGTGCATTTGATGACCCATCAAACTTTAACGGGAGGATCTTATTAAATTGCAAATTCTAGCCGGGTGTTGGTGGTGCACACCTTTAATCCCAGCACTCAGGAGGCAGAGGCAGGAGGATCTCTGTGAGTTCAAGGCCAGCCTGGTCTGCAGAGTGAGTCCCAGGACTTCCAGGGCTACACAGCTGAAACCCTGTCTGGAAAAAGCAAACAAAACAAAAAACAAGTTCTGAGAAGACCAGTGTTGGGTGGATCCTGAGTCTCCCTTTTCAATCCAGGCCATGATGCTGAACTAGAGCCATACCATGCTGATCAGCATGGCAGCTAGGGGTGTGGGGATGAGGCCTCCCTCTGTAGAGCCCTCCTAAACAGAGAGGGGTTATAAGGACTTCATGAAACCAAAAAACAATGGTATTATTTATGTTGTATGGATTATGTGTAGCACAGAAAATGAAAGGCTCTGAGACAGATATTGGAGTTCAAGCTTCAAGCTGAAGATGAGAAAAGCAAACCAGTAGCCATGAGCTCTCACCTCTACTGAAAGGCAATCTTGGCTGCTCAGACTGCAATCCCAGATTGTTACGCTCTCCTCAACGTGTCTAGAGAATCCTGAGACTTCAGTGCCTTCCTGTCCTCAATGTGGCTGGAGAATGAATGCCAGCTCTGAGACCCTGTTCCTGTCTTAAATATCCCTCATAAATCCTGGGATTAAAGGCAGGTGATCCCAGTACTGAGACCATATTTTCTTTTCTTTTCTTTTTTGGTTTTTAGAGACAGGGTTTCTCTGTAGCTTTGGAGGCTGTCCTGAAACTCGCTCTTGTAGCCCAAGTTGGTCACGAAATCATAGAGATCCGCCTGCCTCTGCCTCTCGAGTGCTGGGATTAAAGGCGTGCGCCACCAATGCCTGGCAAGATTATCTTTTCATGAGCTGTTTTTCTTTTAGGACTGGATAGATTTCTTGTAGCTAAGTGTGGCCTTGAACTAACAGAGATCTGCCTACCTCTTAATTCTGAGTCCTGAGTTTAAAGGTGTGTGCCACCACTGCCTGATCTCTATAGCTTGAGGCTGAGTTTGCTTTCTGACTCCTCAGACAAGCTTTAATAAATCATAAATGATAAACCACCACAATTATGTACTGTGGAATTAGAGAGAACCATGTGTATTTTTCTCACCAGTAACTAATTAGGGGTTTGGACAAGTTGCTCTGTTGTTTAGCTGTAAAGGGGAAATTTACCATTTAAGTAAAGCCTTATTTGGAACTTTTCTGAATCTATGCATATAGTTATATATTCATCTTTCTCCTTGTTAATGAACAAAGGTTCTCCCCACCTCTGCCTCTCCATCTCTCTCTCTCTCTCTCTCTCTCTCTCTCTCTCTCTCTCTCTCTCTCTGTGTGTGTGTGTGTGTGTGTGTGTGTGTGTGTGTGTGTGTGTGTGTGTCTCACAAGACATTTCTGGTAAGAGTGAGAATCGGAACTTGGCTACTAATTCAGATGTTTTCTAAGGCTGTCAAGAACTTCTCAGGGAGCCAGAATGATTTATGGTTTGCCACCACCACGCTGTGAAGATAGTGGTTTCCAGCAAGTTTCACTTGTGCAGCCCTGAAGTTCAGCAGAAAGCTGGGGAAAATCCACTTAGAAAAAACTGTCCCTCCAGAGCCTTCATCGCCACAGCTCTCCAGGGCACTATGTGCAGTCCGCTTCTAGGAACAGCTTTCATCATTGGCTATGTTTTTTTGTTTTTGTTTTTAAAGTAATCTGAACAATACTAGCCTTCAAATCTTATCGTCTAATTTCAACCCCTCTGGGTGATTTCTCAGTTACAGACTGATACATCAGGTTCCCAGAGGGAAATCTTGAATAGGGGCATCTTAGAGGGATTGTCACCAGCTGCCCTTTCAAGGAAGTAAGGAGACTTTTTATGTTTATTCATTCTCATATCATTTCAAACTTTTCTATAGTAAATATGCATCACTCTCGCTGGGTTCCAACCAATCCTGACGTCTATATCCATTCAACCCCTGATTTCTTTCTATAATAGCTCAGTTTCCCCTAGTGTTCTTTTGCTGTCTGACTTTTATTGATCTTTTACTTTTTTTTGAGACAGCTCTCACTATATATCTGGCATTCTGTTCAGGTCTTTGTGGGGACATGTGTTTCTTTCTCAGGTTGAAAAAAAGTAGTGGAGAAGCTGGGGCCTATGGTGACCTTGTTTAACTCTTTGCAAAACTTCTTTTTTTCAAGTAACTATCATTTTTGTATTCCTACCAGGAGTGGATAGATTTCTCTCTGCTTTTAATTTTTTTAACACAGGGACTAAATGAATGCATTCTATTCTTTAAAAAAGTCCCAAATGTAGAAATATACAGAGCAAGAAAAATGTTAAGTCCCTTTGATTCCGTCTCCCTTCTAGTTCCTAATATTCTTTAAAGTTTGGTATGTGTCCCCCTTTTCTTTGTATGCTATGATCACTGAGTGTGTGTGTGTGTGTGTGTGTGTGTGTGTGTGTGTGTGTGTGTGTGTGTGTGTGTTCATGACAACAGGAGCCTCTGCTGGGTAAGCCCAGAAAACAGCTAGACACTCTGCCTTGAGGGCTGGGCTTCATTCTGCAAGTACCATCAGTGAGAACAAAATCACCTTCTCAGGTCAACTGTGAGTCCCTGACTTGGTAAGGAGGAGGCTCTTGGAGGATTAGTCATTCCGAAAAGGGCAAAAGGGCTTCAACTCTTCAACTTTCAGCTTTGAAGATGAGTAAACTTAAAAGTCCTTATCATCGTGTCAGAACATTCACCACATGTGCCGATGTGGTGAGAGACCGCCTGTCTTATGTTAAACTGACAACAATATCACCCCACTCAGCTTAACAGCTTTTTGTCTGTCTCTCCATATTCATTTTTCCCTCATTTTTCAAAATTAACAATGCTCCTAGGGCCACAGCAAATGGCACTCCACCCCTCAGCAAGTCCCAGGGCTGAATCACCTGCCTTCCATAAAATTGGAACTGTGATGTGACGGAGTTGTATGTACCACATTGAACATTTTTTCATGAACATGATTTTGCATTACTGAATAGTAACTCAAATGATAACTTCAACCCAAATTTTAGCTGCCAACGGCTCACAGTACTTCACACAGACGTATGATTTGTTTAACCGTCTCTTCTTGGTGACAGATTTATACTAGTCAATGAAGATTTGGGGTAGCACTAGTAGAAAAAGTTATTTCCATAAACCATTCATGGAATTAGGTGGAGACTAGGTTCTGATGGCAGCATTACCATGGAGTCATGCATTGTGTCCTCCCTTTAACTTATCTTCCTACAATAACGCCTTTCTTGATATTTTGAGCTTGCCATCCTCATGTCGCTCTGACTCTCAGAGTTCAGCCTTCAGAAAACATACAGACTTTGCGCTCGAAACTTAAATTCACAATCTGTTAGTGCCTGAAAACTTTAGAAGATTGAATATCGGTGCACAGCTCATTCCCGAGGTGGCTTGGATGTCACCGTCCATTTCACGTGTAATATCTAGCCGTGTGATGTATGCAAAAATTAACCCAGAGGTGTTATTATTACACTCTAATGCTTTAAAATGCATTTATAAAAACAACTATTATTTAGCAAAACAATGTTCACGTGTAAAATTAATAATTATATTTTCACGTGTAAAATTAATAATTATGTCTAATCATCATCTAACAGCCAGCATATTTTTATTTTATTTTATTTCATTTTGGTTTTTGGTTTTTCAAGACAGGGTTTCTCTGTATTTCTTTGGAGCCTGTCCTGGAACGTGCTCTGTAGACCAGACTAGCTTCGAATGGCATCCTCTAGTATGTTTCTCTCTCCCTATATTCCCTAGATGTTTCACCTACAGGTTAATTATCCCCTGGTTATGCATCTTTAATGAAAGTGAGTCGCCTGTGGTGTTCAGCACAGAATGTACCACTCCACCACTGTGTTAGGATGAGTGCAGCCAGGTCCACCTGTTGTATGATTCTGTTTCATATCATGCTGTGCTACTTTGACACCATGTGTATGTCCAGGTCCCAAGCAATTTGATACCCCTTGCCTGGGTCTACCCTTCTATGAGCCAGTACAAGATCCCAATGCTCTCGGTCAGTTATCCTTCTTTTTTAGCTGGCATTCTGGCAGAACATAGCTTGATCTTGTCCACTGAGTGTTTTTTTTTATTACCTTGAAATGTAGTTTCCCACTCAATAGGCATTAAATACATTTTCATGTACATTATATACTGTCAGAGTTGATATGAGCTACCTCAGATGAGTTTCTTTATCTTTTATGAGTATCATTGTGGACTTATGAATAATACAATCAATGAATGTCCTTTTGTTGAATTGGGCTTGGATCTCATGATGATACTTTTCTCACCAGAAGCCAGTGCAGACAAAACTGAGTTAATGTAAAACCGAGTTTCACAACAAGAGAGGTTCCAAGTCTAACAGGAGGCATTCTAGAAAGAGGAAGCACAGCTTTCTCAGAGAACAGTAGTCAAATCATCTGGCAGAGTATCCAACCCTTATTTTGTGAGAACATTTCTTGTTATCTCTGATCACAGAAATCATAAAAATTTACATACAAATATATGAGATATACTTACATACAAGTATATTTCAGTAGTGTTTGTGCATTTCATGTATGCCTCAATAAAATTCTTCTTGCTCCAATGTGGACTAGATGAGCCAAAAGGTTGAACAGCCCTGAGGGGTATCATTACTTTTTACTCTGTTCTGCTTGCATCAAGATACAAAAGAATTCTCTGTCGGAAGGAAGGCTGCAAACCATGCTGGAGCTTCCCTAACCGCCAGCGACTGTACAGACAGCCAGCAGAGAAACTGAAGCCCAAGTTCAAAGGTACTTGGTTGGCCCATACTTTAAGAAGTTTCCAAGCCACAAAACCATTTTTTCCTAAGTTGCAGTTTGACTCAGTGTTGTCCTTCTTCTTTCCTATATAACAAATAGTAGAACCAGAGAAACAGTATCCCTTCTAGATGACTCCTCTAGTAAGACACTGCTTCCTCACTGTGGCTTGAGGGAGAAACATTGCAAAGACCCAACACTGTCATTGAGACACCAGAATCCTGTCTCTTCCGCACCCCGCATGCCCCGATGGGGCTCAGTTTGACTGCCTTGTGTCACTGCTGTTCCTTTTCCTGAAGAGGTGTGACTGAAGAGAGGCCACGGCACCTCAGCACCTCACTTTGTGCACAGCTCAGGACTGTTCTTCTGTCATCCTGAAGCAAGGCTGAAGCACTCTCTGGCTCTCCCGTACGTTTCTGGGTTGGAGGCCAAAATGAGTTTGTGAGTTTCTTCAGAGGAAAAGTATAGATCAGTGTGCTTAGATTCATTAACTCACTTTAACTCTCAAGAGCGGGCACCCATCTGTCTCACCATTGTGACGGCAAGCCTCAAATGGTGCTTGGCCTGTATATCAGGTTTGCAATGTACATTTGGGGGACAAATTAACAAACTTGGTCACTGAACCTCTATGACCAGCCATGTGCGGGTTTTTTTTTAATTTTCATTTCTTAAGTCAAAAAAGTGACCTCTATAACAAAGATAATAACCACCAGGTGGGGAAATAAAATATGTGACAGGGGCTGGCAAGATGGATCAGCAGTTAAGAACATTTGCTGCTCTTGCAGAGGATCCAGATTTGGTTACCAGAACCCAAATAGCAATATATTCAGCCATATGTAACTCCAATTCCAGGGTATCCAGTGTCCTCTTCTGGCCTCTGAGGGTACCAGGCAGACATGTAATACAAATACACACATGCAGACAAACACCCATGTGCATACAATAAAAATAAACTAAGAGGTATTTTGACAATGGTGCGGCACCTCACAGCTTTCAGCTTCTGTGAGTAGGTTTCTTTTTTAGGTACAAGATGGGTAAATTCTTTCCGTTGGTTACACAGAAAGGTGAGATTCACAAAGCCTTAGAAAGTCATGAGCCTCAAACCAGTTGTCTGTCTTAGTTTGTACTAAAAATCCAAGGTCAGAGTCTTTGTTATCAGCAATGTTCCTACTGAACTGTGATTTTTGCATCTGGCAAAGAACATGTATAAACATAGCTTTGTATGACAGTAACATTCATGTAAACTCCATCAATACAGCTTGCTCATCAGACTTTAAGATTTTCAATCTACCCTTCACCTTTTCTCTGCACACATTAATTGATCTTCCTCTCAAGCTAACAGAACACCTTTTAGGAATCCGCCAGGTACATTTGGCTGGCTTCTGACCCAGAAAATACAAACATGCAGCAAAACAAAGAGCGCTTTGGGGCTTCTTGGAGGTTTATATCTGAACCATCGTTTTCAGTTTTACTCATAATTCACCCTCTCTCTTAACATTAAAAATAAATCCTTTTTAAACTTTTGCCCTCTGAAGCTTTTGTCTCTGATATGGGTTTTGTCCTTTCATTTTGTTTCTTTCAAAATAACTACAGCACCCACAAGCAGTCTCGGTGCTGACATTAGGCCAGGGGTAAGCCCCGCTCCCCAGGTCTGCTCTAGTTTCCTGGAAGCTGCCCTGGCCTCCATGCTGAGAACACTTCACACACTGCTTCGTGCTGGATTCTGTTCCGGTTTGTCACTTTCTTTCATAGCTTGTCTGAAAAGATAATCTCCAGTAAAAGCACAGAAGAAATGTGCTCAAAGAGTCAAGCAGAGACTTGCCGGCGAGGGACTCCTCTGGAACTAGTTAGGGAGACCTAACCTGAAAAAAATATCTCCTGACAGCAGGAATCAAAAAATGTGATTTTCAAGATTAAGGTGCAAAAAGTGTCACTGGTTCCTGTGGAGTGAGAAATTCGGCCACCCTGTGTTTATTGTGCAGACCCTGAGAACTGAGTGTCATGGTAGGAGACCTGGTAAGGACAACATTTCCTACAAACAGAGCATGACCCAGCAGGGCATGTGACCCACTCTCAGGAGACTGTGTTTCATGTGCTCTTAAAATAATAGTGGGGTCTTTCACTGAAATGCCTGATTCTGGCCTAATTGTTCTGACAAAATACAAAGTAATAAAAGACTATTGTCAGGTGGAGAAAAACAATGCCTGTGAAGAAAACATCACAACCTTATTAAGAGAGAAGTAGGTTTTCCCATTTCCTGATGGTATTATTTCCATTACCTGTGACAGAAGCATTTATTCCATCAAGGATAAACGGATAAACAAAATGTGTGTCCACAGTGGTGTTATATTCAGCCATAAGCAACAAAGTCAGGTTTGGTGGCACAGGTTTGTGGTCTCAGCACTAGAAAGGTTTAGGCAGAAGAATTGCTGAAAATTCAAGGCCAACTTTTGCTGCATAGTGAGCTCCACAGTGTCATGTCCCAAGAAATCTCTTTCCCCAAAGTCTCCTCAGGGACTTGGGAAAAAAAATAGTCCGTACCTGCTAAAAGGAAGAATTATCCTTATCTCTGGCTAAAAGGACTGCTGGCTCTTTCATTAACACATACCTATGGTGCCTATTAGTCTATCAAGGCCTGTGCTAGCTTCTAGGCTGCTTCAGTCTCTCTACTCTAGTACCTGTTATACACTTCAAAGTCCTCCACCCTAGCTTACAGATTCCCCTTCTCCCAGGTACCTGTTCCCCTTAAAGCCCTGGGACCCCCTATACCCCATACCCCATACCCTGACTTCTCTCTGCTTTGCTGACTCTGCTTTCCTGAGCAACAGCCTTGGTTATTTGAAATAAACTTTTCCGTTTTTATCCACGGAGTGCTACTCGGGTTTCTTTACTGCACCCATTTCACTCACATAGCAATGTAAACTACGTAGCAAGATCGTGTGTCAACCACCACCCTAAAGAAAAAGGACAGAATCCTGTGTGTTGCTTGTGGAACTGGAGATCATGAAAATACAGTAGACCCACAGAGTCCTACATCACATTTTCTCTCAGAGGCAGAACAGACTTTAAAAATGGACACAGAAGTAGAAAGTATTAAAGGGAGAGAAGAGGATGGGAAAGGAGAAAGGGAGCCATGATCATGTGAGTATCCTACATATCACTATGAAACCCTGATGGGAGAAGTCCTGTGTATATGTCAATAAAGCACTGTTGGCCAATAGGAAACCAAGATAGGTGGGACTAGGAGTTGAGGAGGACTCTGGGTAGGAGAAACACAGAAAGTCAAGATGTAACTGCCATAGGGATAAGAAGCCTGGAAAGTTCTCCAGTAAGAGAAATACTTAGATTAACAATTATGGGCTAAATACTTAAGTCAGAGCTAGCCAGTAAGAAACAAGCAAGGCCAACAGCTTCATAATTAATACAGCGTCTTGTGTGTTCATTTGGGACTGATGTGGCTCTGGAACCAGGCTGGCAAGAAGGCTTCCCTTTACAAAACCCTGCATTTTATGTGATGAAAATACAATCATAAAAGAAACAAAACAAAACAAAACCAGAAATAGCCAGGCAGTGGTGGTGTACACCTTTAATCCCAGCACTTGGAAATCAGAAGCAGGCGGATCTCTGAGGCCAACCTGGTCTACAAAGCTAGTTACAGGGTAGCCAGGGATGCACAGAGAAACCCTCTCTCAAAAGCCCTCCCCCCAAAATTCATTAAGATGTGCTGAATTACCATAGGAGTCCAAGATTATTTATTTATGCTCTTCCTACTAACACCTGCTCTTACACACAGGCACTCATGCGCTCACACTCTCCCACACACTCACATTCACACCCACAGATACACACACACACACACACACGCACACGCACACATACACAGCTTTCCTTTTATATCTGTGGAAACTGGTTCCAGGGTCTATCTTGGATACCCAGGTCCATCAGGTTCTCAAATCCCTCCTATAAATGATGTAGCAGTTGCATAAAGCATATACATTGTCCTTTGAACACTTTAAATACTCTCCAGATTACTTATACTACCCACAATACCTAACTCTTTCCATACTGTTTACACAGTACCTAAGGCAGCATAAATGCCATGGAGATGGTCATTATACTGCATTACTTAGAGGATGACAATTGGGAGAAAAGTCTGTATGAGTTCCCTAGAGATATCAGAGAGCCGTATATATTTTTTCATTGCATACACACACACAAACATGTTAAGGGAAGCTTTTTCCTTGAGAGGAGCCTTCCCGCCCGCCTGGTTCCAGATCTGCATCAGTCCCAAATAAGCACACAGGAGGCTATATTCATTATGAAGCTGTTGGCCTTGCTTGTCTCTTACTGGCTAGCTCTGCTTTAAGTAATTACCCCATAATTGTTAATCTAAGTATGTTTCTTACCGGAGAATAGTTCTAGGCTTCCTACCCCCATGGCGTTACACGTTGACTCTTTGTGTTTCTCCTACCCAGAGTCCTCCTGGACTCCTAGTTCCTCCTATCTAGATTCCCCATTGGCCAGACAGTACTTTATTGACAAATGCACAGGACTTCCCCAACATCTCCTCTTTTCTGTTTAAACAAAAAGAAAGGTCTTAACTTTAACATACTCAAATTATATATAACAGAACAGTTACCAAGTAAGAACATAGTTACAATATTTTAGCAAGATTTAAAGAAAATGTCATCCATCCCATCCTTGTGAGTCCAAAGTCCTATATGTAGCTTATCTTTTATCATAACTAAGGAAAACTATAATTATAACTATCTGTCTTCAACTCCATCAAAGACCACAGAAGGATAATATATAAACACTAGGAATGACAGAGATATCTTACTGCCTGGACAGTCACCCGAAGTTCCTCTGTAATGTTGGGGCATCCATCTTCAGCCCATAGGCCACAATGTATCCAGAAGATTTCTCAGCAAAGCAGGAAATTTCAAAACTGTCCATCTGCATTGGCAGTCTGTCAGTCATTTTTCTGTGTCCTGCAGAATGTCCCGTAGACTCTTCCATGAAGCCGGAACTCTGTAAGACTGAGTTCAGCAGTCACTTTCCTGTGGGTCCTGCATGTCCAGATTATACAACAACAGTCAAGCAGTACAGGCAAGAGCAGTTTCTTGCCCAAATGGCTAATCTTGCCATGTTGAAAGCAAACTCCATAACAAGTTTCTTTGATGCCCATCTTCCTCTCAGATGTAATTGGTGCTGCCAAGAGCAGACATTTCTCATTGTCAAGAAAAACCCTAAACCATTTTAAATGCCATTTTCTGAAGGTCTTTGAAAGGTTTGAAGACTATTTATCTCAAATATATTTCTGTATATCTAGAAAACCTAACTTACCTAACTATAAATTCCATTATAAGTAACTATCTATAGTCTGCATTCAATCATGCATTACGTTTCAAAGGATCTGTATAAGCACACTACTTAATCAAGAGGAGAAACATACACATCACAAAATTGACCTTGATTTTGTCTCAATAAATGAAAAACAATACCCATACCATAATTCCCTTTTTTACCATTAAAAAGATTGGCTGTGATCATTAGCCAATTATAAACAACCCCATTTAAATGAAAACAAAGATTTATAAACAAGACGGGAATTGGGACGTTGCTCATTCCAAACTGCTTCCTGCTGGAAGGGGGCACTGTTCATACCATGGGGATCATGACAAAACTCAGAAACCTGTATAAGTCCGTATTTTCGGGGTCTGTAAAGCTGCATCATCTTAGCTGTCTCAATTGTTGGAACATCTGATCCACTGCTTCCGGGGGTCTTGGTTCGTCAAACCACAGAAGCCTGGGAGGAATCCTCAGCTTTTCATTTTCTGTAGAAACATAAGCAAAAACTCCTTTTCCGAGTAACATATCCTTATACTTAAATTTTGAAGTCAAGGCATTTTCAAAAGATAGAAGTTGGATTAATTTAGCAGTATTTATAATCAAGTGTACTTTAGTAGCAGTTCCTTCCTGAGCAAGCAAAAAACTGAAAAACATAATAGCATACAGTATCCAGACTCTCTGCGTATTTTCCATCTTTACGTGGCTTATTTATTTATTTATTATTACTTTATTTCTTTCACTTTTATTTATTTTTCTCTGAGACAGGGTTTCTCTTTGGAAACCTGCCTGCCTCTGCCTCTGAGGCAATTCCTACCGGCGTGCGCCACCACAGCCAGCTTCTTTATTTTCTCTCTCAATCTTACGTATATTTTTAAACACACTGTAATCCTTTAGAGGTTTTGTTCATCCAAGTCTGACTTTACTGTAAATCTTTATGTTTTTCTGGCCACGTGTCTTATCTGTAAAACCGTGGCTGTTTTAAACTGCTGCTTTCAAGATGGCGGGCGTAAGCGTGATTCCAGCTTACCGCCTCAGTCCATGCTGACATCCAGCAAATGCTGCCATTTCCAGCTGTATGTACACACCTTTAAATCGTTAGCAGAGTCTCTTAAAAGAACCTTGCTGGCTGTTTTTTTTTTCTTTTTATGCCGAGTCAGGAAGACTCCAGTAAGCGAGCCATGTGAATCTTGGCTTGTGGCTAGCAAAACAGAGCACACCTGAGAAAAATGTTGCTACCAAAATCTGTGCTTCTCTCTGTTTTTCTGTTTCTAAAATTCCTTTAAAGCTTTTGTTATTTTGTGTGGAAATTCATGATCCCAATTCTGACACCATTTTGTTAAGGGAAGCTTTTTCCTTGAGAGGAGCCTTCCCACCCGCCTGGTTCCAGATCTGCATCAGTCCCAAATAAGCACACAGGAGGCTATATTCATTATGAAGCTGTTGGCCTTGCTTGTCTCTTACTGGCTAGCTCTGCTTTAAGTAATTACCCCATAATTGTTAATCTAAGTATGTTTCTTACCGGAGAATAGTTCTAGGCTTCCTACCCCCATGGCGTTACACGTTGACTCTTTGTGTTTCTCCTACCCAGAGTCCTCCTGGACTCCTAGTTCCTCCTATCTAGATTCCCCATTGGCCAGACAGTACTTTATTGACAAATGCACAGGACTTCCCCAACACAAACACACACACACATATACATATATGTGTATGTACACACTATATGCACATATAAACATTCTTCATTCTCTTGTTATAATTTCTCATAAAAACTTTTACTATCCATTACAAATTTTAAACTCTACAACAAATATTTTCTCTCTATTAGAATAACAGCAGCTAAGGACTGGGGGTGTAATGCAGAGGAAGAGTACATGCTTGGCATGCACAAAGCCCTGGATTTAATTTCTAACACTACCCACCAAAATAAAATTCTTCACAATATTGTGATTATTAGAGCAATTCAGAGCCATATTTTATGATTCTTTTTATAATGAATCTCATTCTGTTTCAAATTTCTGAAATTCTTTTTCAAGTATGAGTTTTAGTTCAGCTCTTTACGGGATGTTATGCATTCTGTGTAATGTTCTCTGTATAAGACCCATATTAATTCGCTGTTCTTTTTGTCATCTGTAAATGAGAAAGCTTGTCCATGGATGTTTATCAAGGTAAACAAAAAATCAGAGACAACATTCAAGGCAAAGAGGTTTTAGTTGGCAAAAAAAAAACCAACAACAAAAGAATTAAAACAGTGGCACTTACAGGCTAAGTGACTCCTGTTATATACAAGGAATTTATTAAAGAAAAGGAAAAGTTGCTTACAGAGTTTTGAAAGAAAGCCTATTGGCTCTTGCAATGTTCTGGGGAGCCAGGAGTTCTGGCTGGCCAACATTGTAATGACAAGGTAGAATAAGTCTTGTCATGGCCTGCTGTCTTACTGGATGGAGCTTGAGAGACAGTGAAACAGTGTTCTCACATAAGCAGTTAGCTGTCTTTGTTCTGCTTACTGTCCTGGGATAGTGTCAGCCAGTGAAACATGCTGATAGCCTTTCCTATAATAGCCTTTCCCGGCAGGATTTGACACAGGTAGCTCCATTTTGAATCTGACAACTTTCAACTTGATTAAAGACAATACTGTTGGCATGAATGAGAGGCGTAGGGAAAGCAGGGCCCCGATTTTGATTAGTGTGAATAGAAATTGTTTACTGGTCTTTGATGTAACTAGACTGCAATGCATTGTCTCTGCAGAGCATCAACGGCAGTAGCAAAGCAGGAAGGGGCAGCTTCTTACAACAGCCTCATATATGTCATTGTAGAGTTATATTCAGGGGAATTGAGAGCCTGAAACTTAGCTTTAAATTCCCATTCAGATAGATAGACAGACAGACAGACAGACAGACAGATAGATAGATAGAAAATGTGTGTGTGTGTGTGTGTGTGTGTGTGTGTCTTTACTTATAAAATAGTATACCTACAAGGGTGTCCCATCTTCTTAGGGAACTCAGAGGCCAGTGCATGCGTGCATAGTCACCAACGGTTGAATTGGCCTCCTCTGAAAAACCACAATTTACAACTTTAAGTGAACAAACACCAGCTTCTGTGGTAAACATAACCAAACATTTGTGACCTCAGGATTCATGACAACAATTCTTAGAATTATTTTTTAATGCTAACATTACACTCTTCATATCTTTTTTTTTAAGTCAAACCCAACCTTTTTTTTTTCTGTTGGTTTTGTTCACCTTTTTATTTCCAGGATCCCAAATAGATTATCCCAGAGCTGCTACACAGTATTAACAGAAAGATTAAGGTAAGTGTTCACTCAGTTTCAGATTTTGTGTTTGTAGACTCTATAGCATGTAGAAGCATGTAGGTACAGTTTATAAAATCTGCCATATGACTTTAACTTTAACAAGAGATAAAAATATACTAGGGGTAGTGGTAAACTCTATCCATGATACTAGACAAATGTGTCAGCAAGCATATTATGTATCTCAGCATCCGTCACTTTGACTGCTTCTCTGTCATAATATTTACTGCAGCCATCCTGTACTCAGGCATCCCCTAAATCTTCTGTGACTTAAAGGTTAGGTTAGGAGACTATTTCCCATTTGGGGAAAAGCACTTATAAAGTACTAGCCTTACTGAATCTTTAAAAAGAAAAAAAAAAGAAATAAAGAAGATCTCCAAGCAGTGGTGGCGCACACCTTTAATCCCAGCACGTTGGACACAGAGGTAGGTGGATCTCTGTGAGTTCAAGGTCAGCCTGATCAACAGAGCAAGTTCCGGAAGTGCCAAGGCTGCAATACACTCTGACTTTGTTAAACAGAGTCACATATGGCAGTCGTTATTTTAATCTGTTATCTATTACTTGTTTGCTGTTCTTGGAAATGGATGTAAATCAGCCAGTGTTTCTTTTTTTTTTCCTGAAAACTAAATGTGTAAAAGTATGAGATTCCCTGAAAAGAAGAATTTAAGTAACACTGACATATTACATTTCTTGGGGGAGGGGAGGAAAAGCAGTAGTCATTAAAACAGCATTTCCTTTAAAAACTAATCATCACTCATAAGTGGATATTAGACATAAAGCAAAGGATAACCAGCATACAGTCCACAACAGCCAGAAGAACATGTAGGTGAACTAAGGCAGACACTCCTTGCTGGACCAGAGCATACGCCAGCTTCCAGAACTCCATATAAGAGCCCCTCTCATGGATTTCCTCTACTCTCTCAGTCCCCAACCCCACACTATGGCCAACCTCCCCTCCTAGTTGCCTTGTCCCAGTCCACAACTCAGGCAGAGACTCCCTGTTCGACCAAAGGTCATGCCACATCCCAGAAGTCCAAGTAGGCTGCTAGCAGGTGGACCTCCCCTGTGGCTGTTCTCCCATCCCCAATTCCCCCTGCCACAGCATTGCTGTGCTCCCAGCTCCCAGATTGGCTGGAGAACCCCTGCTCAACAAGAGGCCGCAAAGACCAGAAAAACCAGATAGATAATTTTCTCAATAGATACCACTTACCAAAGTTAAATCAAGATCAGATAAATAATCAAAATAGACCTGTAACCCCCAAGGAAATAAAGGCAGTCATTAAAAGTGTCCCAACCAACAAAAACCCAGGGTCAGACAGTTTTAGCACTGAATTCTACTAGAATTTCAAGATTTACCTATCTATTTATTTATTTAATGTATACAAGTGTTTTGTCTGTGTGTATGCCCACAGACTAGAAGAGAGCATCAGATTGTGAGCGGCCATGTGGGTGCTGAGATTGAGCTCAGGACCTTGGGAAGAGCAGTCAGTGCTCTTAACTGCTGATCCATCTCTCCAGTCCCCTCTACCAGAATTTCATAGAAGAGCTAATGCCAATACTCCTCAAATTATTCCACAAAATAGAAATAGAAGGAAAATTGCCAAATTCATTTTATGAGGTCACAGTCATCCTGATACCCAGCCACACAAAGATTCAACAAAGAGAAGTACAGATCAATTTCTCTTATAAACATAGTTGTAAAAATCCTCAGTAAAATACAAGCCAAATCCAAGAACCCATAAAAAAGTCACCCACCATGAACAAGTAGACTTCATCCCAGAGATACAGGGAGGTTCAACATATGAAAATCAGTCAATGTAACCCGCCACATAAACAAACTGAAAGAAAGGAAGAAAAAAAAAGCACCTGATCATCTCATTAGATGCAGGAAGGGTCTTTGACAAAATCCAACACAAAGTCTTGGAGAAATATTAGGGATACAAGGGATATAACTAAACATAATATATGCAATTTACATCAAGTCAACAGTCAACATCGAATTAGATGTCAAGATACTCAAAGCAAATGCACTAAAATCAGGGAAAAGACAAGGCTTTCCACTCTCTCTATATATATTCAATATAGTACTTGCAGTTCTAACTAGAGCAATATGACAACTAAAGAAGATCAAGGGGATACAAGTCAGAAAGGAAGAAATCAAAATATCATTATTCACAGATGATATGACAGTATACATAAGCGACCCCCCAAAATTCTACCAGGGAATTCCTACAGCTGATAAACACCTTTACTGAAGTGGAAGGATACAAGATTGACTGGAAAAAAATCAGTAACTCTCCTATATACAAATGACAAGTGGGCTGAGAAAGAAATCAGGAAAATAACACCCTTAGCAAAAAGCCACAAATAATATAAGATATATTGGGGTAACTATAACCGAGCAAGTGAAAGGCTTGTGTGACAAAAACTTAAGTCTTCAAAGAAAGAAACTAGAGAAGATATCAGAAGATGGAAAGTTCTCCCATACTCACGGATTAGTAGAATCAACATAGTAAAAATGGCCATCCTACCAAAAGCAATCTATAGATTCAACTCAATACCCAACAAAATTCCAACACAATTCCTTACAGACTTTGAAAGGACAATACTTAAATTCATAGGGAAAATGGAAAACCAGGAGAGTTAAAAACAATTCTATACAATAAAAAAACACACACAGGTATCACCATCCTTGATTTCAAGCTGTACTACAAAGGTCTATCAATAAAAAACCTTATGTTACTGGCATAATACGGACAAATTGATTAACGGAGCCAAATTGAAGACCCACACATAAATTCACACACCTCTGAACACCTGATTGTTTATAAAGAAGCCAGAAATACACAATGGAAAAAAAGAAAGTGTATCTGACAAATGGTGCTGATCCATATCTAGCACCCTGCACAAAACTCCAGTCCAAGTGGATCAAAGGCCTCAACATAAAACTAGATACACTTAGCACTGCCCAGAGGACCAGCCTCAAGCAACTCAGGGTTTGAGGGGGAGCCATGGAGTTAGCAAATTAATCACTCGACTTTTCTATCTGAGGGAGTAAAACTTAATTCTCTGGTCCAAGAGAGGTGGGCAAAACTTAATTCTCTACAGCCGAGAAAAACACACATGTAGTGATATTTTGTTTGTAATCTAACAAATAAAGCTTGCCTGAAGATCAAAATGCAAACCTAAGCCACTAGTTAGCCACACACCTAGTTAAGAGATAGGGTTTCTCTGTGTTAGTTCTGACTGTCCTGGAACTCACAATGTAGACCAGGCTGGCCTCTAACTCACAGAGATCCTCCTGCCTCTGCCTCCCAAGTGCTAAGACTAAAGGTGTGCATCACCACCACTTCGCCTTATCAGGATTTTTTTTTAAAATGTGTGTTTATGTATTATCAGGGTTCTTAAAGTACATTTTGCCACCAAGGGTTCCAGTACTAAGTGTTGAAAACCTTTAAATATTTCCTCACTTATAACAATCTGTTTTAAACAGTAGTTCACAGCCACTGAGGGAGCTTAGCTTTCTAGAAAAGTAGAATTGTGCTGGGACTAAGAAGGACATTCAGTGTTTGGGGACCAGAAAAACCTTTAGAAGATAGCCACTGGGGTTAAAGTTGAACAGGGTTGACCAATAATGTATAAAAAATGTTACAAAGTATAGAATAAAATGGAAAATAAGTGTCAAAACGGTTTCATGAAGTCAAAACAAACAAAAATGTCCTTGGAAGAATTTAGGTTGGATTCCTGATAGCAGGATCATTCAGTAAGAAACTGAAACAACTAGTGATTGAATGATTTCATTCAAGTCTTGACTTGAGACCAAGTGAATTAAGTCAAGGAGAAGGGCAGATGAACCAGAAGAAAACAAAAGGATCAAAATTACAACTATGGGACAGTGATGTCAGGGTCCAGGTTTAGGGGACTGAGAAATTTCGAGTGAGGTTCAGAGGATTGATTGGTAATAAAGAAATAATATCAAACAAAACACTCATAACTGTAAAAAAAGTTATATAAGTCAGCTCAAATTATCACTTACCACGGGAAATAGGAATCACAGGGTATGTTTGAAATGATATAATATGTTTTTCAAGAGATAGCAGGGTTTTCTCGGGATCAAAAAACAACTCATAGACATAGCTTTTAGGAACAGCAGAAAACCACAAATGTTTAATGTCAATGTCCCTGCTTCTCTTCTATCCAATTCTGCAAGCACCGGCTTTTAGCTGAGTACAAACTGGCCCTGGCTGGAGTGCTCAGATTGGCCATGAAGTAAAGACGCTCCTTCAACCAACTTAAATACCGAGAATACAATTTCCTTTTCACCATAATCATCATGTTTTAGCCCTCCCACCCCCATTTACGACACAGTTGTTACAGGGCTCCTCAGATCACAAAACCTTGACTTTGTAGGCAAAACTTTCTTAGCAAACTGAAATGTTCTGTTCCATTTTCTCAGATGAGATCAACTGGTTTGTCAATAATCCTGGAAACACGGAAAACCCATATTCCTGAATGAGGGGAATTCATTCAAAATTCATTTTCCTCCAATTTTATTCTTGAAACAATTTATATAAATGTATGTCCCTGGACCCAATTCCTCATTTAGGGCAACCCTATCATGCTCAGTCATCAATCCCCCACGTGTCTCCATACTTCTGAGGCCTCATCAGAATCCCACTGCCTTCTGGGGTACATTTCTAAAATTCTCCTCTCCAGATCATAAAGACAACCATTCATGCTCTCTTCTAAGGTGTCTTAATACTTGTTGTCTGCTTTGAGATTGTTTTCCAAGCTCACATTTCCCCTTAGCTTCATTCCAGGGCCAGTTTTGAGAGGGATTAATCCCATCTTACTTGCTGTCCCCTTCCCCACAGTGTCTTCCATGTATCTAGTTTTGTGTGAACAGTTGTTGAGCACAAGGCTGAGCTAGCAGGCTAACCAAATGAACATGCGTACATGAAGTATGAAATAAGAATTTTCTAGAGATCATCTTTGCAAGAAGCTTTTCCTTTACTCCCCCCCAAAGTGTTCCCTACAACTAATTTTTGAAGTTTTTCTTAAGATAAGCTTCAGTGTTTGATGGTTTTGGTGTTTATTTCCTTTTAGGGGTGTTGTCAACATATGGAGATTTATCAGTGAAACTAATCTATAATTTGCACTAAGTCTTGCCACCATCCTCATCATCTTAAAGGGAGTTGTATTTTTATGGTGAACCACTTCCTTGCCTGACCCTTAATGCACGCAATACATGTATTTCATTAATCTAACTTGTCAGCACTCTTCCATACTCTGCCTGTCCCTAGCAAATTCTGAAACTGACAACAGCATCCTGCAACCAGGGGAGCAATGGAGTGCCATGGCTCCTCAGAGAGCACTTCTGTCCTTATCTTCCTTCTGTTGCTGGGATACAACATTTTGATCAAAGGCAATTTGGAAAAGAAAGAGTTGTTTCAGCTTGCACCTCCAGGTGACCGTCCATCGTGGAGGAAAGTCTGGGTAGAACTCATGCAAAAGCTGATGCAGGAGCCGTGGGGGAAAACTGCTTATTGACTCATTCCGGCCTCCGCTCATGCTCAGCCAGTTTTCTTATACAATCCAGAACCACCTTCACAGGAGTGGCATCACCCACAGCGGGATGGACCTTCCCACATCAATAAAAAAAAAGAAAAATTAAGACAAGCCAACCATGGTGGCACACACACCTTTAATCCTGGCACTTAGGAGGCAGAGGCAGGCAGATCTCTATGAGTTTGAGGCCAGTCTGGTCTACGAAACAAGTTCCAGGGCATCCAGGGTTGTTACACAGAGAAACTCTTCAGGGGGAAAGGGCGTAGGACGATTTTTCCCACAGGCGCGGCCACAGGCCAATATGATCTGGAAAATCCCTCAAGTGAGACTTCCTCTTCTCTGGTAACGGCTGGTTGAGTCAAAGTGACGGTAAAAACTGGCTGGAGCACCCTCCGTCCTGGACCTTTCCTTCTTTAAAGTCTTGGGGGACTATCTGGAGAAGTCAGATCGATCTTCAGAGGGAATTTCATGCAAGAAGTCAATTAGCTGTGCTAGAGTGAGACTTAAAAACTCTTGCAGTGATCACACGGTTCCACTGCAGCTCTCATGTGGCTTTTCTGAACACATTTTCTCATCTGAAAATAGCTTCCTTCTACCTTTTTTTTAAAATGTCCTGACCACTTAACTAATGAGTATGTTTTCATTGTTGTACCTTTTCCTAACGATATCATGTCTTCATAGATTAGCTTTATTCTAAAGGATTCATCTGTTATGGATATGGCGCTGGTTCACAGTTGGTTGTGTGTTCACCTAATGGGTATCCAATATTTGTGATAATCTCTTCCTATACCTGCCTTTCATAGGACAGTGGGTTTTTTGTTTGTTTGTTTGTTTTGCTGTTATATTTTTAAAGACGGTGTCTCTGAATTAGCCCTGGATGGCCTTGAACTCACAGATCAGAAATCCTTCTGCCCCTGCTTTACAAGTGCTGGAATTAAAGGCAAGCGCCACCCTGCTGGCCAAGGACAGTGTCCTCATAAGACTTCGTCATCGCTTTGGGACAACGGTGAAGCCTGCAGATTCTAACGACTCCAGCGGGGACTTCACAGGTTTGAGTATTTCCGCCGGAGAGATCAGGACGTTACCCCACAACCTTCTGGCGAATCTAGTGTCCGTCTCCGTCTAACAAACTGCTGTCTGTACATCTACGTGTTTGCACGGTTTTAAACCAATGCTTCGGCGAGCATCCTGATGCGATGCATCATGGAGGAAGGGTGCGCACCACTGCCAGCACTGGCTCGTCAGCCTGACGCAGTCGCGCTGAAGCCCAGGTCACCGCGTTCGCAAGGCCTGGGGGACACGCTGCATCCTGGCGCCCAAGCGCGACTGGCCGAGCCCAACTTGGGTCGCGACTCACACGCGCGGGTACCGCACGCGCGCGCGCGCCCGGACCCCGCCCCCCACTCCGTCACCACGGGCAACGGCAGGCACCGCCTCCCTCAAGTTGGCGTGGCAGGAAAAGGTGGGGCTTCCGGGTCTCGAAGCCAATGAACGCGCGGGAGCCGGCCGGTGGCACGGCCCTCGCGGTCACGTGACACGCGAAGGGCCAATGACGGGGCACAGCCCGGGGCCCACGTGCCTCCGTTCCCATTGGCAACCCGCGGCTTCTAAACAACCCGCTTTCCTCCGGGCGGGCCTCCCTCTTTCCCGTCTGGTCCGGCCACCGCCATGGTGAGTATCCGCGTCAGGAGAGGCCCGGCGGAGGGAGAGGACGACGAGCGGGGGCCGAGCCGGCCGGGCCTCGGTGGGGAAGGGAGGGGAAAGGGGGGCTGGAGTCACCCGGCCCGGCCGCGGTGAGGTCATCCTCGCTGAAGCCGCGCCCCGGCCTGGCCGCTTCGTCCTTCGCTGGGGTGAGGGATGCTCCGGCCGCCAGAGCGGGATGCAAACCGACTTTCCGAGCCCGACTCTGAATCCCCGAAGCGCCGTACGTTACGTTAGAGCCGACAGCTCCCCTCTGTGTGCGCTCGTGCCTCCAGGCTAAGAGTTCGGGCTTGGCTCGAAGCAGGTAGGACCGGGAAGAACACACCGGCTTGCTGGTGTGTAAGTGAAGCCGGGGCTGCTCAAGGGGGCTGCCGACGTCTCCCGGCAAGCGGAACCCCTGGTAAGCCCTCCTCCGGTTGTGTGCATCTGAACAGAACCAGTTCTGAGCTTAGAACTCGGCCTGCTTCTCTTGACTTCAAGAACGAGATAAGAATGCTAGTGGTACTCTTCCCCCTCCCCCCTAAAAAAAAAGTGCTTGAGGGAGATCCCAGTACAGCACAGGTTCCCTCCCGGACCCCGGGTTAGGCACAAACACCTGTTTGCACAGAGAGATCCTCTATTAATCGGGGAGGGGGGCGAAAAGTTAGCGTGGCAGAAAAACAGCAGCAAATGACGTCGCAGGTGTCATTTTTTCAGAAGAGAAGAAGGGGAGAGCTGTTAGCATGGGCTAGGATGCGGTGGTGTATTTTGATGGGGCATGTTACTTAGATGAAGGGGCTTTTGATTGGTGGACTTCTTTTTTATTTTTATTTCTTTTTGACGTTTTAAGAAATCTGTTTGTTATAAATACAATGTTCTGCCTGCATACATTACTGCACACCAGAAGAGGGCACCAGGTTCATCCTAGATGGCTGTGAGCCTCCATGTGGTTGCTAGGAATTGAACTCAGGACCTCCGGAAGAGCAGTCCAGTGCTCTTAACCTCTGAGCCGTCTCTCCAGCCCCTTGATGGCTGAACTTTAACATTTTGATATTTGGACCTTGGTAGTCAGCCTCATGAGGAGGAAGTGGTCAAATAAGGGAATAGATAGACCTTGGTGACTAGCTTTAGGTGTGTAGCCAAATGGTTTTTAGCAAGGCAGGGGGAATGGGGCGAGGCCTGCCAGAGCCATGCTCACCACACTTGAGCTGACCAGAGTCCCCTTCAGTTCTTGCTTGTGTTCTTAGTCTTTTCTGTCAATTTGACAACTAACACTTGGGACTCCGACCTAGACGATTTATTAGTAAATTGGAAGTTTATAAGTGTTGGTAAAATGACTCATCAAATAATGCCCATAAAATTAAAAAACACTTAGCAATAGGCCCACTCTCCTGTTTTTGTTTGTTTTTTATATTTTTATCACCAGATGATGGTGACACACAGCTTTAATCTTCAGTATTCCAGAGGCAGAGACAGGTGGATCTCTAAGAGTTTGAGGCCAGCCTGGTCTACAGATCAAGTTCCAGGACATCTATGGCGGTTACACAGAGAAACCATGTCTCTAAAAAGTGGGGGAGGGTTGGGTGGCAGAGTCAGAGGCAGGTAGATCTCTGAGTTCGAGGCCAGCTTGGTCTCCAGAGCAAGTTCCAAAACAGCCAGAGCTACACAAAGAAATCCAGTCTCAAAAAAATATATCCTTTAAAGATTTCATACATGCATATGCTGTATTTAAAATCATATTTACTCCTCTCCCAGCTTCATCTTGCACTTCCTGTCCTTTTTAAACCTACCTAGTATATGCTGCCTAGTATACTCACGGACACGTGGCCATCCGCTGGAGCATGGTCAACCACTGTGGCCACACTCTTAAAGGAAGCCGATACTCCACCCTCCAAAAGTCATCAGCTAGGAGTGAGGTCTTAATGAATCCCTGCTGCCTCCATGCTAAGTTGTTGATTGGCCTGACTTTGTGTAAGCAACCATAGGTGTGAAGACGCTGTTTTGATATGATCCAACTGATCTGTCTCTTAGTCTTTTTGCTTCCTCTTCAGAGGTAGTTTCTGTGTCTTGGAGGAGGGGTGTGATAGAGTTAGCCCAGTGTGATAAGACTACTTATTCTCTGCACTCTCTGACCAGTGTGTGAGTGTTTGCATTAACCACCATCCATTGCACAAAGAAACTTCTATGATCAGGGCCGAGAACTGCATTTACCTGTGAAACTTCTTAATTTGGTTATTTTAAAGCAGCATTTGATTTATAACAAAGACTAGTGGGTATTTTCAAACCAAATAATTTTTTTTGTTTGTTTTTGTTTTTTGAGATAGGGTTTGTCTGTGTAGACCAGGCTGGCCTGAACTCACAGAGATCCATCTACCTCTGCCTCCCAGTGCTGGGATTAAAAGCATGCACCACCACCACCCAGCTCCAAATATAATTTTTAAGGCTATATTTGGTAAGATGACATTTCTGTGTTAGAAATCTGAAAATCAGTGTATTAAAGAATGCAGATGTTTAATTCCCTCTCATATAACAGTCATCTCTGTTAGAGAACGTTGCTTTATGTAAAGATGTTACATTTATGTTGGGGGATATTGCTTTAACTATGTAAAGGTGTGTTACACTTGTTTATGCTACATTTGTTTAACTGTGCAAAGGTGTGTTGTATTGTTTCACTTTGCCTGCCTAAGGTACCTGATTGGCCATAGAGGGATAGTCGGGGCTGGCAGGCAGAGAGACTAAGTAGGAAGAGGAATCTAGGCCTGAGAGGAGAGAAGAAAACGAGGGAGAAAGAGAGAGAGACGCCTGAGCCAGTCAGCCAGCAGCCAGCCAGGTGGACATAGAAGAAAGCAAGAAAGTAGGACATACAGAATGTAAGGTTAAAAGCCATGAGGTAAAACGCAGAGGAAGAGAAACAGGCTAAATTAAGTTGTACGAGCTAGTAGGACAACCAACCATAAGATAATATGAAGTTGCCGTATCATGATTTGAGAGCTGGCTTGTGGTTCAAAAGAAAGCCTGCTACAGTCTCTCATTTAGTTTAGCGGCTCCATGAGGCAACGAGCGAGGCCTTTATCTTTCTGTTCTTTCAGCCCTGGATCATAAGAGTGACTAGCATGGCTCATCCTAGTCACACCATCTAGAAAATTGGAGATGACAGAGGTTTAAGGTATACCCTATATCTTAAGCCTTTGAAATACCCCATACCTCTTTGGATTACTTCTGTTCCTGAGAAGTAGTCATGTGACTATGTTTGACTTCAAGGAAGTTCTAGCTGGGTAGGTTAGGTAAGTAGGAGGAAGAGAAGGCAACCAGATATGCATAGCAGTTACTGCAACACAGTGTCATCATATACATCTAGCGGTTCCCTCAACACAGTGTCATCATTGTTCTTTCTTTCTTTTTCTTTTTTCAAAATTTTTTGAAACAGGGTCTTTTTGTATAGCCCTGGCTGGTCTGAAGCTTACTATGTAGATCAGCCTGTCCCTAACTCAGATATCTGCCTCTGCCTCCCAGGTGCTGAGATTGAAGGTGTGTACCACCACAAACTGGCCCGGCAAAGTATCTTGCTTGTTTTCATTATTAGTTCTTTTGTCTGATCCTCAAGACTAACAGATTCTCTTCTTTTTCAGGCAGAGTTGGGCCTAAATGAGCACCATCAAAATGAGGTTATTAATTACATGCGTTTTGCTCGTTCAAAACGAGGCTTGAGACTTAAAACGGTAGATTCTTGCTTTCAAGACCTCAAGGAGAGCAGGTATCAAGAGACTTTAAGCCTTACTTCTTAAAACTGTGGGACATATAGCCGAATGACTGTGTGTAACTGGGAAATTTGGCAGTAGTAAAATGTTTCTGAAAATGTGATCACTAAAAATTAGTTCATAATTAAATTCGTAACGAATCTGAAATGTTGATAGCATTTGCCAGTGTTTTATCACATGGTGACTTCACTAAAGCCTTAGTTCTGAACACACTGCAGGCACATTTTATACTGCCACGGCTTTTATGCTCCCCAGCACAAATGCAAGCTGCCTGGAACTCTTTGTCTTTGACTATTGGATGCTTTGAATTATAATGATTTTACTATACAGATAAAAATTCTGCTCTTATGGAAACATAATGTCTTAATTACGACTAAGACAATATTTTCTTATCATACTTCAGCATGTAAGAATCAAATTAGTGCCAGGCGTTGGTGGCGCACGCCTTTAGTCCCAGCACTCGGGAGGCAGAGGCAGGCAGATCTCTGTGAGCTCGAGGCCAGCCTGGTCTACAGAGCGAGTTCCAGAACAGCCTCCAAAACAATACAGAGAAACCCTGTCTCGAAAAACCAAAAAAAAAAAAAAAAAAAAAAAAAAAGAATCAAATTAGTTTGTCTCTGGAGTCTTTGATTTTAAAAATTGTTATTTGAATACTTATTTGGCAGGGGAGATACCATGATGGTGAAGGTGGTTTTCCCAGGGCAAGGCTTATCCATTGTACTCTGGATATGCTGACCCCTACAATTTCCCCAAATGCAGGAAACTCGACTGCATAATTTGTGGTAGTGGGGGGGCTGTGTTTGAGCTCTCCCCTGGCCAGGGAGAGAGGGTGGGGATATGGATTGTTATTTGAGTTGTTTAGTTTCATTAACAAACCATAAAGTGAATTTTGGTTTGGGATTAAGATAGAATTTCCAAACATTTCTGAAATGGCCATAAAATAAATAAATATTTTGTACTATGCATTTATTTATATATAGTCTATTAAAGAATATAGAAAACACTAATATTTAAATAGAGTATAAAATTATGTTTGTTAAAATGGCTATATTCTAGTTACACGATGGTAAAGAATTACACATTAAATACTATTTGGTGTAATATACTACTAAAAGTGTTTGCTATTAATTTGAGCATAATTTTGCTAAGACTAAATGTAACTGACTCTTGACTGATTTTTGTCTGTTTGGAAGAGAGGAAAAAGACAAAAGTGAGCCAAGAGTCTGAGGATGAGATTCTGAAGGGACAACGCTGGGAGAGACAAGACAGTTCTGTTACTATGGCAATGTCATTGAGAGTAGGAGGTGTGCACAGGGTGTGTTAAGGGCTTCAACTCTTGGTCATGTTGCTGAAATAGTTGGGCTTAGTCACCCACAGTGGAACCACAGGCAAGTCTCTTCCACCCTGCAGCTTGTGTTCATTTAGGGGACTGAACATGAAGGCTCATCCCCTGAAGTTCCTTTCCAACCCAGGTATCTCCAATGAGAGTAGTTTTCAATGCTGCTATTGATAGGCACTAATTTTTGTGTATCATAGTGGTACCTTAAGACATTAGATTTTATTTTATTTTTTGTGTCTCTGAACTGCTAAGAAAATTATTATACAACTGTAGTTTATGTCTTATAGACATTTGCTAATGTTTAAATGATTCACACTATTACCAAAATGCTAGAGAAGTGACAGAAAATGGAGATGCTATATGGTCTAGGTGACTTTAAGTTTCTAAATGTGATAAGACTAACTTAGAGAAGTCTAAAGTAGAAAATATCATTGAAAAGTCAAAAGACTAGATGAATGTTTAGGGCTGTTTCTCAGCATGTAGTTATATTTTTAAATGAACACATTTGAATAATTATCCACAATCTAATCATTTTAATAAATCTCTCCCAGAGTTTTTCCTGTAATCTTTGATTCTTTAAATGTCATCATGTGGGTTTCTAGACTTTGTTGTATTTTGTAAGTTGCTTCTGTGATTAGCTAGCCATTGGAGTCGCACTGTTTTCAGGTTGGTAGAGGAGACTTTCACCATGGATGAGGTCATGGAAGTCCTGAATGGGTTGCAAGCTGTGGTACACAGTGAGGTGGAGTCTGAGCTCATCAATACAGCCCTCACCAATGTGTTACTCCTGCGGCAGCTGTTCTCACAAGCTGAGAAGTGGTACCTAAAGCTACAGACAGACATCTCTGAACTTGAAAACAGGTAAAATTTGTACATGTAGCTGATATTTAGAGACCCAAGCATGATCTTCAAAGTTAGCAAATAACTTTTCTAGTGCTTTCCTTGGGCTGGAGTGTGAGACAATGTGGGTAGGATGGTAGTAAAACACAGTCACTAGATGATTCCTTGAGTCATCTTAAAGATACTCTGTTTCCACCGTTCTTAGGTACTAAAAAAGCATTTGAGCTACATGAATCTGGTTTTCAATCTATTTAAAATAATAATTCCTCACAGCATCTTTGGTAGTATAATTAGTATTACAGTAGTCTTGATACACATATCTGCTAAGAAATAAAGATTGTAACTGTTGAAAATGTACTGGAGTATCATTTCCATTTATTCAGACTATAGCACTGCAAATTTATTTCTAGATAACTGCATTTGAAGTCATACACTTACCTTAGGAAATGTAAAACTTCAAAGCCTTTTATAGTTCACAATATTGAAAAGCTCATAAATTCAAAACCTCTAGTAAGATCAACGAAGTTGAAGCTTTTCCTGAGAAATAGCATGCTAGTTGGACACCATGGTTCACACCTTTAATTCCCACACTTGAGAGGCAGAGGCAGGCAGTCTCTGAGTTCAAGACTTCTAAGGCTGTAGAGAAAGACCCTGTCTCAAAAAAAGAAATATGCCAGAATTCAAGAAGGACTCACTGCCAAGCCCTGAATATTGCTCTCGAAACAATCTCTCCTCAAGTGGAAAATGATGAACAAATGCTAAGGACAGTCCCCAAGCAAGGATGGAAACTCATTTGGCTTCTGCAAATGTCAATGGCTGGTGAGAAAATGCTGAATGCTAATGTTTGAAGAAGATAGAGGAATGATCTCTAAGCAAGACTATAGCCAGCATATCTGTCGTGGTAGATCATCAGGGGCTTGTTCACACCATCTGTATTTTTATGGAATATGTCTGTATTCTTGCTCAGTAGATGCTGTGGACTAATTTCATATCCATGGCAACTCTATTATGAATCAGACTCCTTTCTTAGGTAGCAGTGAATATAATGTAATAAAGAAATCATGCTGCACCTCAGAAATACAGAGAAATATGATTGTCATTCATGTGTGTATTGACATTGCTGTTTATGTCTTACTGCATACATCATATACTAACCCAAGTACAAAGTACTAAGAGCCATAGATGATTCAAATTTGTTTACAAGGGTGTGAGCTTCCCAAACATTTGTGATTAAATACCAGTTTTATACAATCTTTTGCTCTTATGAGTATGTGATAGGTTGGTTCTTGTGATTTCTTTTAATTCTTTTGTGTGCTAGAAGTTTATCAATGAATATTCTCTTAAAATTGCTTTTATTCTCCAGAGAATTATTAGAACAAGTTGCTGAATTTGAGAAGGCAGAATTTACATCTTCAAACAAAAAGGTAATGTTTATTATTTCTAATCTGTATTTATTTTTGCATGTGATTATGCATGTTTGTGTATACATGGATGCACATGTGTACAGCTGCATGTGCACTTGTTTGTGCTTGCATATGGAGAGCAGACACTGTTGTAGTGCCTTCTTTGGTTGCTTTCTACTTTATTTACTGAAGCAGACTTTTACTAAACTTAAAGTTCACCAATTTATCAGCTAGTCAGCTTTCCCTAGGAACCTCTTGTCTCTGCCTACTGAGCTCAGAGATTACAGGTAGGTCTCCATGGTACAGAGAATCCAAACTTAAATCCATTGAGGCATTTCCTTAGCTTCCCATATTTCTTAATAACTGGTCTCTAAAATCCTCAAGATACAACTAGTGGAGGTGAAAGTGAGGCCCTTAAAGGAAAAGCATTCAATTCAGTTTTCAGTTGCTACTCACATTTGCAAACCAAAGATGAAAAGTTTAGAAGTAACTGAAAAACTGACGTGTCCCCGCCCCACCCCACCCCTGCAAATCCAGTCAGAATCCCAGTCCTTATGAACTCTTCATTCAACTGATGCACATATACCTTATGGTGGTCAGACCTGTAGTTAGTTATATCCTGACTCTGCTTGTTAACTGTGTACTATAGGCAGGTTATCCAAGACAGCAGGTACAAACAGCCTGGTTGTCTTTCTAAACTATTATATGCTGTGGTATCACTTATTAAATATACCATAAGTCATAAATAGTCCCTCCTAGATAGCTAGACACTACTGAGATGAATCCATGTATAGACACACAGGAATCATTTTCTAGTAACTCTCTGGAATGTATTCTAAGAATTTTTTGGGTCAGAGGGCTACAAAGATACCCAAATATTTGCGCTAAGTTATTATTCATCTATAGTTCCTCAGCCATTACAACCTCATGGTATAAGGTTCATGCAGAAGTTATTTTCAGCTACCCCAGATTAAAAATTTCAGCCCTAGAGACTAGATATTTTTATCAAGTCTGGTTATGAGCACCTTGTCTTCCTCCTTTCTATCTTTATTAATAAAAAGGTACAGGGAGGTTGGGTTTCTTTGGTGGGTGTTATTTGTTTCTGTTTTTTTTGTTTTTTGTTTTTTGTGTGTGGTTTTTTTTTTTTTTTTTTTTTTGGTTTTACGAGACAGGGTTTCTCTGTATTGTTTTGGAGGCTCTCGGTCCAGCCTGGCCTCGAACTCACAGAGATCCGCCTGCCTCTGCCTCCCGAGTGCTCCCGAGTGGGATTAAAGGCGTGCGCCACCACCGCCCGGCTGTTTTTGTTTTTTTTTTTAAGACAGGGTTCCTCTGTGTAACAGCCCTGGCTGTCCTGGAACTCACTCTATAGACCAGGCTGGCCTCAGACTCACAGAGATCCTCCTGTTCTGCATCTTGAGTGCTGGGATTAAAGGCATATATCACAACACCTGGCTGAGTTTCATTTTTATCTCTGTCATATATCGGGCTTCATATGGCACATCATCAGCACTAGACATAACAGAATGAACCCAACAAGAATCATATCTGTGGAGCTGAAGTCCTGGTGGATTGTTTATAGATTGTCTTCCACTTAGAAAGTGCAAATGTTTAATGATTCTTGCTTTACTCTATGGTAATTTTAGATTGGTTTCTTCTTTTTGTTACAGTCCATCATAGATATCACAAAGCCTAAACTTGTTCCAATTAATGAAGGTGGAACAACAGAACTGCTAAACAAGGTAATAATCTCATCATCTTAAGAAATGGGAAAACCTTGGTTCTGCCCCCTTCCACCCCAACTCCCTGAGCAGTGCTAGGGTGAAGGAAACAGCCTGGCAGTTTTATTGGATGGAACCCAGTAACCAGAAGAGGGCATGCTTACTTTGTAGAGTCTGAAGTGACTGATAGATCTTTTGACAGTAAAGTGTAGGGCATGGAATTTTGGACTATGTTTTTCTGGTATGCATTTGAAATTTTTGATTCACAAAAATGTTTTTTAAATGCTTTTACAAGTCATCAGCATAAAAATAAAAATTTCTCAACTCCCATATTCTTGGCATTACACATGTCAGACTTTGTTATACTTAAAAAAGCAATACAGTACCTCGTACACTCTCAAAACTGTTGTCATTTCATTGGGAAGTAGGAACTAACATTTCCAGAAGCAGAGATGAGAGAACTAAAGGGTTCTGTGGGTGGCATAGCTCTGTGTGGATGGGAGGAGTTTGAATGAGGTGGCCTCCAAGCTGGATCTTAAAGATGAAGACAGGTTAAGTTGAAAGGGACTTGTTGTAAGGGAGCAGAATGGCTACTGGCCAGATACAGACAGAAGTTGTCATGACTTAGAATAACAGTGTATGGTTCTCTGAGCAGTCCAACACATACATTGGAGTAAAATGCAAACTCAGACTGGTCAGGTGGGTGCATCTCATTTCAAAACTGCATGAGAATATAAAGGTGTTTGGCCTCCCCTCAGAGCTATGCAGAAGCTGGAATACTTGGTACTAAATTGATGAAGGTAGTATGTTTTCAGGGTTAAGTGGCAACAGGGCAGCCAAGAGCAGGCCCAAGTTGCAGAATCAGAAAGCGAGGGGAGAGAGGAGAATGCTGAAAACAACAGGAGAAAAGGTGTTTCTGAGAGAAGAGCAACTGTGTGTCTTAGAGCTAACCTTGACTCACAGCTCTGGGGTTGGCACAGACTTTGTGAGAATAGCATTTTACTCCTGACCAAGGCATTTGGATTTTTGAGCCATCACATAATTTTGATTATTTTTTAAGTGAAACAAGCAGGGGTCATTTCAAGTGCTAAACATATTTTGGTTAAAATAATAAAATTTGGGGCCTGGAGAAAGGGCCCAGTAGTTAGGAGCACTTTCTCCTCTTGTGAAGAACCCAAGCTCAGTTCCAAACACCTACATGGTAACTCAGCCATCTGTAACTCCATTTCCAGGGTATCTGATGCCCTCATCTGATCTACACTGGCACACACATTGTGTATATACATACATGTAAGCAAAACACTCATGGACATAAAATAAAAATAAATCATTAAAATAATATTTGAATTTACTCACAAAGGAAATTTTAAGACTTCAACAAGAGAATGAGAAATTAAAGTCAAGGCTGAAGACCATTGAAATACAGGTAACTGAGAAATCCTTCAATACAATTATTGAAGAATTAACCTAGAGAGTAAAAGTTGAGTGTGTCCTGTTACATTTGACTATAGGCTACAAATGCTTTGGATGAGAAGTCAAAATTGGAAAGAACACTTCAGAATTTACGACTTAATCAAGGAAATCAACAGGTAAAACAATTTTATCTATTTTTCCCACATCTTCTAAAAAAAGAAAATTAAAAACTTTAGTCATAATCACTGTTCCTCATGCTATGTGTACCCTGCCATTCTCTCTGCTGAATGCTGTTGCTGTCTTGCATTGATATGTCCTGGGTCAGATACTGATTGACAGCTCACAGGACTAGTATACACTAGAGATTTCAATGACAAGCAAGATGTTTTAAAATTTATTATTACTAATTTCTTTTCTCCTGTCCCTCCTATACCCAATTGGAATTGAGGGGGGGGAAAGGAAGCAGAGGAAAATTTACATTTGAGTTTTATTATTCTGAATGTTACTTGAGTTTTCCATGGATGAGATTACAGTGAGAGGAATTTATTGGTTACAGGCTTCATTTGTACCCAGCATGCTGTGGGATACAGCACCATCCAGAGTGATGCTCTGCAAGCCTCCCTGAGAATCATAACTGAGCACTGCTCTGCCTGCTGGGAGTCCACTAGTACACCATTACTCTCCTGCACTAGTACACTATTGCTCTCCTGTGTTCTCCCACTAAGTGTTATTTCATATGAGCAAGGCCATGTGAGTTTTCAGTGTAGAATAGTCTTTTCTATGGCTGTCATTGTAATGTCTGCTAAACAGTCTTCAAATCTGCCTCTGTGTGTTTTCCTTTTTTCATTTCTAACATAATTTTTTTCATTTTATGGAATGAGTATTGTGCGTAGAGCCTATACATGCTAGGCCAGCACTCCCATACTGAGCTGTATGGGACTTCTATGAAAAAATTCAAACATGCAAAAATGCAGAGTAGTATATATGAACCCCAATGAACCCATTACTCACCTTTACAATCATCAAGCATGGCCAGTCTGATTTCATTCCTACTTCTACTTATTGACATGATATTTCTTATATGGATAAGGAAAAGTGTGTGTGTGTGTGTGTGAGAGAGAGAGAGAGAGAGAGAGAGAGAGAGAGAGAGAGAGAGAGAGAGAGAGAGAGGAGAGAATGTTCCAGAACACCTTTATAACTTTTTAAAAGTTAAGCATTTACAAATATTTTTGGGTGATAAATTTATTTAAAAACCATTTGAGACATGTTCACTATTTGACTCAAAAGCAAAATGGATACATGCTTTTACTAGTTGAAAGGTCTTAAAGACAAAATATTTTAAAATTCAAGTATTGTTTCATTTTATTGAGGGCACTGCCTCATCCTCATATCAGGTAATTGTAGGTCATTTTCTGTCGCATCAATGAAGATCCTTTTTTCTATCAAAAGTTTTATGCAGTGGAAAGCAAGATTCAGATGTAAGATTGGTGCTACAGTTGTCAAATTCTGCAGAAGTGAATTAACAGAAAAAACATAAAACCTTGTGAATTTAGGGACCTTTATAATCAGTAATCATTAGTAATGTTTTTTAATAATAATCTTTTATTAATGTGACTAATTTTTGCACCTATTTGTTCTTTTTTGTTTTGTTTTGTTTTGTTTTGAGATAGGGTTTCTCTGTATTGTTTTGGAGGCTGTCCTGGAACTCGCTCTGTAGACCAGGCTGTCCTCGAACACACAGAGATCCGCCTGCCTCTGCCTCCCGAGTGCCACCAACACCTGGCTATTTGTTCTTTTGAAAGAAAAATCTCACTGTTTCCAGCTTGTCTTGGAACTTGCTATGTGTAGCCCTGGCTAGCCCACCTATATATCAATTTGAAGAATTCAAAATCTTTACTATGTTCTCCTCCTTATCCAAATTTTTTTTTGTTTTTAATTGAAAAATAATCCAGACAATATATTTTGATTGTTTCTCTTCCCCCAATTCCTCCTAACTCCACCCCACTCACTCGTCTTTGTCTCTCTTTCAAAACAAAAAGAAACATACACAGCAAAAAACAAAACAAAACAAAACTCCCACAAAACACAAAAAGGAAAATCAAGTAAAAAAAGCAAAAGAACAATAAGAGCAAAAAAAAAAAAAGCCAAAATGAAACAAAAAGTCCACATTGGGCCTGCTCTGAAGTGAGTGAGAATGAGGGGGGGCTCCATTAGAGAAAATTGATTTCCCCTTTGCCCTCCTTGGTTCTAGGTCAGACCCCATGTCCACTTCCTCCTCTCAGTGCTGGGACTCTGCCTGGCTTGAACCTATACAGGTCTTATATATGATGCCACAATCTCTGTGAATTGATATGTGTGACAAGTCTGTTGTGTCTGGAAGACACTTTCCTTGGAGTCATTCCTCCCTTCTGGCTTATACAGTTTGTCTTCCTACTCTTCCACATAGCTCTCTGAGCTGTGAGGGGAGGGTTTTGATGAAAACATTTAGGACAGAGGGGTCCAAAGTCTCTCTCTTCGCACGTTGCCCAATTGTGGGTCTCCGTGTTAATTCCCATCTACTGCAAGAAGCTTCCTTCTCTGATGTGGGCTGAGCAAAGCACTGATCTATAGGTATAGCAGATCTATGCTATGTTCCTTTAGCAGACTAATACTAGTCAGTTTTCCCTAGGCCTGTGATCTAGCTAGTCATGGGTTCTTAGCCACTTTAGCAGGGTCTGGTTAGGTTCCATCTCATGGAGTAGACCTTATGTCTAATCAAGAAGTGGTTGATTATTCCTGTAATCAACAATTATGTGACTATTGCTCCTATATGTCTTGCATCCAGGTCACTGTTATAGGTCACAGGGTTTATACCTGGTCATACTGATGATTATTTTTCTCCTCCAGTAGGGTGCAAAGTACCTTTCAATACTATGAGTGTTAGTCAGTAGAGGAGAAGCTTCTAGTTAGGCACCATCCCAACTTCTCCATGTTCAATGTCTTAAGTAAGTGTTGTCGTCATCAATAGGGCCCTGCCGTTAGATTCTGGAGAGTAATTAAGAGCTTGAGCAATAGCCTATTGTGCTTGGGTTTCCAAGGGGCCGCTTTAGCTGACAACTGAACAAGATGTAACTTATTCCTGGCACTGAGGTTTTACTTGGTAGCATAAGATGTCTAGTGTTGTGGGATATTTGTACATTGTGTGAAGATGTATTTCTGTGACTGGTGTAATAAAGAACTGAATGGTCAATAAATGGCTAGGCATTAAGAGGTTAGGCAGGACTTCTGGGGACACAGAGGACTCTGGGAAGAAAGGCAGGGTGTCCAGCAAGACATGGAGAGGAAACAGGAGTGGCAAGATAGAAGAGAGTTAATGCCACATGGCCAAATGTAGATTAATATAAATGGGTTAATTTAAGTTGTAAGAGCTAGATGTGGCAAGCCTAAAGTAAAGGCCTAGCTTTTGTAATTAATAAGTCTTCCATGTTGTTATTTGTGAGCTGATGGCCAACAAAAAAGTATGCTAAAGTCTAGTTGGCGCACTATCTCCCCTATTATTTGCTGACTCCCTTTAGATTCCTTTTATGTATATATATATATTTCAGAAAGCTTCTACAGTGGTAGTTTTCCATATGTTTTTAAATGGCCTTTAGTGTTAGTGTTCCCTCCTTTACTCTTCTCTCCCACATCTCTCCCTGTTTAATCCTCCTACCCCAGTTTCCCTTTTTCTCTCCATAATACTATATTCTACTTCCCTTCTTTGGGAGATGCTCACTTCCCTTATAGTCCTATACTAGGTATCTAACCTCTGATTATTCTTACTGTAGCACCAATACCAACAGTTTAAAAGCTAACATCCACATAGGAGAAAAAACATACAGTGTTTGTCTTTTGGGGTCTAGATTACTTTATTCTGGGTGTTTTCTTTCTAGTTTCACCCATTTACCTGCTTCATTTCATAATTTTTCTTATAGCTGAATAATAATCCATTATGTACATGTACCATATTTCCTTATCCATTCATCGACTGATAGATATGTAGGCTTTTTCCTGTTTCTGGCTATTATGAATAGAGCAACAATGAGCATTGAAAAGCAAGTATTTTTGTAGTAGCATGAAGACTACCTTGGGTATATGCCTAAGAGTTGTAACAGATATTGGGGTTCAGACTTCAAGATGAAGATCAGAAAAATCAAAGCAGCCGGCCACTAACTCTTACCTTTACCTCAGACTGAAAGGGCTATCCTCTCCTCACTGTGGCTGGAGAATAAATCTCTCCACTAAAATTCAGACTGCAGTCCTGTCTTCACCAATTCTCAGACTGCAATCCCAGACTGCTGCCTCTTCCTTTTATACTTCTCAAATCCTGGGAATAAAATGTATGGTCCCAAGTGCTGAGATCACCTTGGTGTGAGCTGTTTCTCTTTAGGACTGGATCAGTTCCGTGTAGCTCGGTGTGGCCTTGAACTAACAGAGATCCAATTGCTTGTCCCTGCCTCCTGGGATTAAAGGTGTGTGCCATTACTACCTGATCTCTATCTAGGTAGTATGGCTGCTGGGATTAAAGTTATGTATCAGCATTGCCTGGCTCTATGACTTGTGGCTAGCTTTACTTTCTGTACCCTCAGGCAAACTTTAATAAATCATAAGTAATATATCACAACCAAGAGTGGTATAACTAGATCTTGAGGTAGATCTATTTCTGACTTCCTGAAGAACCAACACACTGATTTCCATTTTGCCTGTACAAATTCATACTCCCCCCAGCAATAAATAAGTGTTTCCACATCTTTGCCATCATGTGCTGTCATTTGTTTTATTGGTTTTGGCCATTCTAACTGGTAAGATGAAATCTGCAAGTAATTTTGATTTGTATTTCTCTGATGGCTAAGCATGTTGGACATTTTTTACATGTTCCTCAGTTACTTGTGTTTCATCTTTTGAGAACTTTCTTAGTTATGTGCCTCATTTCTTTTAAATGCATTAGTTGTTTTCTTGCAGTTTAGTTGTTTTTGTTTTTAGTTCTTTATATATTTTGTATACTAATTCTCTATTGGTGCATAATTAATAAAAAACTTTTTCCCATTCTGTAGCCTGTCATTTTGCACAAATGATGGTGTTCTTTGCTGTATAGAAGCTTTTCAGTTTTATGAGGTCCCATTTGTTGATTGTTGGTCTTAGTGCCTGTGCAATCAGTGTCCTGTTCAGAAAGTCTCTTGTGCCAGTGAGTCCAAGCCTATTCCCTGCTTACTCTTCTGTCAGATTCAGTGTATCTGCCCTTATGTTGAGTCCCTTGATCCGTTTGGGTTGAGTTTTGTGCAGGGTGATAAATATAGTTCTATTTGCATTCTTCTACATGCAGCCATCCAGTTTGACCTGTAAGCAAATGTTAGTGCCAGGTTTTGTCACCAAAATGTGAGTGAGTGTTACAGCTCTGGAGCTGCAAAGGAGTCCTGCCTACAGGGAAGCCAGGCTGTCTAGGGCCGCTTCTCTGGAGGTGGTGCTACAACAAGACAGCTCAGCCCTGGACAGAAAGGTGTCCTGTCAGGTTCAAACTGTGTTTCTTTCAGTGGCTTTGATTCCAGAGACAGAGTGTGTTTCTTTGGCACTGGTTTCAAAGTCAGGGTGTTTTTCTTTGGTTCTGGGTTCAAGGATAAAGTATTTTCTTCACTGGCTCAAGTTTCAGATTCTGGGTGTGTTTCTTTCACTAGCTGTGGGTTCAGAGACAGGGTACTCAGGAATTGGTTGGTCTCCTGCTCAGGGTGCTCAGGGATTGGTTGGTCTCCTGCTCAGTGATTGGTTGGTTTTGTGTTTGAGTTGGTCAGGGCCAAAATGGGTTTCTTTGGCTGGCCCTTTTACCCTGCATGACCAGCACCATTTGTTGATGAGGCTGTATTTTTTTTTCTGTTGTGTATTTTTGACACACCAGAAAATCAGGGGTCCATAGATGTATGAACTTATGTCTGGGTCTTCAATTTGATTCCACCGAGGAATATGTTGCCACTCCATGCTATTTTTATTATTATAGCTCTAATAAAACTTGGAATCTGAGATGGTGATACCTCTAGCAATTCTTTTGTTATTCAAGATTGTTTTAGCTATCGTGCCTGTGTGTGTGTGTGTGTATGTGTGTTTCCATAAGAAATTTTAAGATTCTTTTTGCATTTTCTGTAAAGAACTATGATGGAATTTTAATGGGGATTGCACTGAATCTGTAGATTGCTTTGGTAGAGTGGCCATTTTCACTGTTAGTCCTAGCAATCCATGACTATAGGACATCTTTCCATCTTCTGGTGTCTGCTTATTCAATCAATATTTTTATTCAATGTCTTAAAGTGTGTTTGTTTTTTTCACTTGCGGGGGCAGAGTTATCTCAAGATATTTTATGAGACTGTTGTAAAAGGTACTGTTTCCCTGATTTCTTTCTTGGTTGGTTATCATTTGTTTATAAGAAAGGCTACTGGATTTTGTGCTAATTTTGTATCCTGCTACTTTGCAAGAAAAAAAAAGTTTATTAGCTGTAAAATTTTCCTCGTGAAGTTTAAGGTTATTTATATAGGAAATCATATCATCTGCAAATAAATATATTTTTTAGTTCTTCCCTCCCTATTTATATCCCTTTGCTCTTCCTCAGTTGTCTTATGTTCTAGCTAAGGCTTAAGTTCTATATTTTTGAATAGGTATATTTGAAAGAGTGGACATCTTTGCCTTGTTCCTGATTTTAATGGAAATACTTTTAGTTTCTCTCCATTTAGGTTGGTGTTGGCTGTGGGCTTGCTGTAAAATGTTTTTATTATGTTGAGATATGTTCCTTGTATGCCTAGTTTTGCTTAAGACTTTTATCATGAAGGGGTGTTGGATTTTGTCAAAGGTCTTTTTCTTCATCTAATGAGATGATCATGTGGTTTTTTTAATCATTCAGTCTGTTTATGTGGTAGATTATATTTCTTGATTTACAAAAGTTAAACCATCCCTGTATCTCTGGAATGAAGCCAATGTGATCATGGTGGATAACCTTTGATATGTTTATGGATTGAGTTTACAAATATTTTACTGAGAACTTTTGCAGCTATGTTCATAAGTGATATTGATCTATAATTTTCTTTTTTGGGGGGGGTGGTATCACAGTAATAGCAGCTTTCCGAAAAGAATTAGGAAATGTTCCTTAGTTTCTATTTTTGCAGATTAGTTTGAGGAATAGTGCATTAATTCTTCTTTGAAAGTCTGGTTTTTGTACTGAATCTGTCTGACCCTGGCTGTTTTGGTTGGGAACACACACACACACACACACACACACACACACACACACACACACACACACACACACAAACACCACACCACACCACACCACACCACACCACACCACACCACACCACACCACACAGAGTTCCTCTGTGTAGCCCTGGCTGTCTTGGAATTAGCTCTGTAAACCAGGCTGGCCTAGAACTCACCAAGATCTGCCTGCCTCTACCTCCAGAGTGCTGGGATTAAAGATGAGTCTCACCACCGCCCAGCTTCGTTTCACTAGGGGTAATGGGTCTATTTAAATTGCATATTTGATTTTGATTTAACATTGGTAGATTGTGTATGTCAAGAAATTCATCCACCTATTTTAGGTTTGGTGGAATACTGATTTTTAAAGTATGTCCTTATGATTCTCTGAATTTCCTTGGTATCAGTTGTAATGTTACCACTTTCACCTCAAATTTTATTAATTTGGAATTTTCTCTCTTGTCTTTTAGTTAATTTGGCTAAGGATTTGTCAGTTTTTGTGAGTTTCTCAAAGAACCAACTCTTTTTATTATAATGCTTTGTTTTGTTTCTATTCCTTGATTTTAGCTCTGACTTTATTTCTTGCCATCAATAATTCTTTTAGTATTATTTTTGTTGTTTAAATGTTTCAATACGTTACTAATATGAGATATTTCCAGTTTTTGTGTTTTGTTTTTTTTTTTTTTGATGTAGGCATTTAGTACTATGAACTTGCCAGTAGAACTGCCTTAATTGTATTCCATAGGTTTGAGTATGTTATGTTTTCATTTCATTCAATTTTAAAGTTTTTACTTTCCTTCTTGTTTTCTGTCTTGACATATTTTCATTCAGTAATGAGTTGTGCAGTTTCCGTGAGTTTGTATACTTTCTGCTGTTTCTGCTGTTGTTGATATTCAGCTTTAATCCATGGTGGTCAGATAGGATGCAGGGTGTTATTTTAATTTTCTTATATCTGTTGAGACTTGTTTTGTGTCTGAATATGTCATCAATTTTGAAAAAAGTCCATGAGAAGAAAGTATATTCTTTTGTGTTTCAGTAGATGTCTACTAGGTACATTTTATTTGTGATATAATTTAACTCCAGAATTTCTCTGTTTATTTTTGGGCAAGAGTGGACTAAGTGAGGTATTGAAGTCATCCACTATCACTAATATGTATTTTGGCTGTAATTGTGGGGTTTTTTTTGCTTTGTTTTGTTTTTTTATGAACTGGAATGCCCTTGTGTGAGCAGCTATGAGGGTTCTGGGACCCAGGGCCTCTACAAGAGCAGTCAGTGTTCTTTTTTGTTTGTTTGTTTGTTTGTTTGTTTGTTTGTTTTATGAGACAGGGTTTCTCTGTATTGTTTTGGAGGCTGTCGGTCCAGCCTGGCCTTGAACTCACAGAGATCCGCCTGTGTCTGCCTGCCGAGTGCTGGGATTAAAGGCGTGCGCCACCACCACCCGGCTAAGAGCAGTCAGTGTTCTTAACTGCTGAGCCATCTATTCAGCCTGAGTTTCTTCTTTTACTCTATACCTATTATTGCAGATTTGGTCTTTTCATAGTGTCCCATATTTCCTGTATATTTTTGTGCATGGATTTTTTTTAAAGATTTAACATTTTCTTTGAGCTATCCATTTCTTCTATCTAGTCTTCAAGAAAGTCTCTCTTCCGTGTTTTGTAAGTGGAGCTTATTTCTGAGGTTTTTAGTTTGGGTTTTCTTTAGTGGTTTTATTTCTACTTTCATTATTTCATTCAGTTGTTTGTGTTTTCACCATCTTCATTAAGACATTTGTTTGTATCCTCATTAAGGCCCTGGAACCTTTTTGTTGTGCTTCAGCTAGATTGCATTTCTCGGGTCTGATTACCACAGGGTTCCTGGCTTCTGGAGTAGACATATTGTATTGGCTGTTCATGTTTGTGTTTTTGTGCTGAGATCTAGGCATCTGGAGTTAAGGTGTTTGAAGTGTTTCTTGGTGTAAATATCTAGTGTGTCTTTGTTGGGTGGGTGTTGCATTTTTTGTTTGCTGTTGCTCACTCTGGGTCCTAGGCAAGTGGAGTAGGCAGAGAGTAACACAAAGTAATGGAGATGGACTAGGAAGAAAGGCTGAAAAGGACAGTATGAAAGAACTAGAAAGACTGGGTCTACACCAAAAGGCAGAATCCCAAGAAATGTAGGTGTAGCGGAAGACACATACAAGCAGGCTGCTACAGAACAAAGAATAATTTTAGAGAGCTTGGAATGGAGACAAAAAAGAAGTGTTGTTTTGTTTGCTTTTTAATTTGGCTTTTCAGAATGATTTGTCAATGGGCTAGAATATAGCTCAGTTAACTAAATTCTTGCTTAGCGAGCACAAAGCCCTGTATTTGATCTCTGGTACCATGTAAACCAGGCATGTTGGTGCATGCCTATAATCCCAGCACTTGGGAGGTGAAACGAGAGGGTAGGTGTTTGGGGTCATCTTTAGTTACAAAGCAAGTTTTTGGCCAGCTTCATTTATAAGAAACTGTCCCCCACACCCTCCTCCAAATGATTTGACATTCCAACCCAGGTACACACAGCTTTGTCAGATTAAGATCTCACTTCTCTCTTGTTCATTTTTGACTGAAATTCTAGCATTTCGGGAATTCCTATTTTCTATATTTGGAAAGCAGTGACTACTGAATATCTGTTGTGTGTATACCAAGGCTGAGGCTGGATTGAGCCTGCTGACAACCCTGCTGTGAATGGCACTTACCCAAACGGGTGAGAAAAGCTGTGTGCACACACAACACGGCAATACTCTTTGTCTCCTTGGATATTGGATCACTATTTTACAACAGCTCTTATTTGGAATGTCAAGGGAAATTTCACTCAAGTATTTATTTTTCATAGGATTTTATAAAGACCCATGACTTGAATGACTTGGAAAACACAGTTGCAGCTCTTAAGGATGAATTTCAGAAAACGCTTAATGACAAGACAGAAAACCAAAAGTCTTTGGAGGAGAACCTAGCAGCAGCCAAACATGACCTCCTCAGAGTACAGGAGCAGCTGAGCATGGCTGAAAAGGTCAGGAGACACATGAAGGGCTGCACCTCTTCATGTCTGATTATCTAATGCATACAGTAGAGAGGAGCAAATGTGAGTAGATAAATGGGAGCCAGTTGCAGGGCCAGATCATTTTTATTCTGAGTTGTAGTCAATGTGTGTTTTGAAGAGCTGCTGCCACTCTACATTATTGCATTGCTCTCTGCTGGTTGTTCCTACAGCCTGACAGAGACCTGGATGGCCTTTTTTCTTTTTTCTTTTTTTTTTTTGAGACTTTTTTCAAAGTGTTTTATGTGGGAAATACATAGAGAGTGAATTCTTTACTTTAGGGTTTAGACAGTTTAAAAGTAAGTGTGGGGCTTGAAAGATGGCTCAGCAGTTAAAAGCATATACTGTTTTTACAGAGGACCCAAGTTTAGTCCCAACACCCACATGTGGCTCATAGTCCTCTGTAACTCCAGTTCCAGGGGACCCAGAGCCCTCCTCTAACTTCCATGGGCACCAGGCATTTGTGGTATACATACATATTTGCACATGAAACACTCATATACATAAAATAAAAAAGTAAATCTAATATTTTTCAATCATATGTATTTTTTAAAAAGGATTATGAGTGCTAGGAATGGAATCTAGGACTCTTGCATGCTAGGCAAATGTTCTGCCAGCTGTGCTACAGTCCTGGGAACTAAAATTAAAAATCCTCAAATTAAGGGCTAGAAATAAGGCTTAGTGGTTAAGGCTCTCTGAGAGGATTTGGGTTTGACTTCCAGCACCCACATCAGATGGCTTACAACTGCCTGTAATTCTGTCCTTACATGAATGTAGTTTACATAAACTCATAGTGTCATACACATGAATTAAAAAAATGAATATTTTTAAGACATTCAGATTAAAAACCCTCCTCCTTGGGTTTTTAGAACTTGAGGATTTAGAAAAATATATAATTTTTCATGAAAGTTAGTTTGTGTGTCATACAGATTCCCATGTTAGAGCATAGTGTACTTGTTACTTGCTAACACGGTATTACCTTGGAAAATAGTACTATTTTATTAGCTTCTCATTTAAAATATTTTTAAAGTTCAGATGGTTTTAATTTTATGCAAGTATGTTTTTAAGAAAATTAGCAAACAGTGTGCATTTTTATCACATTTGTTATTCTTTCCTTAACATATCACAAAGCAGGAGTTAGAGAAGAAATTTCAACAAACAGCAGCTTATCGAAACATGAAAGAGATTCTCACCAAAAAGAATGACCAAATCAAAGATCTACGGAAAAGACTGGCAAAGTAAGCTGACTAATCCTTCCTTGGGGTTCCTCTCCCCACTTACCTGCTGGTAACAATGATTCAAGCTCTTAGTAGGCCCATTGTTAGTTCACAGGGTTGCTTTTAGGCTCAGCTAGATATTTCCCCTCACCACCCTGTACTCAGTTGCCCTTAGCAGCAGATCCATTAGCAGGTAATGGCACAGAAATAGCAGCTAGCAAGGGAGCACTAGGTATTTATTCTCTGTGATGTTCTCTAGGTACTAATGTCCTTTGATGTTGGGTCATTTTTGTCAACAATGGCTTTGCATAGAAACCCAGCTGAAGCTAGCATTTTGCCTTTGTCAGAGTTTTCAGGGAAGATATCTGTAAAGTGAATTCAAGATCAGATTTGTAATGGGAGGGGGTTGGTTAATCCTTAACTCATAGTCATGTCAGCTGTTCATGATGATCTGAGGATTGTCATACTAATCTATCATGCATCTAAATGACAAATGCAGGTTGAAGACATAGACTCCAAGTCACCAACATAACACTAGTCTTGAGTATAACTGACTTCTGCTACAACAGGGATAGAAAGTGAGCAGTAATGGTATTCCTTGGCTAGTTACTGGAGGTATTTCACTTATGACAGCAACAGGAACAAAAAGATCATGACTTAATTTCTTAATTTTATCTCTAGATATGAATCTGAAGATTAAACTGAAGGTTTTGTCTAGAACCTGCTACACATGAACATATAAGTTATCTCCATCCACCTCAGGCATGTATTTTGAAGCATTTTGTCATATTCTCTCCTTTTTCTAATGTTTAGGCTTTGCATGTAATCCTAGAATTAGCATTCTTATCTTCAGTTCTCTGATTGAGAAGAGAAAAAAATGTAATATTCTTTTTTGTTGTACCAAACACCTGTCTGTCAAGTGCTCCAGAGTCTCTGTGCAAGTACAGTGAGATTTCTTCATGGTAGAAAGAGTTTAGAGTGGGAAGAAGAGCCATCCTTTTGCATTAGTAAGAAAAGCGAACCTTTTAATGTTAGATAAGCTGGTATCATCAACACTGTACAGTTCTTGAATGTAAAGATAAATAGTAAAGTTACTAAGATTTACAAATAAACCTCTTATTTTTAATAATAAGATCCTAATTAATTTGCTCTATTTGGTCATCAAAATGTATAAACTCATGGAAAATATGTCTGCTGTCTACTATAGTCAACATTTTTAATCAATTAAGGGAAAGTAAACTGCAGTGACCCATGAAGACTTAGTTAACTTTGCATCTATCATGAGTGCTGCTTATCAAAGGAGATGCATTTTTTTGCATCCTGACTTGTCACGGGTTTGTGTTATGGATGGAGAAGTCATATTCATCCTATGTTTTCACAGTGTATAAAGCAGATGGACTCAGAGTACATGCAGTCTTTAGACTTATTTCCAGAATGTCCTTTTAGCTCATATGTAAATTAGAACTTTTTCAAACTTTGACTCAACAGAAAGTCAGTGACTAGGTTCCAGGCTGGACTTTGGGTTGTGGTTTGTATATGTGTAGAGAAATGGTGTTTTCAAGAGATTTTAATATTTCTATTGGTGTGCTTTTCCTTGGCTGATCATACATAAAGTATTAGAAACAGGACATACACCTGCAGTGTAAAGAGCAGTGATGTGGTACTCAAATGAATAAAGATGGCAAGGCAGTTAAATCTCAGAAAGAAAGCATTTACCCTTCACATGTTAACTTGGAAGAAGTTTTCCCAGTTCTCAAAACAAACATATCACATCTGTGTGAACAGTCTGAGAGAGGATCTTCCAAACTCCACAAATAGGGAACTTATTCCCAGAAAAGAGTGCACTGATCTCTGTTATTTTCATTTAAACCTTTAATATTAGCTTTGAATGTACTTAGGGGTTTTGTAGGCTTTGTTAAAAATTTAAAGGAACAAATAATAGTGAGGTAATTTGTCCCTAAAAAAGCAGGGAAGGCAATCTTAAAAGATGAATGACTCTGAAAAGATAGAAAAAAATATAGTAACAAGCCAACATTTCCTACACATTTTTTGTTTGTTTGTTTGTTTTTTGTTTTTCAAGACAGGGTTTCTCTGTAGTGTTTTGGAGGCTGTCCTGGAACTCGCTCTGTAGACCAGACTGGCATCGAACTCACAGAGATCCACCTGCCTCTGCCTCCTGAGTGCTGGGATTAAAGGCATGCGCGACCAATGCCCGGCTTCATTTCCTACACATTTTTTTTCTCATTCATTTATTTGTAGTTGATCACTCATCAGTTTCTTGTAGGGCTTTCATTGAGGACTCTGGTTTCACCCTGTATTTCTTTAGCTCAACATAATTACCTCTCTAAAAGTCCATTCCATCAATTGTGGACCAGGATGTTCTGCAGAAGTCAGAAACCAGAACTTCTCACTAAATGGAAAATGTTTCTTTCAGGAATCATGTAGTTATATTCTCCCTACAATCATTTCTCAGTTTAATGCCAGAAAGAAAAGATTTGTTAAGAAATCTGTAATATATTGCTGGGTAGAAATTTATTTATTTTTGTTGGTAGTGGCTTTGAAATATTCTGTAAGATAAACAAAGAGGCTGCAGATATCAATGTGATGCTTCTTTCACTTATACCATTTACTGCTTCTGGCTTTGTCACTGCTCTGTCTTGCTAAAAACTCATACCTCTCAGCAAAATGCAGTTTTAAATGTTTATTTCACTTGGCTTCCCAGTTTTACATTTTATCTCATTTAACTGAACAAAGCCTGTTCACTCTATACGTTTTGGCCTTTTAGGAACCTAGTTCAGCCTTGAGCGAGCAGTTAGTGTACTGGTGACTGTGAAAAGTCTGAGCTGGTAAGCCATCTTGGTGAAGCTCCTGCCCAGTGTGCAACATTTCACCTGCTGTACATGAGGCGCTGGGATCAGTCCCCACATTATAAAACAAAACCAATAAAATGCATCTTTGACTTAACTTTAAAATTCAAGCCTTCAAAATTATGACACAGAAATTTTGCTAACAAAAATAAAATGGAAAGGGATTTGTTATTAATACCTTCAATTTGACAGCTAAATGTTTGTTCTTATCTTACATTTGTATGTCTGTGTTAAATAAATATTTAATCATTTGTTTATGTCTTGTAAATCTAATTATATAGAATATTTTGCTCTCTAAAATACGTAATCATATGTGATAAAGCCGATACTATCTGTTATTTCCATTTTGATAAACTGAATGAAATTCCTATAGGTCTTTACATTTTAAATGTTTGCATTTTTAATATATTAGATTGTAAAAATTTGCTATTGTTTGCCCTCTGCTTATACATAAGTGCCTGTGTTCTAAGCTTTGCCATTAGAAATGTAAGACATGACTTATCTCTGCAAACAAGTCTTTGAGGATGGCTCCATCTCAGCAAGCTAAGCCACCACCCAAAATCAAACCAGACAAAGAAATAAAAACTGTTTAGTGTTTCCTGAAAGGAAATCATAAAGAAAGGTATTGGAATGGCCCTGGTAACTTTCATACTGTCATCAGGTCAACCAGTAAAGGAGTGTCTTGCCACAGAATCACCTATTTTAGAAAGTAAATTAATGAAAACATAGTCAGAGCTGGAGAGCTTACTCATCAGTTAAAAGCACTTTTTGATCTTGCAGAGGACCCAGGTTCAATTCCCAGCACCTACTTGATGGCTCACAACCATCTGTAACTCTAGTCCCAAGGGATCTGACACCCTCTTCTGACTTCCACAAGCACCAGGCACTCATGTGTTGCTAAGACATACACGTTTATTCACTTCTGTGCATCTGTGGTTATACATGCCCTTATTAGCATGTGAATGCTTGTGTGCCTGCGTGCGTGCGTGCGTGCGTGCGTGCGTGCGTGCGTGTGTGTGTGTGTGTGTGTGTGTGTGTGTGTGTGTGTGTGTGTACACATCAGAGATTAATGTAGAGTATCTTCCACTATCATTCTCTATTTTTTGAGGCAGGCTCTATCACCTGGCCATCAGGCCTCTAGGTTTTTCTGTCTCTCCTTCTTAGCACTGGGATTATAGGTCATGCTACTGTGCCAGTGTAAAGGGGTGCTGGAGATTGGAACACAGGTTTTCATGCTTACACAGCATCTCTATCCCCATATTTTGTAATTTTTAAATGTAGCAATAAACTCATGAAGCCAACTCATTATGAAGGTTTTTGAGCACTGAAAAAGAAGTATGATCACTTGGAGCCAGTGTGGATTTTGCTAGCAAGAAAATAGGCCTGGTAACATAGGCCTCTTATCCTAGCAACTTGGGATGTTGAAGTGGGAAGAGCACAAGTTCAAGGCTTTCAAGGGCTACAGAGTGAGTTCAAGTCCAGTCTGAGCAATTTAGCAAGACACTGCCACAAAATAAAAAGTAAATAGAGAGCTAGTGATATAATTAAGTGGTGGATCATTTTGCCTAGCATGTACAAGGCCCTGGATTCACCCTCCATTACTGAAAGAAGCAAACAAAAGCAAAGAAATAAAAGAACCCAGAGAGATGACTCAGCAATTAAAAGTGCTTGCAGCTCTTTCAGAGGACCCAAATTTGCCCAGCACCCACACTAGGCAGTTCATAGTTGACTGTAGCTCCAGCTCTAGAGCATCCAGCCACCTATTCTGGCCTCTGCAGGTACCTCCACAAATGCGTTGTACATACAGACACACATGTTCGTATAAATAACAATACAATCTTTGGAGACTAGAGAGATAACTCAGCTGTTAAAAGCACTTACTCTTGCAGGAGATAAAGGTTCAGTTCCTGGAACCCATGAGGTGGCTTACAACAAACAATAACTCTAATTCCAGGAAATCTGATGCTGACTTCTGGCCTCCACGGGCACCTGCATGTACATGGTGCATATATATACACATAAAGTAAATAAATCCTTATAGGAGGGTTAAGAAATTGAGAAATATAGTAAATTTGTGGGGAGTTTGGTTTGGTTTGGTTTTTCAAGACAAGGTCTTTTCTGTGTAGCCCTGACTGTCCTGGTACTCGCTCTGTAGCCCAAGCTGTCCTTGAACTCAGAGATCCTCCACCTGTCTCTGTGTCCCAAGTGCTGGGATTAAAGGTGTGTACCACCACCACCTGGCATGGGGTGTTTTTATGTGTTTTATTTATCCTCTGTATATGTGTGGGGGATGTTTTTGTGGAAATCAGAGAACAATCTGTGGGGTTTGGTTCTCTCCACATGATTCCAGGGATCTATCTCAGGCCATCAGACTTGGCAGATGAAAGGAAGGAAGGAAGGAAGGAAGGAAGGAAGGAAGGAAGGAAGGAAGGAAGGAAGGAAGGAAGGAAGGAAGGAAGGAAGGACATGACTGGTCTGGGTTTTCGACACCAGATGAATGAAATGGTGCAGTAAAGAAACAAATAGCTGCTCCATGGGTAGAAGGTAAAGTTTACTCCAAATCACCAAGGCTGTCTCTTGGGAAAATGGGGGTGGGGAGCTAAGGGGATTAATGGATGGGATTTCCAGGGTTTTAAGGAAACAAGTATTTGGAAGGAGGGGGACCTGTAAACTGAGGTGGAGAACTTTGAAGTGTATAAAGGGTGCTTGTGAGTAGGGATTGGAGGAATTTAGAAGCTAGCTTGCACAGACCCTGATAGGCTAGTAGGCACCACAAGAATATGTTCATGGAAGAGCCCAGGGGTCCCTTTTGCCAGAGATAAGGAGGCTTCCTTTTAGCAGATGGGGATTGTTTTTCTCAAGTCCCTGAGGGGATGTTGGTTTTGTCTAAATGCCAGACTTTGGCGAAAGGTATTTCTTGGAACTAGACAGCAGCAAGCACCTGTATCTGCTGAGCCATCTCCCTGGCCCCTTGTGACTTGTAAGAGACATGTTACATCAAGATTGATCAAAGCACTTGAACAAAGTTCCCAAGATAACCTTATTGAGGAAAGCCTTAGATGATTCAGGGTTTGGGTGCAGATGGCTTATATAGGGATTCCTGCAGGAGGCAGGTGTTGAGATAGGTTAAGTTACCACACAAGTGTTGTGCCCAAGTTGCAAAGTCCCCAGAGACCACCAGGAAGAACTGCAAAAGCAAGGTTTTAATTGTATTGATTGCTCATCCAATCATGACAGGGACCCTGTCTAGCAAGCAGCCCTCAGAGGTAGTGAAGTTCCCTGTCTACTGCTAGGTTTTATAGGCAAAAGTTACAGGATTACATCAGTAGGTATGAGTTGATTTTTGATTGGTTGACATTTGGAAACAGGAGAATTTCTCAAAGTCATATTTTGGCATGAAATACCTATGTACCAATTATTTTCATTGGTCAGTGCTGAGAGGGGACATTCTGTAGTTTCTATGGCATTGTCTTGTTGCTTGCAGGTGGCCTGTTGTACATAGATACCAATAGTTTTCAGAACTGTATCCTGGAGACTACAGGGAAGGTTTTGGTCCCCCCTGAAGTTTCTTTTGTGGCCAAACAGTTCCCAGAAACCAAGCATCTAGGAGGCTGGGTGGGGGGAGGGATCTGAAGTTTCTTTGTGTTCGGTTTTGGCCCTAGACTCCGGGAGGCCACAGGATCTGGAGTTTCCTTGTGTCAGAGGACTATGTGTCTTTTCTGTAGCCTGACATGGCTGCTAAAACAGGCGGCTGAGTGAGGGTCTGGTCCCTTTATTTCTAAATTATTAAAAGTGAAGCCTTTGAGTTCAGTTTACCCTTTCAACAAGCAGCCAAGAGTCTATCCTGTTGGAACCCGAGACACTTACAGAAACAACTCGGAATACTTCTACTGAAGTGTGACAAATCTGAGATACTAATTCCTTGCTGTGTCCAACCTACTATAAATGAGGATCAGGTTCTCCCTCTAGTCAGGTTGCCTGCAGATACAGTCAGGAAGCCATATGTTGACATTGACAAGTAAATCTAAGGGGAGATGAAGTGGCTTAAACAGGTTTATTTTTTAGTTTAGGTGCTTGGAAATTAGTAGCAGTGGTTTTACAGTGTTGTGTATATACTAAAATCCACTGAATCAGACATTTCAAAGGGGTTAGTTTGATATGTGAATTTTGTCTCAAAGTACATCTGGGTGTAAAAGGGGTGGTAAGATACCAGTAAGTATCTCCCACAGGACATTCCATTCAGCCTTAGTCTGTTAGATCTGTCTGTCTGATGACAGTGGCTGGCAGTCTTTTTTTAAACAATAAAATAGACAAAAGAAAAATACCAACGACTAGATGGTTAGCAGGACAAGCTATATTCCTTACTCTTGGAAAGTGTCCTGAAGCCACAGGGGATTTTTTTTTTTTGATTTCCCTCCTTTCCTATTTATTGTAGATTTCTCCTTCAACTAGACCTTCTGTTGGTCATCCCTGCTCACCTTGTTCTCAACACATCACCAAGCATTCCTGTGAATGCTTCTTGCCCCTAACATACATAGCACTAGTACCAGCTCTGATGATACTTGAGTTGTCACCTTCTTGCGGTGTGGCCACTCCTCTCCTGGGCTGCTTGTTAGTGACTTGAAGAGTCCAGAGCAAGAGATTATCAGCCATTGCATTAAGTGGAATCACTGGGAACCAGGAACACTACTCTCCATATTGATTTGGAGGTGAGTGGACACAGGTCTCCAGAACGACCAACAAATCTTGCTAGGCTTTTTTTGAAAGAGAATATATTCCAGGTAATAGGAGGTGACTCTCCTGTAGAAAAGGATATGACCCTAGAGTTCGGGGTAATTTGGGAAATCAAGGTCTACCCAGATAGGTCTCATTCCTTCCAACTAGAGCACTGGATCAGACAAGGACTTCCAGGCATGGCATCTGAGAATTCGGTCCCCTTTATAACCTTTACAGTCCCTGGATCTGATTCTGAGCACACTCTGCTGCCTGATGCATCTGAGTGTCTCTGGGACATCTGAGTTGACAGAGGCTAACCAGTGTCTGCCTTCTTTTCATCCCAACTTTTTGTTTGTTTGTTTTTTGGTTTTTTTTGAGGGGAGGAGGGCTCAAGACAGGGTTTCTCTGTGTAGACCTGGCTATCTTGGAACTGGCTCTGTAGATCAGGTTGCTTTGAACTTATTTCCCAAGCCTCTGCCTCCAAATGCTGGGATTAAAGGCATGTGCCACCATCGCCTGACTTTATCCCAAATTTTTAATTGTGAGTGCTGTTGTCCACAGAGTTCTTTTCTGGGGATGTTTCTGGGTCAGCTTTGCTATTTGAACTTCCTATAAATCCCTGAGATTTTGGTTTTAGTACTTGGGAGATGGTCCCAGAAAGGATAAGGGCATAGGGTGAGGAGTGGGTACGAAGAATATTCGCATTGGGAACACCATGCTTGGTTCCCACTGAGGAGTGAGAATACTGGAAATGTTCCATCTTTATGGGGATGAGGATTGAGCCTGGATTGCTAAACCTCAGCACTAATTGGGCCCGGCCCAAACAAAACCAGGCATTCCTGTACTAGGTACCTGAAATAGCCTGTCCTTGTGACTCAGTGTCAAGCCCATTCATTACATGGCTCTTTTTGTTGTTATTTACAGGGTTTCCTCTATGTGTCCCTGGCTGCCCTGTACCTCACTTTGTAGACCAGGCTGACCTCAAACTCACAGAGATCCACTTGCCTCTGCCTCCTGAGTGCTAGGACTAAAGGCATGCACCACCACTGACTGGCTAAAGGTTTTATTTTTAAAGACGGGTTCTTGCTATGTAACGCCGACTGGCCTTGAAATCTTGATCCTGAGCGCTTTCTTTTTAATGTTAAACTACCCTCATTGTTAATAGTACTTCCCTTAGCAATGGCAGTGGGTGCATGCTGTAGGAGAGTGGCTCCTACAGGCAAGTGTTAATGTTGCTAATCTTAGACTTGGCAGGATGCCTTCTGATTCTCTCAGAACATAGGAGTATGGGAAGACATCTGAAGACATCTCCCACTCACACCCTTCTCCCTTGGGAGGCTTACAGTGAGCTCAGAATAGATTGACATGCAAAATACAAAAATACTTACTAGGGGGTCTAGACTTGACTTCCCAATAATAGAGTGTCTCACAACTCTTGTTGCTGTTATCCTGCCTGTTTTGATGAGCTGTTGTCCTTGGTTTGTGGGAAGAAGACCCAAGAAGCTGGCACCTTTGGCTTGCTCTCTTTTGTTATTGATGTAAGTAATAAACGGCCTGAATCTAAAAAGAGCTCATCATACCTGTCTTAGTCTGCTGCAGTGTACCTAGGACTACAACCTGTAACTGCTGCCAAAGTAACTCACAGCCAGCCTTCTGCCATCCGCACTTTGAGGGCTGTGCAGCTGAAGAGAATGCCTCACCCAAGTTTGTGCGCCCTTCGGGAAGCAAGAAAGGGAGGCTGTGCCTAACAGCAGTCATCTGAAATATAAAACTGTTGCTCTCAGGCTCAGTGTGTCTTCTCTTCCCAGGGCCTATAGCCATCCTGGTCCTGCTGACTCACTTCCCTCTGCCATCAGGCTACTCCATAGGTGATGCTACCATATCAGTGCCTTAACCTACCTCTCCCTGGGTCATGACTTCAGTTATGGCATGCTCTCCTTTTATATATATTGCTGGGTCTTGTCATCTGACACATTGTTAACAGTTCTACAATATTCACATCAGAACTGGTCTGGAATTTTCCTTCCTTGTTAAACATCTGTTACTTGAAAACTGCCAACAATGTTTCTGAGCCCATAAATTATTAACTTTAAGAAAAAAAAGCTGATCTCTGATCATATTCAGCAAAACCCTTGAATACGTCAACCAGTGCTTATAAGGGTAAACGGTGATCTGAAGTAAGCCCATTTTGAAGAAAAGGACAGTAGAGAGGAAAGAAAGGGTGGGAGTGAGGTAATGAGAATAATAAACAACTATCTGTACCTCTCAGGACAGCAAGCATGACTGGGCTTGCTGCTGTTTGTGCTGGGTCTCTGTGTAGCAAAGGAGGAGTGTCTTCAGTTATCTGTGTTGTCTTGTGGGTAAAGTTCCTTACAGTCAGCAACTGTGTGTTGCTGTTTTATATCTTCATTCTTTTGGTTTTATATCTTCATTTTTCTTGTGCTGGATATTCCTACTACATATTTTTGTACCTCAAAATAACATTTTAGACTTATTCTAAGGACCATAGTGTTTTCTTTAGATGATTAGATAAGTTTTTAATTATTTTATTGGGTCTTTTAAGTAATGTGTATCCACTTTAAGAAAATATCTGATGAGTTCTAGCAAATGTGAATCCTCACAAAACCACTACCACAACTGGGAAACAGCGTATTTATCCTTCCCTGCCTCTTGTATCACTCTTCCTGATCTGCTTTTTCTCTTGATAGCCTAACCCTTTGTAAGAATTCATATGATAGAATCGTAAGTTAGCTGTTAGAGACTTCTTTCACTCAACAAAGTATATTTAATATTTAAGATCTGCCCGTGTCTGAGTGGATGCCAGTAATATACCCTCTCATTGTTGAGAAGTACCCGGTGTGCGATCTATCATAGCTTGTTCATCCAATCAATCTCAAGTGTTTTCAACAATATTTACTAAACTTCAGACATAAAACCTTTTTTTTTTTTTTTTTTTTTTTTGGCCTGAGTGCCTGTTGTGTGTCACTTGAAAGGCAGCATGAACAAAATCATGTGTGCCTTCATGGAGCTTAAAGAGGATATAAAAAATAAATGGTAGTAGCTAATTACACAGCTATATATGCATTAGTTCCTTATGGCTCCTCTAACAAGTTGCACAGTTGGTGGCTTAAGATAACAGAAACTTGTTCTTAATTACGGAAGCCAGAATCCCCAAGTCAGGATTTGATAAGTTGGGTCATGCTGTGTGCTGTGAGGGAGATGCACTCCATGGGCCTTTCCCGGGGCTTCTGGTGGTTGCTGGGTACCCGTCTGTTCAGTGACTTAAAAACACGTCTCTTGGAGCTTTGCTCTACCCTCACATCACCTTCTTTTCTGTGTTTTATTTTCTAAGGACACTTGTAATCGGATTTGGTGTCCATATTAATCCAATATGCTCTCGTCTTGAGACCCTTAATTACTTCTGGAAAAAAAAAAGAAAAAACCTTTAGGTTCTAGGTGGACATGTGAAACAATGATAACAGAGAAGTAGAGTGATTAGAGGCAGAGTGCGGGAGGACCAGAGATGTCACTTCAGTAACGTGGTCAGGACATACCAGTTTTACGCAGCTGGTAAAACTATTTGAAGTCAAGACAACAGCAAGTCATAGGCACTGCCTGGGAATGACCCTCATACATGAAAAGGCCATGAGGCATCATGCGGCTGAAGCATGCTGTGGGACTGTCATAAGTATTCAAGACTCAGTGATTGATTTGGAGCAGGCTCTCACTCGTAGCCCTGGCTGTCTGGGAACCTGCCTTGTTAACCAGGCTGACCTTAAACTCACAGATACCCATATAAAGAGTGATATTTGTTACTTTTATATGTATGTGTGAGTGTTTTTTAGAGATTTTGTTTGTTATATATGCAGTGTTCTAGCAAGTATTCATACACACCAGAAGAGGGCACCAAATCTCATGGTGATTGTGAGCCACCATGTTGTTGCTGGGAATTAAACTCAGGACCTCTGGAAGAGTGGTCAGTGCTCTTAACCTCTGAGCCATCTCTCCAGCCTCATGTATGAGTATTTTGCCTGCGTGTTTTTGTGTATCACATACATGCCTGGTGCTTTCGGGAGTCAAAACAGGGTGTTGAATCCTCTGGAACTGAAGTAACAGCTGTGAGCTGCCATGTGGGTTATGGGAACAGAACCCAGGTCCTCTGCAAGACCAAATGCTCCTGACTACTGAACCATAGATTCAGGATTTTTAAAAATTATTTATTTGCATTGGTGTTTTGTCTGTATGTATGTCTGTGTGAGGGTGTCAAGATCTTGGAGTTATAGACAGTTGTGAGCTGCCATGTGGGTGCTGGGAATTGAACCTGGGTCCTCTGGAACAGCAGTCAGTGCTCTTAACCACTGCACCATCTCTCTAGCCCCGGATTCAGGATTTTATGCTTCAGAACATAGAAAACTTTTGCAAGGTAGTTAACCTTAGACTAATGAAAACCTGACAATAACATTAGAAGAGCCATTTGAGAGCAGGGTAATACAGGTAAGAAGTGGCAGGTTAGACTAGAAGTGTTCAGGTGAGAAGAGTGCCTGGGATTCAGCAGACTGCAGAGTACACAGACCACAGCATATAGTTCAGACATCCTGCCACAGCATTCTTCTAGAGCCTAGATGAAGAACCACCCATTATCTGCACCCAGAGACCCCCAGTCTCTCTCCCACATACTTCCTCTAAAAGCACTCTCCTGACTTCTAGCGTTGTGGTTCATCTGGGCTGCCTGTCATTGTGTTGTTTTTAACTATACAATGGGATCATACACCCTGTATACTCCACTGAGTCCTGCTCCATTCAACACTGGGGTGAGATTTCAGAGGATTCGTCGCTGTTATTACATAGAGCAATCATTTGCTTGTTCTCATTGCTATATAACATTATCTTATGTGAATAGCCTATTATTTAATCATCTATTTTACTACTGATGCACATTTGAAGGTTTCCAGTTTGGAATAGGACAAAGTGTGAATATTCAGCAGTAGTGGTTATTGCTTGAAGTCTCCCCAACATTGCCAACACTGTAGAAGAACTTGGTCCTGGATATGTTTTGGAGGTAAAACAGTATATCAGCCCTGATTCACAGACAATGAACAGAAGAGAACTAGAGTTAACCCCAGGTGTTTGCAGCTGGACCACTGCTAGGTAAGGCTCGGTATCAGCTGGATCAGAGCAGGGTTTTGGGAGTGTAAGTGAAAAGAAGAGAAAGGTGGGAATTTTGTTTTATATATTCTGAGATGCCAAATGAGGTATCAACAAAGGTGTAGACATTCAAGTCCCAACCTCAACAACTTGGTCTGGATTAGAAACAAAGCAATTGGAGTATCCATGGAGGTAATTTTAAGCCGTGACAGAGGCAGTTCTACCAACGAAGAAAATATAGATGAGAACACAAGATGTCCTATCACCATGAAATCTGGGAGAAGAGAGAATTAACGAGGAAACAGCAGAAGCCTGTAAGGCCACAGGGAAATCTCGAGTGTCCTTAAAGGCAGGCTCAGGAAAGCACATCAGGAAGGAGAGATTTGTCTGGGTCACATAGAAGACTGACAAGGTGCTGTGTCAGGCGTGTGGGCAGGACATTGCTTGAGACCATACTAGTTTTGCTATCCATTTTTGCCAGTGAGAATTGGCCTGAGTAGCTAGAGGAAGTATTAAGAGAAATGGGGCTGCCACTAGGGACACATGAGAATGTGATCTAAGCAAGGACGACGTGAAAGAAGTAAGGGAGCTCACCATGGGGTGTCTGAGGAGAGGACACAGCAGTACGGAGATGAAGTATTGATGGAACAGCAGATGGCATGCTGTGTCTGGAACCTTGAACAGGGAAAATAGTGGGAAAGTTGGCCACAGAAGCAATGAAGGGTCAGGTCACATGATCCCTCAAAGGCCATTGCAAGAACCTTTGTCTTTTGTGCTGAAACCAGGAAGCTACTCAGAAGTTTAGAGCCAAAGAGTGACATAGTTTGTCTTAATTTGATAAGCTTTAACGCCATGATTAACAGTGATATGTCACATGCTTACACTTTAATCTCCAGTACACAGTGGGTTCTTCTGTTACCCCTAAGTCATGTCAACATTGTGCTGAAGGTCTAAACCAAAACAGAAAACTAGAAGACAAAATGGTCAGTGTTAATTGATGATATGGCTAGGAGACGATATGATTGTGCATGTTGAAGAGGGGATTATGAAAGGAGAACTTGAGGCTGCTGGAGCCTACCATACCACATTGTGAAAGTTTTCATCTGTAAGAAAAATGCAACAATTTGAGTGGCCTTTGTAGCTTCAAGATCTATACAGCAACAGTTGATACAACTGAAAGAAGCCCAAAGTCATCGTAGACGTAGACAGTATACACTTCTCTCTGTGACTGATAGATCAAACTAACAAAAGAATCAGTAAGAGAGGAACATAGGAACAGTGAGTGAAGTAACCCATTGGACTGAGTAAATATAGTGTGCATATCTCCCTTTGCTCTGTATCCTACTTTCTTCTTAGGCACAGCATTGGTGTGTTGTGGAAATCAGCCTTACACTGTTCTGTCTCAAAACCACAAAGGTGGTTCTAAAACAGACTAGTTTTAGAAAATCCCAAAATGCTATATCCAGAGTAGTGAAAATGTATAGGTTATAGCTACGTATAGCATGTCTGGGCAGTAAAGAAAGTAAAACATGAAAAGTATGTTATAAAGTTCAAATCTACACAAATCAAAAGGATGTCTTTTTCAGATTATTTGGGAAGGTATAGTCGTTCCTTACCTTGTTCCTGTGACCAAATACTTGACAAAGCAAAACAAAAGCAACAACAGAAAACACTTAAGGGAAAGAGGGTTTATTCTGGACATAGTCTGTCTTGGTAAGAAAGGTTTGGTAACGAGTGTGAAGTCTTTTCATTGCCTCTGTAGCCAGGAAGCAAGTGTGGCCAGAGTATAAAACTTCAAAGCCTGACCCTTCTGGGCCTCTTCCTCCAGCAAGACTCCACCTCCTAGGGATTTTTTTTAAATAAAATCTTTATTTTAAAAAGTTAGATTATCTAATCTCTGGGGTAAGGGTGGAAAGTTGAAATGGACACAGTGTATTCTTGAACCCTGGAGCTTTTGTATTTTGTTACCTGTGTTGTAACTATGTAGACACTTGCTTTGTTAAGCTGTTCACCTTTATGTGGCTTTTCAGAGGTTGTGGCATGCCACAACAAAAGTCCTGCATAAATGAAAACAAAACAGTAGACATCAATAAAAATATGAAACTGTGTAGGTTAGGTATTAAGAAATGGAAACAAAAATCAGAAGAGAGATTGTGGAAGTGTCATTACTTGTAATACTTCAGGAAATAGATTTAGCAAAACTGCTCCTAGGTAGTTCTTGAGCTATTTCTAGGCAATGCGGCATTTCAGCAAGCAGAGGAAAGTTTTGGGCTCCTTGAAAGCATGAGAAGAAAGTTGTGTGGCATGTATGACAAAACTATCTTCAACGTAACTGGAAGTTACACCTATAGTCCCAGCACTCCCAGCAAAGACAGATATCTAATCCCTCCTCCCTCTTCCCTCTCTCTCCTTCCCTTCCCACTTACTTGATCTGAATTTATTTTACCAAAGAAATTTTAAAAGTAGAAAACTTAGAAGTTGACAGTAAATGATGGTACTGGGGAGAATGGAAAATGGAGGAGGGGTTCAGAAGGAAAGGTTAATAAAATGAATGATGCCAGCACACCTTTAATCCCAGCACAGTGAGGCAGGCAGATCTCTGTAAATTGGAAGCCAGCCTGTGTACAAAGTAAGTTTCAGGTCAGCCAAAGCTTATACGGAGAAACCCTGTCTCTAAAAACCAAAATAAATAAAATTGGTGACAAGGAAGTACTGATAGGACTCTTGCTCCCTGAAAGGGGCAGTATATACCAGTTGCCGTGACACCCATAGGATGCCAGATGAGAAAAGCATCTGTAGATTGTCAATGTTGAGGTTATTTTATTTTTTAGACAAACCTTTGCTGTTTAATCCAATTTGGATGTGATTGTGGTGATATCTTGCTTGTACAAATAAAGCCTGTCTGAAGGTCAGAGAATGGAGCTTATCACTAGCTAACCATAAAGGTCTGGAGGTCTGTACAGATAAACAGGAAGTGAAGTAGCTGTGCGGAAACAGGATATAAGCAGGGAGAAACAGAAATTGTGCTCTTGTCTGCTGAGACGCTAAAGAGGTAAGGTGTGGCGGTGGTTTGCTCCTCTCTGATTGCTCAGTATTTTCCTCTATATCTGACTTCGGGTTTTATTACTTAGACCAATTAAGAATTCTATTTACATGTGATCTCTCGATTTTCCTACCTTAGCTTCCTGAGTGCTAGGATAGCAGGTGTATGCCATCACACCTGGCTTGCCTTAATTTTCTCAAAGTCTCACAAATGATTCTGATGTGCTGTCAAGTATAAAGTCCAATATGCCCAGTTGTGGTGCCTATGAACCACAAAAAAAAAAAAAGGCCAGCATCATACCATCACCCTACGGGTGCAAAAACAGCACACATACCTTGGCAGTAACCAAAAGCTCTCTAATTGAACTTAGGATCTGCTCAACAAGAGAGAAAGCATGTTTGGTACTAGAAACCTAGCCAGTTACCCAAGGCTAGTTAAGTTGTGGATCTTTGAAGATAAACTACAACCACTACTCTACTAAAACAACATAATCCCTAACTACATTATAAATATTTGTCCATATACTCACATATCAGTGTAGTTCTCACCATCATCAAAGAAACATCTTTTTGCAATAAACAGAAACCACTACAGAAAATGACAGCTAATCAAAATGCTGAATTGTGGAACCCAATCCCAAGGGATGCATCTACAAAATAATTCCTGAAAGTAGGGCTTTAGGGTACATTGCAGAAGTAGGGGTGGAAAGATTGTACTTGATGAGAGTCAGCTGTGAGAGTTGTGACTGCTAGTAATGTCAGAAGCTACCCCTATAAATTCTCAGCAACGTGCCTGCCCTCATGAGCATGAACTAAACAAGGACATCAACAGTAGGCATGGTGCAGTGGATGGGAGGAAACTCACAAGGCTTCAACCCTATACAACTCCAGGCAACTAAGGAATGCTGAGAGTGGAAGAAACAGTCTTCCCCAGGGAAGAGCACACTAAGTGGTCATTCAATACTAAATGGTCAGCACCGGAGACATACTACAAGTAACATACAGACCAAGCAGACTGTATTAAAAATGTATGTGCATATTTATTTGTGTGTGTATGTGTGCGTGCATGTAGCAACAAATGATTTAAAAATGCCATCAATTTGAAAGCTAAAGGAGGGGTATATGGGAGGGCTTGGAGGGAGGAAATGTTATAAATATATTGTAATCTCAAAAAATAAAAGATTCTCTTAGGCCAGTATGTTTTTAAGATCTCAACATGCCTACAAAACTCCTAGTATTCTTTGAAGTGGGCCTGAGAGTCTGTACAAGCCACCCCATGATGCTCACATTCTATGACCACATTTTGAGGACCCAGAGGTGAAAGAAATCAAATATACTTTGAACCTTGAGCTTGTGAAACAAAGCATATGTATTTCCTGGCAACGTGGGACTCATAGAGCTTCTGCCGTTGTGAGATGAGAGAACAAACACACAACAGCCCAGCAGGACACAGTGAGATTCCTTAGGGGTCACTAGTGGAGACAGCATGGCCCCAACCACATTTTGACCCTGGAAAATATTTCCACAGTGTTCCAGCTGTTTTCCCCACCAGATTATGCCTTCTAGTTAGTCTTGATTCTTGTTCCCATCAAAAATATTTGAGGTGAAGGAGTAAATTTAGCCAAGACCAACAAAATCTCTGAAGGCTTCACCACTGTTCTCTCGGTCCCCTGTTTCCATAACACGTGGCTGGGTCTTGCTTAACCTACCGTGATCAGCTGAGTGGTCATGGTGAGAAGCCAGAGTGTTTTCTAAATAAGCTTATTTCTGCATCTGTTTGAACTGACCTGAAAAATGTATTTGTTCCATTTGGGCCTTTCTGAGCAAACAATGTCCACTTTGTGTTGTGTACACCAACTAATTATTTCAGATTCCACAGCATCAATTCACAGAAAATGATCCAGGTTACTTACACTCTTGACCCAGTTGTCCTTTGGAGGTGGGTATATGCACAAAGGAGCACACTATGCTGAATTTATCTTAGTTGAAGTCTTAGGAAGCCCTGAGTTTTTATCATTATATGTTAATAAAAATAGACACTTATTGTAGCATTTTCCCCACATTGTTTTTAGATTAATGCCTCTTTGCTTTCAGACCTCATGCTTGTTTGATTTTCTTTTCTCATCTTTGTCAGTCTCACAGCAGAAACAGAGCAGGAAACAGCCAGAGCCTGTAGCTGTCATCCTACAGTTCTGGCCAGCAGTTTCTTGATATCCTAGGGGATGTCTGCCTCTTGTTAAATTTGTTACATAATCTAAACTGCTTGTGAGTGTTCAGTGAAGAGTCAGGACTGCCCCCCCATTTTAAAAGTGCAAAATGTAGACTAAAAGTATGCATTTCCCCCCAAATTCTGTCAATAACAAATACAACTATTATGTAAGTGAATTCTATCTATTCTGTCACTGTCTGCACATACATGTGTCATATGAAGATTAAATTAAGCAATTCACTACAAATAACCAGAGGAAAATCTAGAAAGAATAATAGGATCTCACAATGAAACAAGCAGGTCCCAGACTGCCTCAAACTTGGAATGATCCTTATTCCTTTGCCCTGCTGAGTGCTGGGATTACAAGAACTCCATCACACTCAACCTTTCTTTGTTCTTTGTATTGGTGATGAATTTTTAACTATTTTCCTTCAGCAGACTATGTAAGAATATGAGCAACTCAATTCTAAAGTAAATATGAGAGTACTGATGTACAAATACATGATTATTCATATATGTGAGTTTATAACCACTGCATGAATCACCTGTAAGAGGTTTGGGTATGTTTCATTTCTTCCCGTGGAAATACTTGTTTTAATACATATCTACCAGAACACAAGATAGCAGCATTTTTCATAGCAGCATGAAACTGTAAGTAACATATATATATATATATATATATTATATCAACAGCAAAGTATTTAAGTAATTTATAATTGTATAAGTATGGACAAAAAAAGAAGAAAATACCCTAAAACTATAGCTATAATACCAATGTAACTGTGAGACAGAAGCCAGTTGCCAAAGAAAAACCACTATTTTTCCATAATATGAAGTTTGAACATAGATAAAATTAAGCAGTTTTCAGGGATTTGTGCTTAGTGGAGATACAGAAAAATAGGAAAGGGTTTGTAGAGAGGTCACTTTCAGGGAAAGGTCTGGTATCTGAAAAATAAAAGGCAGGACAGGAAGGGGATCATCCTTAGGTTGAGTCATCTTGCCTTTATTTAGAAATTAGTATACACCTAGTGGTAACGGTGTGGGTATGTGAAGACAAGTTGAGGGTACATTGTGGTCCTGGCATGAGAGGAGGCTTAGCCAGGAAGAAGGGCACTCCTCTATCCTTCCCGCATAACAGAAGGAAAAAAGAAGGGAATGCTTTGTTTCTGAGTACATTTGAGAGTAGGCTCATTGTAATTTTGACCTAGAAGTCACTGCCACCCTATTCCTTTGCAAAAGGTAAAGGCATAAAAGGAGTGATGAACAGAGGCTAAAACGTAGTGTACATATTTATATACAGAATTGGTGACCTGTAAACCTAAGAGGTTTTAAAGGTTGTTAGTAGACCTTGAGGGTGTTTGTAAGCAAGGGAAAGTGGAGGAGGAGATCTATAAACACCATCAAGAGAAAGGTGACCGTTAGGGAGTGCCTGAAGCCCAAGAACCTACACTGAAGATGAGAAAGAAAAGTGAACTTCAGAGAGGAGAGAGTGTCCCCTTAGTGATCTGTATAATTCTTGAGGAACTTTGTTAAGCAAGCAGTGGGATAAGAGATTTGGGAAAGAAAGATTTGAGGCACACAGAGATAATGCGACCCAGAGCCACAGGTCAGCACCTCAACCAGAGATGATTGATTAAAGACCCAGGGCCCTGCTGACATCTGCACCCATGCTTGACATGTATGCAGCCACAGCCTTGTGAAACGATGCCAGAAGCTCCTAACAGCGCCCAAGGATCCAGAGCTCTTGGGGTTTGTACTGCACGGGAATCAAAAACAGAAGGAGTGGGGGAAATGTGGGTAGGATAAAGATGTGTAAACTGATCAACTACCTGTGAGGTCCAGGCAGAGAGGGGAACTTTGTAAAAACAGGGAGGGCCAAGTCAGGGTTTGGTGAGACCACAGAATCTGGAGCCCATGGGACAGAAAGGCAGAATGGGTGACCTTCCTGCCAGAGAATGAGGAGCTGTAGCTCTGGAGAAGCCTGAGATGCCCTTGGTCAGTACCCAAGGAGGGAGCAGAGGCAAGAAGAAAGTCACATACTTTCCTGAGGAAACAGCACAACATGCAGCATACAGCTTTGTCCCACACACCTGCCTACAGTCTAAGCATAGACGGGGGGGGGGCTGCATAGCAGGCATTATCATTGAGCTTCCAAGTCAGGACTGCCTAGAGGAAGTTGTACAATGATGTTCCATGCCTTTCCAGTCCCCACACAGAAACCATCAGCCACAGTGGCTAAATGGTTGTCATAAGAGACAGTAAATTCCAGGCTGTTCACAAGAATAGGCTTACCTGCAAGTTTCTGTTATTGAGGAACCTTAACACTTGGCAAATTAAATTCCACATGGAAATGCAAAGTACACTAGTTACTATAATGAGGCTGCCCTGGGCATAATATCAAAATCCTGGAGACTTTAAGCCTGTGAGCAGTTTCTGAAAAGGTCATAGTACCTAGTGTGAGACATATGACCCTGAAAGTACAGGAGGAGGAGGAGATTCTTTTAAAATTTTTTAATATCTAAAAATACATGAGAAAAACAATAGCTTACATACATGGTAGTATCATAAAGTTTCATTTTTACTTTTAAATGTGTATATGTTTGTTCCTGAGTGGCAGGAGCCCTCAGAATTCAGAAGAGGGTATCAGATCTGTTAAAGGAATTACAGATAGTTGTGAACCACCATGTGGGTGCTAGGAATTGAACCTGGGTCCTCTAAGTGTACTTAATCACTGAGCCAGCTCTTGGTGCCCCAAGCCCGGCAGAGCTGCATTTGTTCTGAAAAGTGAATTGTATGTGTCCCTTCTGGGCTGTGGCTGATATGTCCTATTCATCCTTAGAAGGTAGGTTTTTCACCTGCAGCAAAATGCTGTGTATTTTTATACTTACAAGTTAAACTCTGTTTTCAAGAACCCAGGCATGCAAGGGTCAAATTCCTCAGGACTCAATTTAAAAAATCCTCAAAGCTTTGCAAACAAAGCTAAGGAGTTTGGACTTTATCTTGTGGGGAACTGGAACCTCTAGATGGTAGTTAGGTAACAATGGAAATCACCAAGATGAGCAAATGATTGAAAGCTACATGGCCTTCTTATTAATAAGGTAAGAATATAGAATCCCAGGATGCACTTAGTGGCCCACACCCATACACTCAAGCCATGCCCCCCTCTTCTCCTCTCTTTAGGAAAATGCATAACCTGAACTTCAGGCCTTTGTGTCCTGATTGTCATAGATGCAGTGAAGGTCAAGTCTGAAGAAAGGGTTCTCCCATAAGCCAGAGTAGGCTCCTCTGAGCACTAAAGCTTGTCTGAAAACTGCTTCTGGGACACCAAGCACTCCAAAGAGAAACACCTCAAAGAGCTGAGCTCACTTTACTGCCTAATCCTCTATGGAGCTCTGAGTGACCAATTGGGGCATGTAGAGGAATTTTGAGAACTTGTTTTATTAAATACAGTCCTTACTGAGGACTAAGTTATTGTTGAAAATCATCATTTCCAATTATTTACTATTCTTTACTATGAGCTAAGCTCTTGTGGCTACCTATGTCACTGTACATACATGGTGAGAATACACCATAATGGTGTGCCACTGAATGTCCTCTCCCCAACCCCAGTGACATGTTGGAAGCTCAAAATAGCCTAAAGTTGAGGTATTTGCACAGAAATTACAAACAGACAAGCGTTTTTTCTGCAAAAAATTATATACATTTGTCACTCTTCCATTAATGTCCACACACTGCATTACTCTCTCCATGTAGAGGTCCCCCACCACCACGCTCTTTGTGATTGTAGCAGCCTGTTGCCCAATGGAACATCTCAGATTAGACTTGTCAAATGCATTTTTGGGGTGGCATGGTATCTGACTACTTTATTTGCATTTACTCAGCCTGGGTGATTCTTTATGCTACACACACACACACACACACACACACACACACACACACACACACACAAACACACACACACACACACCACAGAGAGACAAAGACAGGGATTCTCACTTACTGAGCCTCATATTGGGCTGGCTTCCCAAGGCAGCTAAGACTAGTCTGGTCTCTAGAGTAAGGACTAAAAGAAGGGCATTGCCACCATTGAACCAACAAATTCCGTGAGGCCGGTAACTGTTCTTCTGGGTATCTTCCTGAAGTGCCCAGTTCCTAAATGTCACTATGTGAGTAAGAATCCCATAGAAAAACTAATTTGTGATACTCAAAACATAAGTACATAGCTGGTGGCAGCAACAGCTGTTTGTCCAAACTGTTCACCACCTCTCCTGTAGTTAGACCCCTTACCAGGACTGCTGGGGCTGGAGATGGCTCACTGGGTAAAGGGTCTGCGTGTAGGAATGAGGATTTGAGTTTCAATCTCCAGCACCCACATAAAAAGCCAGAGACAGTGGCACATGACTATTTCTCCAAATACTGAAGAGAGAGGGCAAATGTGGAGACAGGAGGATTCCTGAAGTGCATTAACCAGCCAGCCTAGCAGACTCCTTGAGATCCAGGATCAGTGAATGACGGTCTCTAGGCAGTAACTCATTCACTGCTGAGATTAGCTTTGCTAAGGTGTTGACTGCTCAGGAATATTTTCATGACCTTGGACTCGATAAGGAAGAAGTTGGGCTTTTTGTTGTTGTTGTTTTTGGTTTTTCTTTGTTTGTTTCGGAGACAGGGTCTGTATGTAGTCCTGGACTCACCATGTTAAACCAGGCTGGTCTTGAACTCACAGATCCTCCTGTCTCTCAAGTGCTAGGATTAAAGGTATGCACCACACTCCTGGCAGAAAAAGACTGTAAAGTAACACATCAGCAAAAAATGATCATGAAAACTTTTTTTAAAAGATGGCTAGATTTGTTTGTTTTTTAATATTTATATTATGTGCATATGTGTCTGTGTGTATATACATGCAGATGCATATAGGTGCCCTCAAACAACAACAGAAGGTATTGGAGCCCCTAGAGCTGGAGCTACAGATGGTAGTGAGCTAGCCATGTGGGTGCTGGAAACTGGACTCCAGTCCTCCAGCCTACTTGTTTATTTTTTAGATAGGGTCTCCTATAGCAGGCTGACCTTGACTTAGCCATGTAGCCAAGGATGACCTTGAGCTTCTATCCTTCCTGCCTCTACCTCCCAAGTGCTAGGATTACAGGTGTACATCCCCATACATAACCGTTTATGGAGAGCTAAGAACAGAGCCCAGGGTCTCATGCATGTTAGGCAAGCACTCTACAAACTGAGCTACATACATCTCCAGCCCAAACTGGACTTTCTTGAAGTTAAGAATTCTCTTTGTGAGAAGATACTTATGAAACTGTTGGTATATAGAGCAGATATAGGGTCCATAGTCAAAGTAGGGAAACAAATGCAAATCAGTAGAAAAAGACAACCCAGTAAAAACTGACCAAAGGCCCAGGCAGACATTTCAGAACCCTGGGTCTCTTTTGATGGCCCAGTGAAGACATGGAAAGGTTGCAGACTTGTCAGTTGTCAGGAAAATCAAAAGGCAAACTGAACCATCAGTGCACAGTCATAATTCTAGACAGAACTTTAAGAACAGAATGGCAGGGCCAGTGAGACGGTAAGATCACTTGCCTGTCCCCCGCAAATTGTTCTCCAGCCTCCACTCACTCGTGCTGTGGCACCTGCCCCCAATAAATACCTGTTTTTGTTTTTTGAACAAATGTCGAGTGATAGCGAGGTTGCAGAGCAGCTGAGGCTAATGAGACTGTGAACTGGTATTTCCTAATGCTGTCCGTAGTCCCAAAGTTCTCTACAGTGAGTACATCCATCAGAGGAATATGCTAGAACAGTAGCCACAAACTGGAACAACACAAATGTTCATCAGCAGCAGAAGTGTGTGTGTGTGGGGGGGGGGGGGAGAATCTATAATCTGAAGCCTAAGTAGCAGAGTTCCTTCTGCTGTACTGTGACTGCCTTATTCTTACTGTTTTTAAGGTTAAAAGTTCTAGGATAGGTAGTTTAAGCTTGTTGGGGTGGGGGTGGGGGGGAGCAGGGATTTGGTTTTGTTTTCTATTACAGATGAAAGGTGTTAAATGACTTGCCCAAGTCACAGAGCTTAGCCAGTGGTGGAGTAGAGACAAACAGACCCGAGGTCACTGCACTAAACTTTGTGGAGTCGGGTTCAACCACGTTTCCTTGTTGGACCGGCAAAAGCATGAACAGTCTTAGGTTACCACCTAGCTCCCATAGGCCTCACAGCAGTTGTTCAAAACCTGATTCTGCCACCCTGCCGGTGTAGGGAAAGGCAAGTAGATGGAGAAGTTTAGGTCTCCCGTGTGAGCCAGGATCAAACTGAGGGTCTCACAAGTGTCAGGGCAGTGCTCTGCCACTGAGCCTCCACACAGGACCTCTGCAAAAGTCATCTACCCTCTGGAATGCCCTGGGTCCCTGTCTATCTGGTGCTGGGACTTACCCCTTTAAATTGTCCCTGCATCTCCGATTTAGGTGAACTAGGTGGTATGAACCAAATGAAACTGCCCCAGTAGGTCATAAGAAGCCAAGAACAAGTCATCCCGCAGCATTTAAATGTTCCCGCCATCTGCCATCTGAATGTCAGCTCTGGCGTGAGAGTGCTGTGTTTCCCTGTTGCACAGCAGTGCCTGGCATATAGCATTGCCATCGATGAATCAGTAAGAGGTTGAGGAAATGTGATCCTTTCCCCACGCTCTGAAGTCCACACCCGGTGCCAAGGAGGGGCGCCTTCCCCGGCGGGGTGGGGCTCGCCATTCCCCGCTTACCGGCCTCGCCCCTCTAGCGCGTGTTAATGAGATTAGCAATTAAAAGGCGGGCGAGCAGCGGCCAGAGACCAGGCCCTGACCGACAGCGAGCGCGCGGGACATGGAGAAGGCACGGCCTCAGTGGGGTAACCCGCTGCAGTTCATATTCGCCTGCATCTCCTACGCTGTGGGCTTGGGCAACGTATGGCGCTTCCCCTACCTGTGCCAGATGTACGGCGGAGGTGAGTGCCGACACGAAGGACTCCGCGGGTGCCTGGAGGCCGGTGGTGGTAGCGTTCAATCCCGCGCGCCCCAGCTCGGGGTGGCATTCTGTCCCCGAGCACCCCAGCTCAGGAAAGTGCTTGGTCCCACGGCTTCAAGGCGCAGGGACTTTCGCCCTAAGATACTGAGCCTAGCGGTCCTGAGTGGAGCAGGTGTCAGGCAGTGGCAGGGAACCTGTTGTCCCGTGGCAGGACAGGTGTGTCACCCCTCTACTGAGGTGTAAAAGTGAGCAGTAAATTGTTTAACAGGAACTTGCCATGCAACGTGCAGATCCAAAATTTAAGTCCCCGACCACAAGTTGAAACACAAACCAAAAGGATCGTGAGTTACTTCTTTAATTTTTATTAATAAAAAGATTGGCTTGTGTATTGTGGAGACTTGGTTTGGGCTTGGAATCATAGAAAGCAGGAAAAACAAATAAATCCATACCCGGATAATTTGTTTCTTGGTTCTACTGTTTTGTTTTTGTAATATTTCCTGTGATGGGAGTTGGAGGGGTAAGAGGTGGGACAGACAGCCGCACCCTCACCCTGCATTCCCTTAGTGGAACAAAGAGTGGGGAACTCCTGGGACTGAGACCGGGACCTTCCAAAGGCCAAGTACTTTTTTGGAGTCAGTATGACATGAAGGAAGAAGTCTCAGCATATATGTTAAAAAAATTCCTCTTCAATTCCATTTTCTAAAACCTCGTCTTAAAGTCAGCGTACTGAGGCAGAAAATACGTGGTCACCGTCTTTTAATAAGGTCAAAACGTTAAAAACTTTTTAAGCCCTTCAGAAAAGGGATTGGCTCAATAAATTGTGGAACATTCACCTAATGGCACCCTTGACAGCCATAATGGTAAAATTTTAATAAGTTTTTCTCGTACTATTTTATCATATGTTAAGTGGAGGGAGAGGAAGTCAGATTCAAAGCTGTAACATTTTAAAGCAGCCGTGCCTAAAACCGTGCATAGAAAGGAGAACTAAGAAAAATATTCTCAAGTGTTTAGAGTAGTTCTCTGGGCGGTCCTTGTTTACCTAATAGCATGTGTGTGTGCACGTGGGGGATTAATCAGCACCCTCAGAACAGTGAAAAATGTTAAATTAATGTGCTACAAAATTTAGCCTGTTTAAGAAATCTAACTTTCCCTCCTCCTATAACTCTAGCCAGATCAAAATCAATTCAACAAAAGGTTAATTTATAGATTTTTTTAAAGTGCATTTTTAATTCTCTGGCTCCTTTATTATAATTTGAAGTGTTCAAATGCTTCATATATAGAGGACATATGCCATCACATGCTTCTAATGTTTCATAATTGGCTTTGGGAAGAATGATTTTCAGAAGCCGATTTTTCACATCTTTAGTACACCTGCCTGGGTTCATAGTTCCCAGCCACCAGGCCAGGTAAACCACACTGTCACATTACTGCTTAATTTCTTGTTTATAATGGCACCATCACCTGAGCAGTCTTCAGGTGGGTACAAGTGATGCTAAATTGTTTTGAAGTTGAATATATATATATATATATATATATATATATATATATATATATGGGAAGACCTTCAAGATACTGGAAGAAGAAAGCAAAAGAAATTATAGGTCTGGTACAGTGGATGTTTTGCTGGAACTGAGGGTGGAGTAGATGAATGGATTAGTGTGGAGCAGGTGAGAGGGGGTAATTATAGGTTAGTTAGATAACAAATTCATCCAGAATAAAAACTAAACTGTTTGCCCTAGCACAGTAGACATTTGACCATCTCTTGACTGATATTTCCACTTCATCCTATGCAATTCATCTTCAGTCCAATCCCTAAGCTCTTCCCTGCCTCAACTACCCACAAGTTGGGTATCCAGCTACCTAGTATGTAGCTCCTTCTCCCTGCCTTGGCTGGTCTTTACTTGGAGAACTTCCTTGTTACCCTCCTCTGCCTGTCTTTCTGGCTCTCCTTGCCTGCTAAATCAAATGAGCACTTGGTCATGAACACTGGGAGCTTTAGAATTTTTATCTCACGGTGCTCATCCAATCCCCCAGTGCAGTGCAGCCAGAGGAAGTACCCCATAAAAACTTGCTGAATGAATAAGCAAGACCTGCAATGAAAAGCTATAAATTCAGGCTGAGAAGATGGCTCGGTGGATTAAAGCACTTGGGGTGCAATCATGAGGATCAAAGTTTGGATACCCAGAACCTAGGTAAACATCTGGCAGATGTAAGAGTCTACTCAGGAAGCAGAAACAATATTCTTAGAGCAAAGAGGGGATCATGGTAGCCTAAAGGGAAAGGGTATAAACTGCCAAAAAAAAAAAAAAACCTTCTGAAATCAGATTGTACCTGCTCCCTTCAGCTAGGCCTGAACAAAGAATGTTAATTCTAAGGATTATGTTCCAAGTGTCCCTCTTCTCTGCATGACTCTGCCAATCCAACCCCTACACCAAAAACAAAAAAACAAAACCAGCAAGGATGATGAAGGAACGTTACAAAATCCCATTTTCAAAAAAAGTCAGCAGACCAAAGTCCAAGGCGTTAATCACTTCCAGGCTGCACATGTGCTGAATACAAATGTGTGAAAACATACAGGCAAGAGCAGCTTTCATAAATGTGTGTGTGCACAATGAATCTACCTTCCGATGAGATCCTTGGGTTCAGCAAACAGGGTACTGCTGTGTTAGTTACAAAGATAAGTAACTGTGTGCTTTTTTAAATAAAAAATAGTAACTGTTATTATCTCTGGGTAGGCTATTGTGTGAGTAGGAATTCTGGACAATCGAGAAATACATGAAGAATAAAATACAAAATCAGGGTCTAGAGATGAGGTTTAGTGCTAAGACATTCACGTAGCATGAATGAGGCCTTAGGTTGAATCCTTAGTACCCACACAAAAAATAACAAATAACAACAACAAAAAACCCTGAAATTCCACTACCCAGAGATAATAACAGTTACTATTTTTTATTTAAAAAATCATTTGATGTTTTGCTCTTAAAATTAACCTAGCCTAGGGGCCAGCAAAATGGCTCAGTAAGTAAAGACTCTTGCTTCCAAATCTGATGACTTGAGTTCAATCCCCAGAAGCACATGAGAGAGAGAGAACCGACTCCTGCACCCTGTCCTCTGACCTTTGCATTTGACTTCTGTACGTATGACTTGGCATATGTGAGAAAACACCTAGTCAGGCACAATGACTAATAGTACTCAGGTAGCTGAGGCAGAGAGATTTCTATGGTATGTAATGAAATATCCTGCCTAAAAAAAAAAAAAAAAGAAGGAAAGAAAGGCAGAAACAATAAAACGGGGGGGGGGACTTTTGTAATCATTTCAAAGTCATATATTCTTTAAAAATATAAACTTAAATGGGTCTATAGCATTCCATTTACAGAGGTAGCAACATACTTAACCATTTTCCAGTTGTGGAATCTAATTGCTTTAAAGTTTGACACTTTATTATCAAATAGTTATAAACTTCTAGTGGAAGAGTGAGATCCATTTATAATCATTATCAGACTATACTATATATATATATATTATATATAATTATAAATATTATTGTCATTATTATTAAGGCAGGGTTTCTCTGTGTAGCCTTGGCTGTCCTGGAACTCACTCTATAGACCAGGCTGGCCTCAAACTCAGATCCGCCTGCCTCTGCCTCCAGAGTGCTGGGATTAAAGGTGGGTACCACTACCTACTGGCTATTGGCTGTCTTATGTTCTTGCTGCTTGATTGTTACATTTTGATCTCTTATAATATAAAATATATTTGCTTTTTCTCTCTCAAATTATTGCAGGTTTTAAGTTCTGATTTCACTCTACCAATAATTAATTCAGATTTTTGAAAAAATGTTTATTTCCTTCATCAGTATCACGAATGAAATATTATCTTTGACATCACCCCCATGGAGCTGAAACTTTTAACACACCAGCATTCCATTTTATGTTGTTGTAACTGGGTAGCACAGAGTGAGTGTTTACAAAGCATAGACGTGTATTTAGCTCATAAACCTGAAGGCTGAACAGTCTGAGAGTGTGGTGCCTATATAGGCTGCCTTTCCCATTGATGCAACTGATACCTGACAAAGGCAACTTCAGGAAAGAAGAATTTGGCTCACAACTTTAGGGAACAAAGCATCCTGGCAAGGAAGTAATGGCAGCAGGATCGTCTGTTTGCATGTCTATGCACACACACACACACTGGTGTGTGGGTACATGTTCACATGTTATCTATACACATGTGCACAGAGGTCAACATTGTGTCTTACTCGACCACTCTCTACCTTATTTTTAAAATTTGAAAACATTTATTTTTATTTTATGTCTATGAGAGTTTTGTCTACATGTGTATCTGCATACCATGTACAAGCCTGGTGCCCATGGAAGACAGAGAGTGTGTCGGATCCCCTGGAACGGGAGTTACAGATGGTTATTAGCTACCATGTAGGTGCTGGGAATTGAACCCATGTCGTCTGCAAGAGCCACAAGTGCTCTTAGCCACTGAGTCATATCTCCAGCCCTTTTGAGACTAAACTCACCAATTCTGCTAGACTGGCTGGCCATCAGGCCCCAAGGACTTATTGTTAGGATAAAGCTTGAGGGGGGACCTTGGGTGGGGGACCATGGTGGATTCCATGGCAGGCAAGGCTGACCGACGCAGAGGGACAATCAAGCCAGGCAGACATCGAGCTTAAGTGAGTTTTATTAGAAAGGGGAGGGAAGGGGGAAGGAAAGAGAAAAGAGGTAAAGAGACACAGAGACAGAGAGAGGGGGCAGAAGAGAAGAGGGAGACAGGACAAGTCCTGTCTGCCCCAGGGAAACAGCGGGAAGAGAGCTGGAAAAGATGCAGAAAGAGAAGCGAGCAGAGATGGAGAAGAACCCGAAAGAGAGTGTAAGTGGGCAGGTTCTGCCTTCTAAAGGCGTCCTTTGCACCTGTGTGCAGACTGGTACTCATGGAACCCTGGGTTGACCAGAGTATTACCTGAGTGCATTCTGCCTGGTGACAGGGGCAGCTCAGCATAATGCCTGAATACCAACACTTGCTGTCTCTGACTCCTCGGTGCCGGGATGGAAGGCATAACCATTTTTTTTTTCTGTGAGTGTTGGGAATCAAAACTCAGGTCTTTACATTTGTAGGGCAAGCCTTTTACAGACGGAACAGTCTTCCCAATCCTTCATTGCCCTTTTTATTCAGTCCAGAGCACTATCCCATTGAATGGAACCACCCACATTTAAGGTGAGTCTTCCCTTTTCAATTAAATTGCCTGGAAATGTCCTCACTGACAGATCCAGAGGTGAGTTCCTACTGTGGTTCTAAATCTAGTTAACAGTGAAGATTGCTCATCAGAGTGCTAGAATCTGCTCTGCATTATCCGTGTTATAACACGACAAAGACCACCCACGCTGAAACAGAGCAGCCTAGAGAAATCTTTACTCCAAAGTCACTCCCCAAACCCAACCATCTCTCATAGGTCCCACCTACACATGCCATTACCATGTGAATTAGCTTGAGGAACACCTTCAAATCACAACATGCTTTTACGTTACATCTTTCCCCTTTCCTTACCCCATTCTACAAAGCCCATCTTTAAAATATAATCTGGGATTTCATATACGTGACAATGATTATTTTACTATCAACATCACGTTTCCCTACTCATGGATTCCTTTTGTCTTTTACAGTATTTTTTTCCAGTGAAACCAACAGCATTATTTTTTTACCCTTCATTGTTTTGCTTACTTATTTACTATTGATGACTTACTTTATAACACAACTCCATCCTTGAGTTCTTTCCTCTGATCCCACGCTGAAGCTCATCAACAAGTAATTCTTTCAGGAACAGAAAATAAAAGACTCAGTGTCTGAGACTATCTTTCCTTTATAGCACCATGAATGGGTTGCAGTTTCCTTTGCTCAAAATTTACAGATTTTTTCTATTGTTTTCAGATATTTAATTCTGTGATGGAGAATTCTGTGGCTAATTTTATTAATTCATAGGTGCCCTACGCACTTAAAGTATCACAGAAATATATGTGATGTTCAATAATTCAGAAATTGTCTTACAAATCTCATTATTGCACATGTTCCAACTGTTGTATCTGTAGTGCTCTGTCCCCCTCAGTACTAGATAAAGGGTTCAACCTTGCTGGCCACGCCTTCTCTCTGTTCTTGTAATGTCCATCTCTGGATTCTTTTTCTGTGAGCTTAACTTATCATTGTGACTATGCTGTACTTTTTGCTCCACTGGGCTTTAAGTTCAACAATCATATTTTTCATCTTTAAGAAACATGTTTTCTTATGCACTGTTCATCTTCATTGCTTGACGCTATCTGATTAACACAATTCCCCTATGCTTCTTTTCTTTCCCACAGCAAGTTTATTTCAGAGGAAGACATTTGTTCTAGCATGCTAAAGTTTTTTGTTGCTGTTGTTGATCTACAGTGTCTTATCATAGGTTCAAGGGACACTTATCATTGCCCATCTTTATGGATAGACTTTCCCCTGTCTTATCTAATGCACACACAAGTAAAGTCAAAGGAAGTTAAGATAGTTCTGTGTGAATTCTTAGATTGCTTTTTAAAAATCTATTTATTTTGTGTAGCGGACAGAGGACAGTTTTCGAGAGTCAGCTCTCCCCTCCCAACCTGTGTGTCCCAGGAATCAAACTCAGGTCATCAGGCTTGGTGGAGAGCACCTTCACCTGCTAGACCATCTTACTGGGCCCTGTGTGAACTTTTAGATGCTTTGTTCTTAGCAACATGAGTGACTTTCAAGACACTTCCATCATTATCCTCCAGCAATACCTTTATTGCCTACCCTCCTAAATAGAACCACTCCTGTAGAACCATTATCACCAACAGTTTGTGAAGGGCCTGCTCCTTGGCAAAGCTAAATGGCAGTGGTAAGCCGCATAGAGTCTTCCTCTGTCCTCAGTGGGTGGCTTAGAAGTGTGGGGGTAGCATAGGTGTAAATAGTATGGGGACAATTGCCTCAAGAGCAGGAACTATCAGACCAAAGATGAAGAAGACTCCACCTTAGTATTTGAAGTTGGGGGGACGTGGAATGCCATGTGTAAAAGGTCCGGGAAGACCTGAAAGATACTCACCTGCAGACATCCTGGGCTCCAGCTTTGCCCAGTGCCGTGTGAGGCTGAGTAAGGGACGAAGGCTTCCTCAGTGGTGGGGATAGAGATACCAGGAGAAAATGGCGGTTCCTGCACTTTCTCATAGCTTATTACTCAAAAAGTAAGTGGTACTTTCTCATAGCTTATAACTCAAAAAGTAAGTGGTACAGATTAGAAGGCAGAGAGGGAGGGCTCTAAGGAAGCCAAATGTGTGCAGAAAATGGACAGGGGGAGACAGAAGTAAAGGTGCTAAGGTCTCCTAGGGAGGGAACAGTGGCCACAGAGGGAAAAAGAAGTCCTTGGAGATCAAGGAGGGAGTGTAAGTTTTATCTCAAGTGTAAGGAGTAAGAAAAGAGGGTTTGACCAGGTTAGAGGCTGAGGGCTAAAGCAGGCAGAGTGCCAGTTTCTGACAGAGCCAGGAAAACACTTACAAACCGGGAGCCGGAAGACCAGCGTGGAGGTGTAATGGTGCGTGGTACAATGCAGGTAGAGATACATTGGCAGGTTTCAGGGAACCTAAGGAATAAAAACCATGCCACTTCCTCCCAGCCATCCTCCAACTAAGTGTTCCATCCACCTGAGCTAACATAGACATTCAGGTGCCAGGGGTGCTAACAAAAAAATGCTCACATATGCTCTAGTTACCCGTTGTGAGTGACAACAGCTTGAAAATGACAGCATCGAAAATGATAGAGAATGTTACAGTCTGATCCATGCAGCTGTCACTGGATTAGGTAAGAAATATTGGTTCGTGTAAAACGACCACACAATAGAACAGGAATCAGATTCTCTGAGTCTAACGCAGTGGCCAAGCCTGCCAGTAATGCAGCATTTGGGAGGCTGAGGCAGGAAGAGTGCCAGCCTGAGCCATGTAATGAGACCATGTTCTAAAACAAAAACAAGCAAGACGTATCCCCCTCCAAATTACTTTATTGCTTCAAAGGAAAGAGTTAAGTTTTAGCAGAGAAATCTAGCAGAAGACACCACCTAAGCCACGTGAACAAAGTTGACGTTGCCAAGAAGGGGCAAATGGACACCTTGTACCTCTGGAGGAGGACATCAGGTTACTGTAGTGTTTCTGCCAGAACCTCAAATGAGAGACATTCCACAAAATAACTCGCTGGTAAACTTCTAAAGTGGGGGAAGAAAACACCCTTAAGGAAACATTAAGGCCAGATCTGAAGATCTGACTGTGTGCTGGATCCTACTCTGGGAAACTGGCAAAATTGCAAAAGCTCTGTATAGCAAATGTCCTGGGTACTGAGAAGAGGAGAAAGTAATGATTTACAGCAACAAAAATCACCTCACACAGCTCTGAGGTACCTAACAGAGGCTTGACAGCTTCTTCTGGCCCCACACACCCAGTACTTGAGCTAGTGGCCCACAATTGTCCTACATGTAGCTCCTCATTCCGGGGAACCTAGAACAACTCCATCATGTATGATGTTCGCTGGCTATACTCCATGAGGATGAAAAAGCCGCAAGCCTCTGGAATACACATGCCATCTCTTTTTTAACCACATTCTGATGGACAAAGCTCTTTCCAAGGCCAGCCCAGACTCATAGGCTAGGGGGGAGAACTCCCCTTATTGTATGAGGATCACTGAAGAATAGTGACTATATTTAATTCACCAAGTATGCTCCTTGCTGGCCCTTTCCCTCCGATGTCAAGGTTTCCTTGTTCATTAGAATTTTTTTTAAATCAAAGAGGCATGGGAGTAGTTGAAAGAGGGTTGGTTAGGAGACTTGTTTTCAAACTAATTGCAAAATATTTTATATTAATATACAGCACATTTCTCATTGTTGTATAAATGTACAGGTTCCTAATGAGTTGCCGTCTTAAGTATCTTCTGATGAGACTATTTACCTCTTACAGATACTGCTCTGCTCATGTCTTAGAAATTTGGTCCCCACTCCACAATGTTAAGAGGAAGGATATGTCAAAAGTGATTGGGTTATGAGGGTTTGGCCCTCGAGGATAGATTGCTGTAATCACAGAAGTGAAGCTTGTTTCTAGAATGGAGTTCACACCTCACTCTTGCCCTCTGCTGCAGCGTGCTCTGCATGGTGCCTCCTCCAGAGCCAGGAGCCACTGCATTTCCATTCTCTATAACAGACCAGATCTCATGCATTCTGAGACTCAGCATAGTTGTACTAAGACACGTCACTTCTGGAATGGCCATTGGTTTTGAGATTCCATTATAAATGGCTCATAATCACACTTCCACAGGAACGGGTTTCCTATATGTTTTCTCCAAGTCTGCTGATGTTCTTTTTGTTGTTGTTGTGCTAAGTGTTATTCAAGGGGAAAATGTAATATAGCTCAATCTATCAGCATTTCCTTCCATAGATGGTGCTTTTGCTTTTGTATATAAAATACCTCTGCCTAATCTGAAGTTTTAAAGATTTTTTCCTGTTGCTTCTTTTAAATTTTAAATCTCTAGATACTAAATATAGGTCTATGGTCTATTTTCATCGTTTTATACAAACCTTGTAATACGTATTACATTTAATTTGTCTGTACATATACTTTTCAATTGTTTTAGTGCCTTTGTCAAAAGGATTGCCACGCCAATCTGCCTGAACTGTGTAATTGGGGGTTGGGAGAGTGATGCAAATGATTTCTGGGCAGTGCTAAAAATGTTCCCATTCCCACTTGGCACCAGGGCTTGGGTTTCTACCTCACCCCAAACAGTAGTCAAGTGAGTAGGCCTGGTCACAGAGAAAAGCTGACCATGGGACTCACTAGGCCTGCTGTGGTTACTGTTTGACACTTTGGGGAGACACACACACACACAGAGAGAGAGAGAGAGAGAGAGAGAGAGAGAGAGAGAGAGAGAGAGAGAGAGAGAGAGAGAGAGAGAGAGAGAGATTATTTTATAACCTCTGAGGCTTGGACTACTACTCCATACAGCTTTTGGGAATATAGCCTTTACTAGAAATAGATAAATAGATTTATGGTTAGACAGATAGAGGGACAGAAGGGAGAAAAGAAGGATGGGTAAATGGATGAATAAATGAATCGAAGGATGGTCAGATAGATGAGCGAGCTGATGTGTGGTGAGACGAATTGTAGGAGGATGGGCGTGGGGAAGGAGGAAGACACTCGGGCAGAAGAATGTCAGCTCAGTGGAAAGGTCTGCGGGTAGAAGGGCGGGGTGGGAGGAGCTCTGGCTGGGGAAAGGCTCCCAGGTGGTAGAATCATGGCCGCACAGAAGCCGGGCAGGGTAAATCCCATCTCTCCACATTGACCTGACGCTCAGCTCTGCTCTCCCACAGGGAGTTTCCTGGTCCCCTACGTCATCATGCTGGTTGTAGAGGGGATGCCACTCCTGTACCTGGAGCTGGCTGTGGGGCAGCGCATGCGGCAGGGCAGCATCGGTGCCTGGAGGACCATCAGCCCCTACCTCAGTGGCGTCGGTACGTGGGACCCTTTTCAGTTCCTCTGACAGAGACTCGTGTGTTCCTGAGCATCACGGGGTGCGCAGGCTGCTGTCCGTGAGCAGGGCCTGTGACTGGATGAGCTGACAGTCCAGGGAGGGCTACCATGGAGCTTGGGCAGAGAAGGGCCCTGGATTCTGACCCTCGTACAGAACTCCATCCTCCAGGGAAACTCCCACCTCGGGGCATCTCCACTCTGGACCTTAGCTTGAGAATTCTGTGAATGGCTGGACATAGCTGCCTGGCACAGAGACGTTCATTCAGTCCCAGCCACCCACCATCTGGGGATGTACACAACCGCCCCCTGGTTAACGTGTGCCTGATGCTGAACGTGGCATGCAAGTGTGTGAGGTCGTTTCATCCGCACACGCCACTTAGGGGCTTTGGGACACCATATTGATGCCTGTATGCAGAAGCCAAGGCATCTATGCGTACCAGGTGTGACCCACTGCACCCTTCTAGAGTGACCTTCAGTCATTGTCCCCTAGCACCTCAAGGATGTGATTCTCCTGCTTTGTAAAAGTCCAGGATCCAGGGCCATCAGTGGCCATAAATGTTCTGTGCAGCTTTCATGCCCAAGAAAGGGGAGAGACAGGAAGGCTGAGTCATTGTTCGATAATGGAGAAGGGTCAATTTGATGTGACCTGTCGCATCTTTAGAAGAAATGTGCCAGGGCCATTAGGAGTCATCTCCAAACTGCCTCCTCACTGTGAAAAAGCTCTGAAGGCCATCAGATGTGCTGAGGCAACAATGTATGCTGCACATTGGAAAGATGGGGGAGGCTGCCCAGCCCTTTGGGCACTGACATCCACTTACTGGCCTGAACTCCCAGTGGGGTGAAGGGAGCTGCTCTGTAATATCGATACTGGTATAGTCCACCGCACCCAAGGTCAACAATTTATAGCTCTCCTGGTTACACGTGCGATGACAAAAGTTGGCAGTACTCCCGAGGGCCAGCGTGAGCACACTTTAGAGCAACCTGATGGCAAACTCTCCCTTGTCACAGCACTGCCGCGGGACCTCATAGGTCAGACCAGGCTGCAGGTAGGGTTGTCTGTGTGTTTCACATCTCACACTCCTGCCGCATGCATGGGGTTGGCTCCAGCAACTCAACCTCCAAAAGGAACAAGTGTCACATCAGGCGTGTGGTTGGCACTTCACCATGGCTCTACTGGGTAGTTTTGGGGAAAGCTCTGAGCTTCCGTTTGCTCTTTGAAAGGAGGACAGTACTGTTGTGAGAACTCATGGCCCACAAAATACTGAGCCTGGGACCTGACACTTAGATGTTATAAAACTGTCATTAGTCTCCCATCTCAGATGATCAGATGTTAGGGAGAATAACCCCCAGGAAGAGGTCATAGGTGGGGCATCAGGTCTAATGAAAACTTGAAGGAAACGTGTTCTTGTTTTGGGATGTCACCATAGTTCTGTTGTTCAAGTGCCACTGGTTAAATCACACATTTGATCAACAGCATGGCCCTCTGCTTGCTCACAGGTGTTGCTAGCGTGGTGGTCTCCTTCTTCCTCTCCATGTACTACAACGTCATCAATGCCTGGGGCTTCTGGTACCTCTTCCACTCCTTCCAGGTGAGTGAACCTCTAGCCAGAGCAAAAGCAAAAATGGTAGAAGATGCAGGGCTACTCACCATGTGGGAAGCTGATGGTGGTTGAGAACACCGGCCTGCAGGAACCGTCTCAGAGGCGAGAGAGTGGGGGAAGCCACACATCCCAAGCCCAGCGGGGACAATCAGAATCTGGATCCACTACTTGTCACAATGTAAGCCATGCAATGCAACTGTGTAGTAAGTGGCAATGCAACACACATTTCTTTGGAGTAGCTCCACAGCACTCACTGGAGTATCTACAGGGAGTGTCCTGAAAATATTACAAACCATCTCATGACAGACTCAGGAGAAAATCTGTGGCAAGGACTTAAACAGGCAAATTTGAAATAGTTATTTCTCCTCCTTTCTCTTCCCACTTGTCATTGTCACTTGTCTTTCCATATTTCTGGCTCTAAGCGGGTCCTGAAATCCCAAAAGTTCACCTAGAAGGAGCAATGCCACTCTTTAACATTGTAGGGGTTATTTCCAATGGCAAACATTCTAAACAATGTATGACCCAAATCCTTGTTACTAGTATTCTGGAAGGGTCTAGGCATTGTGGAAAATAAATAGAAGAACCACAATTCCACACTGAGAGCTTTGTGCAAAGATAAGGAACCTTCCTCTCCAGCACTCATAGTCTATCTCCCCCCATCTTCAGCCTTTCCACTCTCAGAGACTCTAATCCCACTGCCTCCACTCCCCTCAGCCTCTTTCCAGATGGAAAGAGAGGAGAAGGACCTACCTAGGAGGCACCCCTTTAATATCCATGCATTCCATACTTCACAGGTTGGTGGACTTGCCCTCACCTCTACATTAAGTCCTCCTCCAAGGTCACAGGATGATGACACAGCTGACCTTCACTTTCACTTCTATAGGCCAGGCATGTCCCTGGAACACACAACTCTACACTGTTGTGCTCATACACACTACATGAGAGCTTTTGTTCAATCCCACAAGCTGCAAGTGACTCTACAGGACTCTGCTTAATGGGGTGGGGGGGTCCTTCTCAGCAGGTGCCTTTAGCCAAGCAAATGTAGGGACCCTATCTTTAACTTCTGATACAGATGAAGGGAGAAGAGAACTGAAAATTTCTCAGTTGCTCCATTGAACCAGTTCTGACATGCCCTTCCTGCAGCATGTACATTGGCAGGAGCATTCAAAAACCTGATGTCCAGCTCATCTCAAGCAAGAGATCCTAGAGGTCCTGGGTACAGCCAAGTTATCCTCAAATTTGCAGCCAAATATGTGAAACAGAGTGAGTTAGAGTGGCCTCAGCAGAGGGTCCAGAGAATGTTGACTAGACCAGGCAACTGTTTCTTGGCTGGGACCTGCTGCTGGTTTTCATCAGATATCGATGTCTCCCTCCTGTGGCCTCTCCATCCAAATGGATTCACTGTTCCAAGATTCTAATTCAAGATCCTCCACAGCTTGGTTTTTTTTTTTTGCCTGTTTTTAGATTTTATCTTATTTGTTTTATGTGTGTGGGTGTTTCGCCTGCATATCTGTGTACCATGCATGCCTGGTGCCTGCAGAGGCCAGAAGAGGGTGTCAAATCTCCCAGGACTAGAGTTACACGTGGTTGTGAGCCATCATACGGGTTCTGGGACTCTAACCTGGGTCTTCTGGAAGAACAGCCAATACTCTTAACTAGTGACCCATCTCTCTAGCCCTACAGCTGGTTTTGAACAGGGGCAAAAGGTAGCTACAAGGATCTGGAAAGTCAAGGCCAGGAACCCTCTGCTCCACTGTACTCTCTTGCTTTAAGCAAGTCAGGCTAGCCCATACGTACAGGACAAGGTGTAAAGCCTCCCGTCAAAGCCACTTACTACCATCCTACCCCGGCCTTGGCCTTCCCCTTACCTCTCTGTTGATTCTCACTTCATTCCAAAGGATCCCCTGCCATGGTCTGTCTGCCCACTGAATGGTAACCGCACAGGCTATGACGAGGAGTGTGAAAAGGCTTCGTCCACACAGTACTTCTGGTACAGGAAAACACTCAACATCTCACCGTCCATCCAGGAGAATGGGGGAGTGCAGTGGGAGCCAGCACTGTGCCTCATCCTGGCCTGGCTGATGGTGTATCTGTGTATCCTGAGAGGCACCGAGTCAACAGGCAAGGTGGGCTGGGGAGTGTGCTGGGGCTGCATCTGGGTGGGTGGATGAGTAGCACCTCGGCCCTGGCCTTGGTCGATGCCAGGGGCTGTCTCAGAGGCTTAGTGGGTCAGGAGACATGGATGGTGTTACTGGCATGTCCCTCTACTAGCTGGCAGTGAAGGTTGTCAGAAGTGGTTAAAGTTGTGACACTGAATCTAAAATGAGATGCCCCAGCCAGCTCTCAAACTCAGCTATAACAGCACATTTCTTGGCAATATTCCAACATCTGACTACTCAGTCTGAACCTCAGATGCCAGAGCTATTGTTCTGGGGAGGGACCTCAACATGGACAGATGGGCCAGCTTCCGGTGACTTTATTGTGTAGTTGGGGGGGGGATCCCATTTTAAAGCGCTTTCAGGGACTCAGTGACACACAGAACTGTTGGATTCTTCCTTGGTTTGTTTTTTGTTTTGTTTTGTTGTTGTGTGGTTTGGGGTTTTAGTTTTGGTTTTTTATTTTGAAAGCATCTCCTTATGTAGTTCAGGCTGACATGAAACTCACTGTGCAGCCCAAGCTGGCCTCAAACTCACAGAGATCCTCCTGACTCAGCCTTCTGAGTGTTAGGACTGTAGGCCACAGATGTGTCACAGTACCCAGCTTAGGCCTTTCATCTGCCTAAGTCCTTTCTTCCTGTTGGATGCCCAGGTTTCCGTTCATCTGAAGGCTGATATATCTGCTATATTTCCATCACCTGCACCTGTCTCAAGCTGGGGTGAATGTTCTATACTCAACTACTCTGCAAAGCAAATCCATAGTTGATCACAGTGTCTTATTCTTGTAACAGCCCCTCAGAGTAGATATATGATGACACGCCCAAAAGGCTTAGATAGGTAAAGTGGTTTTCCAAAGATCACAGCCAGGGACAGCAGAGTCAGGACATAGCCCAGATTTACTCCAAGGTCTTCCCATCCTATTGGTGACATGCACCATAAATGTTATCTTCATGTCTTTTGTGACTTAGTCACTTTCAATTTTTCTTCTTCTGAGAATCCCATAGCCCCCTAGATCTCACTCTCCTGATCACCTGGCTGCCTTCCCCAGCACTGACGTGTGTGTGTGTGTGTGTGTGTGTGTGTGTGTGTGTGTGTGTTTTCATGAGGCATCAATCTTAGAACAACCTATGTCATTAAGATATTGCACAATAGCTGGATGGTGGTGGCGCACACCTTTAATCCCAGCACTCGGGAGACAGAAACAGGCGGATCTCTGTGGGTTCGAGACCAGCCTGGTCTACAAGAGCTAGTTCCAAGACAGCCTCCAAAGACACAGAGAAACCCTGTCTTTAAAAAAAAAAGATACAACAACCCTGGTGTTGTGCTTGGGATGACATTTGACATTGGTTTCTCAACTGATCCCAGACCTTGCAGCATCTGCTCTGTGTATACCCTTGAATATTAAAGCAGTCCTTTCCTCTTCAGGCCTCTTATAATTGTGGAATTAAGTAAAGCCCAGACATGATGCCATATCAATCCTTACCATCTATTTTCTCTGCTGATCCCTCCCTGACAGAAACGCATCAGCAGTTCCATGTGTAGGGAAAGATGCTGCCTATTCCTTTTCTTTCGAAGTCTCTTCTATTCTCCTCTGGATTTTTACTTATTTTCCTGATAAGTTATGCTAGATCACATGCCCAGTCATCCTTCCCACAAGAAAAAGAAAGGAGCCATTTTGTGAGGACTCCAAGAAGCTTGTAAGAAACATGGTCCACTGGGTGGGGAAGGAAAATTCCAGAGCTTTGTCTGAGTGTCCTCTAAGTGCCCAGTGTTAATGAGCCAGGATCAGCCCTTCCCCATGTCCCTGAATTCCTTTCACATCACTGGTCAAAGGATCCTTATCCATCTGTATCTCTACTTGGTTTGATATATTAGATTCTTGGGTTTATTTATTAGTCCCCTAAATGTATAAGAAGCCATGGTAAACACATATCCTACAACCTGCTCAGTGTCCTTCTGACCGTCTTAGAAACTCACAAAGAATCCTGCCATGCCAAGGAGGGAATGGAAGACTGAGCTTAATTCAAGCATAGCAAGACATGGGTCACTAGTTGTGCTTCTTAGAGGTGGATCCAACCTAAAAGAAGATTGATAAAACAAAAACAACCTTGCCTTTTTTTTTTTTTTGCTTTACCCATAAATCTAGGCATACATAGGAAGTGATTTACCCAGAATTTCCCACCCAGGCTAGGCAGACATGCACCTGAAAGCCCTTACTTTGAGGCTTTTCAGAAGGCAGGGTGACCCTGAGTCTGAGATTCTCCTGCCAAAGCAACCAAGAACACATCCTTAAATTATGCTGCATGTCAATAGGTAAAGAAGATTGGCTTAACCAATTAGAATTTATGAAGAATGCACTAAATCCCATCAGTACTTCTGTTGCATTTATTGTGGGGACTTTGTCCCATGCACTACTTTCTACCTATGGACATGCCTAGCCAGGCTTCCCTCAGTTCCCATCCTGAAAACCCAGTTCTGCCCCCAAGCGCTGAACTAATTTCCCTTCAGAGATACTATAGATCTTGTAAGCGACTCGTCTTCCTGCTTTTCTCAGGATTCCAGAAAGCTCAGAGTCAAATCTGGCTCAAATACTGAACAGAGAGACTCACACACTGTGTGGACTCCTCCAGCCTTTCTTAGAGACAGAGGGGCTGGAGGAGGATGGAAAGGAGAAACTGAGGAAGCAAGTTCATGGTGGCAACAGATACGGGCAGCTACGTCCCATTCTGCCTTCCTCCAGACCCTGCTCAGAGCCGCCTGCAGCTCTCAGCAGCTGTGGACACAGCCTAAACACCAAAGACGTAAGGTGTTTGTGGGAGTGGTTGTCTGCCCTGCCATCCCTGCCTCTCCAGCAGTCTCACTCTGTCCCTGGATGCCCACAGGTGGTCTACTTCACCGCATCAATGCCTTACTGCGTACTTATCATCTACCTGGTCCGTGGCCTTACACTCCATGGAGCCACCAATGGCCTGATGTACATGTTCACACCTAAGGTATGGCTGTAAGGGAAGGATGACTGTCCCTTCCTGGGATGCCTGGGAGGAAAGAGAAAGGGGGTACGAGCTGTAATCAGCAGGGCTGGTGTGAGCCCAAGACTGGGCTAAAAGCTATGGATATCCTCGAGGCCTGAACTTCTTTCTCAGACAGGTCATCCCAAGCCCTGTACCTTCTGGAAGTTAGATTCTCTGTACCCCCTCCTGCTGCCCTCACTGCCCCGATGACCAATGCCTGTTCCTTCTTTCTGGTCTCCCTGCTCCAGTTCTCACCCTAGGGACCATGGGCATCTCTCCAGTCATCTTGCTTATCTGTTCCCATATTTCCTTATACCTTTTCCCTCTAGGCTGCCATGGTCCCCTCTTTAATTTTTTATTTCCAGTCACCCTAACCAGTGTTCTTCAGTGAGAATGCTATTGCATTTGGAGTAGGGCACATTCTTTGCTTAACAAATCTTGTGGCTAGAATTAGATGACTGTAGCCCCTTTAAAAGTGTACGCACTTGTTGCCTTAAATGTCAGTGCTGGAGTCACCTCAGATTGACTCCACATCCAGGTCTCATCACCTAAATTTCTGTGTGTCCAGACCAGTGCTGTGTCTGGCTGATGGTTGAGAGGTTTTATGTGTTGTGGACTATTAGACCAGACAATATTCAATTGCACTCTCCATGGGTAGGGTGCCATAGAGGGTATGAGAGGAAAATTGCAGAGTAGTTTACCTGCCAGGGAATAACTGGAGACAGTCTGGGACAGGGACCTAGCTCCAGCCCCAAGCCATCCTGACTGCCTGTGTGTTGGAAGTAATTTCTTCTCCATCTCTGAGCTGTAAAGAGAAACCTTTTCCTTGAGAGAAGCCTTCCCGCCAGCCTGGTTCTAGAGCCGCATCAGTCCTAAATAAACACACAGGAGGCTATATTAATTATGAAGCTGTTGGCCTTGCTTGTTTCTTACTGGCTAGCTCTGACTTAAGTAATTACCCCATAATTGTTAATCTAAGTATGTCTCTTACCGGAGAAGTTTCCGGGCTTCCTACCCCATGGCGTTACATCTCGACTCCCTGTGTTTCTCCTACCTAGAGTCCTTCTGGACTCCTAGTCCCTCCTATCTTGGTTCCCTATTGGCTCAACGGTGCTTTATTGACATAATCACAGGACATCCCACATCATCTCCTCTTTTCTGTCTAAACAAAAAGAAAGGTCTTAACTTTAACATAGTCAAATTATATATAACAGAACAGTTATCAAGTAAGAACATAGTTACAATATTTTGTCTATCAACATTTAGCAAGATTTAAAGAAAATATCATCTATCTCATTCTTGTGAGTCCAAAGTCCTATATGTAGCTTATGTTTTATCATAACTAAGGAAAACTATAACTATAACTATCTGTCTTCAACTCCATCAAAGACCACAGAAGGATAATATATAAACACTAGAAATGACAGAGACATCTTGCCACCTGGACAGTCACCCAAAGTTCCTCTGTAATGTTGGGGCATCCATCTTCAGCCCATAGGCCACAGTGTGTCTGGAACACTTCTCAGCAAAGCAGGAAATTTCAAACTGTCCATCTGCATTGGCAGTCTGTCAGTCATTTTTCATTGTCCTGCAGAAAGTCTCGTAGACTCTTCCATGAAGCAGGAACCCTGTAAGACTGAGTTCAGCAGTCACTTTCCTATGGGTCCTGCATGTCCAGATTATACAACAACAGTCAAGCAGTACAGGCAAGAGCAGTTTCTTGCCCAAATGGCTAATCTTGCCATGTTAAAAGCAAACTCCATAACAAGTTTCTTCGATGCCCATCTTCCTCTCAGACGAAATCGGTGCTGCCAGGAGCAGACATTTCTCATTGTCAAGAAAAACCCTAAACCATTTTAAATGCCATTTTCTGAAGGTCTTTGAGAGGTTTGGAGAGTGTCTATCCATCTCAAATATATTTTTGTATATCTAGAAAACCTAACTTACCTAACTATAAATTCTATTATAAGTAACTATCTATAGTCTGTATTCAATTAAGTATTACATTTTAAAAGATCTGTATAAGCACAATACTTAATCAAGAGGAGAAATATACACATCACAAAATTGACCTTGAATTTGTATCAATAAATGAAAAACCATACCCATACCATAATTCCCCCTTTTTACCATTAAAAGGAGATTGGTTGTGATCATTAACCAATTATAAACAATCCTATTTAAATGAAAACAAAGATTTATAAACAAGATGGGAATTAGGACGTCACTCATTCCAAACTGCTTCGTGCTGGAAGGGGGCACTGTTCATACCATGGGGATCATGACAAAACTCAGAAGCCTATATAAGTCCTTATTTCCAGGGTCTGTGAAGCTCCATCATCTTAGCTGTCTCAATTGTTGAAACACCTGGCTCACTGCTTCTGGGGGGTCTTGGTTCATCAAACCACAGAAGCCTGGAAGGACTCCTCAGCTTTTCATTTTCTGTAGAAGCATAAATAAAATCTCCTTTCCCAAGTAACATATCCTTATACTTAAATTTTGAAGTCAAGGCATTTTCAAAAGATAGAAGTTGAATTAATTCAGCAGCATTTATAATCAAGTGTACTTTAGCAGTTGTTCCTTCCTGAGCAATCAAAAAACTGAAAAACACAATAGTGTACAGTATCCAGTATGTGGCTTATTTATTTATCTATTATTACTTTATTTATTTTACTTTTATTTATTTTTCTCTGAGACAGGGTTTCTCTTTGGAAATCCGCCTGCCTCTGCCTCTGGAGTAAATCCTACCTGCGTGCGCCACCACAATGCCAGCTTTTGTATTTATTTACCACTTTGCTGTTTCATTTTCTCTCTCAATCTCACGTATATTTTTAAACACACTGTAAACCTTTAGAGGTTTTGTTCATCCAAGTCTGACTTTACTGTAAATCTTTATGTTTTTCTGGCCACGTGTCTTATCTGTAAAACTGTGGCTGTTTTAAACTGCCGGGGTTTTTTTTTTTTTTTTTGGTTTTTTGTTTTTGTTTTTTTTGTTTTCCCAAGATGTCGGGCATAAGCATGACTCCAGCTGCCGGCTTGGAGATGTGGTCACTGCCACTTCCAGCTGTACGTACAACTTTTAAATCGTTAGCAAATCCTCTTAAAAGAACCTTGTTGCCTTTTTTTTTCTTTTAATGCCGAGTCAGGAAGACTAACTTAAGCCAGCCTCGAGTGTCTGCTTGCTGCTAACAAAACAGAGCCCACCTGAGAAAATGCTGCTACCAAAAATCTGTGCTTCTCTCCATTCTTCTGTTTCTAAAATTCCTTTAAAGCTTTTGTCATTCTACGTGGAAATTCAACCCCACTCCTGGTACCATTTGTAAAGGGAAGCTTTTTCCTTGAGAGAAGCCTTCCCGACAGCCTGGTTCTAGAGCCGCATCAGTCCTAAATAAACACACAGGAGGCTATATTAATTATGAAGCTGTTGGCCTTGCTTGTTTCTTACTGGCTAGCTCTGACTTAAGTAATTACCCCATAATTGTTAATCTAAGTATGTCTCTTACCGGAGAAGTTTCTGGGCTTCCTACCCCATGGCGTTACATCTCGACTCCCTGTGTTTCTCCTACCCAGAGTCCTTCTGGACTCCTAGTCCCTCCTATCTTGGTTCCCTATTGGCTCAACGGTGCTTTATTGACATAATCACAGGACCTCCCACATCACTGAGCCACCATCTCCTGGGAGGGAGAGTTTGGGATTAGAGCTCAGGATTCCTCAGCCCTATCCCTACTGGCTTTCTAGATGGAACAGCTAGCCAACCCCAAGGCCTGGATCAATGCAGCCACGCAGATCTTCTTCTCACTGGGCTTGGGTTTTGGCAGCCTGATTGCCTTTGCCAGCTACAATGAACCCTCCAACAACTGCCAGAAACACGCCATCATTGTGTCCATCATCAACAGCTCCACCTCCATATTTGCCAGCATTGTGACCTTCTCCATCTATGGCTTCAAGGCCACCTTCAACTATGAAAACTGCTTAAAAAAGTGAGTCTAAGTTGTCCCTCAGACCCCTGGGCATCAAGAGGGAAGGCAAGGCTCCAAAGCTCTGAGCTGGAAGGGTGACTGGGAAAAACTGGGCTCCCAGAAGTCAAGGGATATAATAAAGACACCAGTATTGAGGTCTACAATGTGTGATTCAGTTCTCTTTTCTCAACTAGCTAATTGCTGCCTGCTACCAGCACTAGACTCTGAGGGTCCAAAAAGTTAAGTCCTGCTTTGCAGGGAGCAGGCAGTTTAAGGTAGTCATTGAACTTAGCAGAAAGGGGCATTCAGAAAAAAAAAAAAAAAGAAATGTTAGTGGCTTTGTCCCATTCCTCAACTCCTCATCTCAAGTGTAAGCAAGACCTTTCTAGCCAAGTCTCAGAGACTACAGTTTACTGTCTTTGGCTTCCCTCAAAACATCTGAGAGAGGACAATCTCTCAGATGCTAAGATGTCCAGCAGGGTGGCCACTTACACAAGTAGTCATCTCTAAACCAGGACTGAAATTAATGGAAGTCAGTATACATCCAAATCATTTAATTTGCACTGTGATATAAAATTAGGTTTAATAGTTCTAAGCCAAATTTAGTGGTGCATGCCTTTAATCTCACCATTCTGGAGGCAGAGGCAAGTGAATCTCTAAGTTTGAGACTAGACTGGTCTACATAACAAATTCCAAGATAGCCGAGGTTGTATAGTGAAACCCTGTCTGAAAATAAGTAAATATTTTTAAGTGTTTCTAAATTTATTTCTAAGCAGTTCCTCAATGGCATTAGCTACATTCAAGTGTTGCACCAACAATGGGTACTAATCTGGTTATGAAGTATTGAGCACTTCCAGCATCCCACCCAGTTGCATCAGAGGCCACTTATCCAGATGTCAAGTAGCCTTCTGAGAGGGAGTTTCTGTCCTTATCTCTTCTGCACAGGCATCCAGAGTTGCCCTTCCTATCAACTTCCCTCACTGAAGAGGGAAGAGGAAAGAGGCTGCCCACATTCCTCCCAGATTTTAGAGTCAATGACCTTTTAGTCATGAATGTCAAGAAGACGGTTTGCTCTGCAGGGTGATTCTGCTGCTGACCAATTCTTTTGACCTTGAAGATGGCTTTCTGACAGCCAGCAACCTGGAGGAGGTGAAAGACTACCTGGCATCTACCTACCCAAGCAAGTACAGTGAAGTGTTCCCGCACATTAGAAACTGCAGCTTGGAATCAGAGCTGGACACGGTGAGAGGCCTGGGAAGGGTGGGGACCACCTCTCTTCACACAGTCCATGGAGACAGGAAACTGAATTGTTTCCCCTGCAACAGTGATAAGAGAGACTGGACTCCTGTTCTCCCAGCTGCTACTAGGAACCCTTTTCATTGGAAATCTCTCCTAGAGTCTGAGTTTTCCCTCCTTTTCCTCATCTCTTTTGAAATTTCAAAAACTTGGGAAAGGCAAAGGCTTACTACTGCTAGCAACTTGAAGAGGAAAGGGTTTATTTGACTTACACTTTCATATTGCTGTTCATCACTGAAGGAAGTCAGGACAGGAATTCAAACAGGGTAGAAACCGGGAAGTAGGAGCTGATGCAGAAGCCATGGAGGGGAGCTACTTAAGGCTTGCTAAACCTGCTTTATTTATAGAACCCAGGACCACCAGCCTAGGGATGGCACCGCCCACAATGGACTGGGCCCTCCCCCAGCAATCATTAATCAAGAAACGCCCGGCTGCCTTGTGTCTTTTTAAACAAATGTCTATGCCAGTCATTTATCCATTTTTAAATTGGACTCTTTGCTATTCAGTTGTTTGAGCTCTAAATAAAATAGAAATAAGGAAATGAGAGATATTTGCAATAAAAATGTGAAATGCTAATGAAAGACTTCAGGATGACACCAGAGAAGGAAAGATATTCTGTGCTCATGGACTAGAAGACATCTTAGTTAATTTTCTGTCCCTGGAGATGCTATGCACACAAGGCAACTTATCAAAGAAAGCATTTAATTGAGGGTTTGTTTACAGTTTCAAAAGTGAGTCTATGACCATCAGCATGGCAGCAGGGAGGCAGGCAGAGTGCTGGAGAAGGGACTGAAAGCTTATATCTGGGGGAAGGGTGGGGGGTAGTAGGAGGCAATGGGAGATGGGAGAGAGGAGAAAGATTGGGTCTAGTCTGAGCTACCTCAGTGACATACTCCCTTCAACAACTGTGAAACAAGGATCCAAATACATGAGCCTATGGGGGCCATTCTCATTTGAACCACCACAAGATAATAATTATTATTATTTTAAGTGTCCATACTACCCAAGGCAGTTTACAGATTCAATGCAATCCTTACCAATAATATTATTCATAGAAACAGAAAAAACATCCTAAAATCTACATGAAACTATAGAAGACTCAGAATAGCCAAAGTAATGGAGTAAAAAGAACAAAACTGAAGTCATATTAATACCTGATTTTTAAGGCCATCTACAAAGTGTCTGGTATTGGCTTGAGAAAAGATAAGGAGACAAGTAAAAGATACTAGGGAACCCAGAAAACCATGTGGTTTCTGTCAAAGACACCAAGAAAACACACTGGAAAGCTGTCTTATCAATTACTGGTGCTAGGTCCCCATCTCTCATGCTACACAAAACTTCAAAAGTGTGAAAAGTCTAAGAGGAAACAGAGGGAACACTTGAAGACATGGGTTTGTGTAAGTTTGTTTTTGGATAAGACCCCAAAACTGGCAGCAGAAGTAAAAACAAGTAGGATTATATCAAAGAAAGAACTTTCTGTGCAGTAAAAGAAATAGTCAATAGCACAAAGAAAATATTTAGGAACCCACACACACACATTCACAGAATAAGGGGAAGATTTTAAATAAATAATACTGTTTTGTTAGCAGTTGTATATAGGAATGAGTATTCCTGGAAGATAATGTTTCCCATTCAAGAATTTCACTGAGACCTGTCCATCATAATACATGTGGAACTTGATCCACTCATTTTAAGTGCTGTATTTATTTGAATTGCACAGTTCAAACAGTATGATTGTTCAAACAATATATATATATCATCAGCAATCCGTCTTCCTTCTGGGATGAATGTGATTTTTCTCCCAAGCCCTAAACTGTGGTTTATGGCTGACTCTACAGGTGCCTGTGGGAGAAGGAGCTTTTGTATTCCAAAACAGGTTAGACCAGATTATCTTCCCTGGAGGTTGCCCCCACTGCTAGCTATAAGCCCTCTCTCTGATTGGGATCACATTTTCTGGTGTTAGCATTCGAGGCTCTGGGGAGTGGAGACTGTGCAGGGGCACAACACTTAATTTGTCTTTCCTGCTGGCGACACTGCTGACTGATTTTCTGCCCATGACCCACCATTCCACCTGAGCGTATTTGCCTCTGAGTCTGAGTCAGCTTCGTTTCAGTCTTGGAGTCCTTTGTAGTTTTCAGGGCCATCGCTTGCCACATCGGTGGTGGAGGTGAGATTCCTGGGGCTTAGAGATTTAATAGTTCTGAATTTTCTGTTCTTCTGGCAGAGGGCTCTCTTCAAGGAATGGTTCCATTCCTTGTCCCGTCCTTGGAGGAGGTTCAGCCAGTGGCAAACCAAGTAACTGCCTCACAAAGCAATACAAATCAGCTCTAAGGTTTTTTGTTTGTTTAGGTTTTGTTGTTGCTGTTCAGTTCCTATAACCTTCGAGTCTTCCCTTTGTGGCCCCAGGGAAAGACTCCCCAACTCTTTTCTTGCTATTCTGGACAGTCCTCCGAGTTAGAGTCTGCCATTTCTTTTGTAAACCTAGCATTCAATAATTATAGACTTTTATATTTTCTTACTCTGTGTGTTGACTGTGGCCTCCTCTTGCCACCTCACTCTTGAGTTATAGATCAGGATTTTCTTTACGCTTCGTGGGGATATGGAAGAATGTTGTCTCTCCCTCCATCTGCAGTCTTTGGGATTGGATTTTGATTTAGTGTCATGCTTTCTCTCACTCACCTGTCAGCTAACTTCCTTTGTGAATGAATGCCTTTGCATATTTTCTGTTACATCGCCATTGGGAATAGTGTCTTTCTCCTTATTTCTATCATTGTTTATGTTGGTTGCAAAAGAAACACAAAAAATTTTGGATGTTAATCTTGTACCTAGAAATCTTGATGAGTTTCCTAATCAATTCTCACAGCGATGGATTGCTTCTTTTTCTCTATAAACTATCCTATTACCTGCAGATACAATTTTGCACATTTCTTTTCAATATTTGTATTTCAGCCCTTTTTATTGTTGTTTCACTATTGTTGTTTTTATTGGAGTCTCAAGCACAATTGTTTAAACTCCATGAAATTCAAAGTGTTAGGTGAACACATTGATGAGTTCTTAGATTTACTATTTTTGCGATCTGCTTCTAGAAAGACTAGGATAGAGGTTCTACGGCCCTGGCTTATTGATGAGATTGGGGAGTAGTTGGTTGGTTTGGGTATTTTGTTTTCTGGATTTACCATTCTAAGTCAGTCCATGGAGAGACACACTTTCATCCTGTTGCTTGTTGTTCTAGTTAGGGTCATAATTGCTATGATGAAATACCACAACCCAAAGCAAGTAGGGGAGGAAAGGGTTTATTTGGCTTACACTTCCATATTGCTGTTCATCCCTGAAGGAAGTCAGGAACTCAAACAAGATAGAATCCTGCAGACAAGAACTGATGTAGAGGCCATGGAGGGGTGCGGCTTACTGGCTTGTTCATGGCATGTTTGGCCTGCTATTTTACAGAACTCAGAACCACCAAGCCAAGGATGGCACCACTCACAATGGGCTACCGCCCCCCATCACTAATTAAGAAAATGCCCTGAAGCTTATGGAGGCATTTCTCAGTTGAGGTCCCCTCCTTTCAAATAACTCTAGTTTGTGTCAAGTTGACATAAAACTAACCAGCACTGCTTTTGATCCCTGATCCCTGCCTATGGCCTGACCTTCCATCCCTGCACAACTCAGACACCAAGACCCTAACACCCAGGTTTCAAGATCTAGATCCCACTTGGGCATCTATGAGGCCTGTTCTAAACTTTGGCATTCAGTTCCCTTCTTTTGGTTCTGACAGTTTTTCCTCACTTATTTTTGAGATTGGCTCTATGTCCAAGATGCTATAATTACTGATTTCTTTCCCCTGTTCCTTCCATTCTCTCTTTCTTATTTTCTTTCCTTTCTACTATATTCTCTGCTGTTTGAAATTTGGACTTTTATGTCTCCTTCCCGAAATCTTTCAATTAATGTTTAACTTAACACAGCTTAATGTTAGAGAGTATTTTTACTTCCCTTTCAAACAATGTAAGAATATTAAATCGCTTTCTCCTATCTTTCCTGTTTTTGCTTTTTTAAAGACAGAGGAATGATATTAAAATTCTGATCTTCCCACCTCTGCCTCCTGAGTGCTGGGATTAAAGGTGAATGCCAGACCTGGTTCCACTCTTCCATTTTAAATATGATTGTTAGGTAGTTCAGGTCTTTTAAGCCCATAACTTTCTAAACACCGCAAACTTAGGATGCACAAAGTCCTGAGATCAGTCCCTGTCCCTGGGGATGGACATGCGTGCACACGCACACACATACACATACACACACAAATTATTTGTTCAATATTCTTTTCTTGCATTCCAGCTGTCTTTGGGAGAGAGGGCTAACTTTAAAATACCTTCTCATGGGACTGAGGAGATGGTTCAGCAGTTAGAAAAGCTTGGTGTTCCTCTAGCAGACCTGAGTTTAGTTCCCAACACTCACATTGTCAAGTAGTTCCAGGTTATCTCCAGAGAATCCAATGTTTTCTTCTGGCCTTGTGGGCACCTGCACAGACATGGCACACAAACACACATGTACATTTACGTGTACACACACACATATAATATATATATGTACACATATATATGTAGTTGTATATATATGTGCATATATATATATACACACAACTAAATAAATCTTCTTTAAAAATATTGACCTATAAGACAAGTTTGTTTATTTGGGGGCAGGTTTGTGCTCAAGACAGAGAGTGTCTCTGTGTAACAGTCCTGGCTGTCCTGGAACTTGCTCTGTAGACCAGGCTGGCCTTGAACTCACAGAGATCTGCCTGCCTCTGCCTTCTGAGTGCTGAGATTAAAGGAGTGTACCATCATGCCTGTCAGGGCAAGTCTTAAGAACAGTAAACTTTGTTAGATTTTGCTTCCATATAAACATCTGTGTTTGGTCCCATCTGTTTGTCTGTTTCTTTCTCTCATTCTTTTTTCTTTGTTTGTTTTTTGAGACAGGGTTTCTCGGTGTAGTCTTGGTTCTCCTGGAACTCACTCTGTAGACCAGGCTGGCCTTAAACAGAGAGATCCACCTGCCTCTGCCTCCCGAGTACTGGGATTAAAGGCGTGTTCTACCACAGTCTGGCAATATATTATCATACTCTTTTTAAAAACTGTCTTATGTGTATTTTGTCTACATGCACCATGTGAATTCCCAGTGTCCATAGAAGTCAGAAAAGGCTGTCAAATCTCTGGAACCAGAGTTAGCCACTGTGTAAGCCACTGCGGGTACTAGGAATTGAACTCAGGTCCTTTGGAAGAGTAGCCAGCAAGTGCTCCTAACCACTGAACTACTTCTCCAGCACTTGGCCCCATTTCTTAAAGACCTTGTCCTAAGAGGACAGGTTTTACGTTCTCTCCACACTTTGATAATATTTGCCTTATAATTCCGGTTTTTGTTGTTGCTGGTGAACTTTTTGTTTTAAATTAAGTGTGTGTGTGTGTGTGTGTGTGTGTGTGCTACAGCACTTGTGTGGAGGTCAACTTTGTGGAATCAGTTCTCTCCTTCTGCCTTTTCATGTGTCCTAGAGATTGAATATAAGTTCAGACCTGCACTGCAAGGACCTTTGCTAACTAAACTCTCTTGTCTGCCCTTCTTTTATTTTTGTAAGTGGACAGTTCTTTCTCTGACTTCACTAAATATGTCCCTTTGTCTTTGGCTTCTTTAGTGAATTTAGTGTGGATGTGTTTTTATTACCTAATCCAGGCCTGAGCCTAAATAATAGTAAACCTGCTGGATTTATGAATATATGATTTCTTCTCAGTTTTGGCAAGTTCATATATATTACTTCTTAACTATTGCTTCTGTTTCTGTCTGTTCTCCTTGAAGATCTTCATTTAGATCTATGTTAATCTTTTCCCTCCTATTCCACAGGTCTCATAACTTCATGCTCGCATATTACAATCTCCATGTCTGGCTGGTTGGCTGGTTTACTTTGTGCTTCCTTTTATGTTTTTAGAAGGGAATCTGTGGTGGTTTAATGAGAGTGTCCGAATAAGCTCATATGTTTAAATACTTGGTCCCCAGCAAGTTCTAAGAGGTGTGGTCCTTGTTGGAGTAGGTGTGTCACTGGGGGCGGTTATCTGTCTCTGCTTGCTACTTGAGAATAAGGATGTAGGGTCTCAGCTGCTGCCCCAGCGTCATGCCTGCCTGCTGCTATGCGTCCCCCATGCTGATCATGGATTTTAACCTTCTGCAACCATGAGCCCCAGATTAAACACTTTCTTTTTCTCAAGTTGCCTTGGTCATAGTGTTTTGTGGTGGTACTAAGGAGTGGGCTATTGCTGTGACAGGCAGGCCATGCTGCTGTTTGAAGGAATATGGAAGACTTTGGGACATTGGATTAGGAAAGGTGTCGGATGCTGTAAGCAGGGCTGAATGGATCATCCTAATAGGAGCTTGGAGGACAGCAGTGTTGAGATCAATGAGGGCTATGGATGCTCAGGCTCGCTCAGAGGGCAGCAATATCATTGGCAGTGTTAGAAACTATTCTTGTGGTGCTTTGACAAAGAATGGGATGTTTTCTGCCTGAGGCCAAATTAAAACATTTGGACTAATTTTATTGGCAGAGGAGATTTCAAAACAGCCTAATATTAACTCTGTTGCATGGTTATTAGTAATCACTTTTATGTGGGGCTAAAATGAAAAATAATAAACAGGGCAAAAAGAAACACAAAATGTACAGTTTGGGGAGGGAAAAAAAGCACCAAGAAATTTAATGTCTCTACTGAAAGAGATAAGGAGAGGCCTGATGTGAAATGGAATAAAAGGAGTGTTATCTTCTGGGCTAGACCCCACCCGGTTAATCCTACAATTTGTAAACAGGAAATGCCTAAGGAATGTTCTCTCTCTAAAAAGTTGCAATGGGGAAAATATTATGCAAATATAATTAAAGAAGGGGAACAGGTTCCAACTCAAATGGCTGAACTTGGGAGCATTGGCCAGGTGGTTCCTGCTTTAGAGTCCTGAAGGATACAGGAGTAAAGGAGTTGTGGAATCCTCCTCTGCAGTTAAGAAAAAGCCTCTGAGGCCATGTGTGTGGCAGGAGCATCCCTGCAAGGAAGCCCAGAGAAACCATACATGACGTTATGAAAATGAAGCCTGGATTGTGTTGGAGACCTCAAGATGATTGAGATGCTAGAATCACACGAGATATCTGCAGAAGAGTGGAACCAAGCCAAGAGAGAAAGATACATGTTGCAGCCAGCAGCACTGGAAGGGAAGAGTTACCTAAGAGTCCATTGACAGTTGATATAGAGCTACAGATCTTGGAGTTTGCCCTCCTGGATTTCCATCTTGCCTATTGGCAGCAGATATAGAGCTACAAGATTTGAAGTTTGCCCTGCCAGATTTCTGTCTTGCCTTGGTCCAGTATTTTCTCACTATATTCCCATTCCTCCCTTTTGGAATGACAGTGTATATTCTGTGCTGTTTTATATTGAAAGTATGTGATTTGCTTTGTGATTTTTACAAGGAGTTACCATTAAGATGTTGCCTAGAGTCTCAGAAGAAACTTTCAATTTTGGACTTTAAAATAGTGTTCAGACGGGCTGGAGGGATAGATAGCTCAGCCGTTAAAGGCTAGGCTCACAACCAAAAAATAGTGTTCAGACTATGAAAGACTATGGGGACTTTTAGAGTTGGACTAAAGTCATTTCACATTATGATATGGCCACAAGCCTATGACCCTCAATGAGTAGAATGTAGTGGCTTGAATGAGAATAGCCCCCAGTAAACTCATATGTTTGAATACTTGGTCCTCAGTTTCTGGAGCTGTTTGGGAAGGATTAAGAGGTGTGGCCTCATTGGAGGAGGTATGAAAATGGCAGTGGGCTTGAGGTTTCAAAAGCCTGGGCCACTCCCAATTAGCTCCCTCTGCCTCCTATTTGCAGAAAGGGATATAAGTTCTCATGTGTCAACACCATGCCTGCCCTCCTGCTACCATGCTTTCCTCATGATGGTCATGGACTCCAACCCTCTGCAACCATGCACCCCAAATTAAACGCCTTCTTTTCTGTGGTCTTGGTCATGACATTTTGTCACAACAACAGAAAAGTAAGTAAGACAGAATCTAATAGCAAGTCACTTTTATAGACCTTAATTGGTTTGATTCTGTAGTTAGAAAGCATACCAGGCAAAATGAAGTTCAGCATGTTCTACCCTCACATGTGCAGGTTATATACATATCAAAAGAAAATGATGTATAGAAAGTGGAAATGGGGGGGGTGTGCTGGAGAGATGGCTCAGCGGTTCCGAGCACTGGCTGCTCTTACAGAGGACCTGGGTTCAATTCCCAGCACCCACATGGCAGCTCACACTGTCTGTAACTCAAGCTCCAGAGGATCTGACACACACACATGTGGACATACATGCAGGCAAAACATCAATGTACATAAAATAAAATTGTAAAAAAGAAAATGGAAATGAAGTATGCAGACTGCTCAGTTGGGTTAAACTTGTATTTGCTTTCTTTGGTCCTTGTTTTAAGCAGTTGGATGTCTGGTTGGCAGAAGTTGGGCTGATGTGATTGTCTGAGACTCAGCAGTTTGATATAAAGACTGAAGTCTGTTACACATCAAGTCAGGTTAAGGTTCATCGTGTACAAAGATACTATTAGTTCAGTTTAAGTGCATCTTTAGGTCAAACTACATTCCATTGAACAGAGTTTACCCTGAGATATACTTCCGTGTCCACTAATTCTCTCTTCAGCCATATCTAATCTAATATTAACACTATAGTGACCTTTTAAACCAATAATTATGCTGACCATTGAAAACTCTATTTTTTAAAGTTATTGATTCCAATTGTTTATGATATGATGCTTTCGGTGATAGCCATGGCAGGGAAGTGAGATCAGAATGCCCCAGTAGGAAGTATTTTAACACTGACATTGTTTAGAATTGATGGCTCCTGGTAATAATAGTGAAATCATTGCTGTGTGACATGTAATATTCATTTAAAATTTTCAGTGTCATCTTATCTTTATCTGTTCCTAAGGCCAACTATTCCCACTGTGCTTATGCCATTAAGCTTATTTACATTTTTGTATTAGTCAATACACAATTTTTGATGCTATAACCAAATACCTAATAAGAAGAAACTAGCAGGGTCCTGGGTGGGGTGCTTATTTAGCATCCTGGAGTGAGAGGGTCCAACCTATCATGGTGGAGAAGGGCTCATGACAATAGAATCTTGAGGCTGCACCAGGAAGCAAAGAACAGGCAGGAAGTAACAGCAGGCTATAAAATCTCAAGACACCCAATGATCTACTTCCTCCACTGAGAGTCCAATGATAATATTATTTATGATTTATTAATGCTTGCCTGAGGATACAGAAAGAAAAGCCAGCTACAAGCTATAGAAGTCAGGCAATGGGGATATATACCTTTAATCCCAGCAACCATACTAACTATCCAGGCAGTGGTGGCACACACCTTTAATTCCAGGCCTCAGGATGGATCCCTGTGAGTTCAAGGTCACCCAGGGTTACACTAGAGTGAATCAGTCTAAAAGATGAGCAGAGCTCATGCCTTTAATCCCAGTTCTAGAGAGGTCTATAAAAGATGGAAGCCCAGTGCCCCAGGCTGCTTTCTGAGATTTAATCTCTAGCTACCTTGAGGAGAGGCAGCAGTGTGAGGCCTGTTGGACAGCTTGTGGAGATAGGATCGCCCCTTTCAGACTGAGGTAGAGGTAAGAGCTAGTGGCTGTCTGCTTTGCTTCTCTGGCCTGCAGCTTGAAGCTTAAACCCCAATATCTGTCTCTGGGTTTTTATGTTTGGTGTTACAGTCACACACACCTCTAAGAGTGCAGCAACTGGGGACATACTGTTCAAACACATGAGCCTGTGGAGGATATTTCACATTCAAACTATCACATTCCACCCCTTGTTCCCCCCTGACTCAGGTGTATAACTGGCGTCTTTCAATTACCCTCAGGCTGTCCAGGGCACAGGCCTGGCCTTCATTGTCTACACGGAGGCCATTAAAAACATGGAAGTGTCCCAGCTGTGGTCAGTCCTCTACTTCTTCATGCTGCTGATGCTGGGTATGGGAAGCATGCTTGGAAACACAGCGGCCATCCTCACCCCTCTGACTGACAGCAAGGTCATCTCCAGCTACCTGCCCAAGGAGGCCATTTCAGGTCAGGACCCCAGGCAGTGGAGGCAGGGCAGGGGTGGGTGTGGAAATGCAAGACAGTCAGTGGAGGGGTTTAATTAGGAGCCGTGTGCTTCTAGAGACAACTGCAGGAGGGCTGTAGGAGTGTAGCCGTGTGCTCCTGCTACAGTGCGATTTTCAGCTCCGGGAGCTGGGCTAAGAACTCACTGCAGCCTCACTTGGGTAAGCTGGTCTTGGAGCTGTATGGATATGTCATGTGGACCGCAGTGACCCATTTTTAATTTCACCACCATACCACTCAGCCAGGATCATGTAGCCACCTCTGCCTCTGATGGTTCTATGTCCAGGACTGATGAAAAAGCGCCACATTTGATCACACGTTCTGGCCATCCAGTGGGAAGTGTCCCCTTCCCCTTTCCTCAGAGCCTTGGTATCTTTTCTGAAATCGGGTGTCTGTGGTCCACAGTACATGTGCATACAGCTCCCATTCCAGCACTTAATGCTCTCCTGAGGGGAGCCTCTCAGGACATTCACTGTCTGACACTATACAGTATGGCAATCCAAAGGTCAGGGCCACTATAAATTCAAACACAGCACGGAAAGCCTTAGGGAGTCAGAAGAAAACTTGGAAATATTGGTGGCTTAAGGCCAGAGCTCAAATACTGACTCTGCCATGTTGTGCTATGGGGAGTTACTTGACATCACTAAACCTTGGCATCCTGGTATAAAAGGGATTCCTGGATACTACCTTAGAGGCTTAATCTGGTCAGATACATGACCAGAGAGCCTGGCATGTGATAGGACCTATGTAAACTGTAGTTTCTTCCTAAACCAATCCTTATCTGGGACCCCACACCATATTTAAGCCTTCCTCTAGGTCCACTTCCCATAGTCTCTGGGGCCAAGTTGTTGGTGTCTTCAGCATCCCCAGACTTTCAGCCATCATGATGTCCCCCAAAGAGCAACACCCTGACCGTTGGTTTTATTCCTGCTCTTAAAATCCCCTGCAAAGCAGCTCCTACAGCTCGTGTGGGTGAACTCACCCTCCAAACCACACCCAGGGATAGATGGTTCTTGTTGACACCGGATATGGGATGAAAGGCAGGGAGACTGAGAGAGATGAACGGTGATCTTGTGTTCCAGGGCTGGTGTGCCTCATCAGCTGTGCCATCGGCATGGTGTTCACCATGGAGGCTGGGAACTACTGGTTTGACATCTTCAATGACTACGCAGCCACACTGTCCCTGCTGCTCATTGTACTGGTGGAGACCATAGCTGTGTGCTATGTATATGGGCTAAAGAGGTAAGGAGTCCTCCAGATGCTACAGTAGGGGGTGGGGGGAAGATAAGCTTCAGGGTTACACTCAGGAGAAAATCGTCTTTCCCCGGTGGACATGCTTGTTCTTCTTTGTCAGTTTCTTCTTTGCTCCCAGATCTTAGCTCTCTCTTGCTTCCTCGGTTTGCCTGCATCCAACATTTTCTTTCCTTTTCCTGTTGTTTTGTTTTGTATCCTGATGTGTTTCTCTGTTAGCCCTGCCATATTCATGGCTTTCTGGGCGGGGACTCAGTCTCCAGGACTAGATTCTGTCATCTACCATCAACACCAGAACTTTTCAAGAACCCTGACCAGAGTCCTTTTCGAAAAGTCAGATGTGTCAGATTTCTGCCTAGGTGCCGTGGCCAGCACTGGGATGTTTTGGTCTCCCAGGTGATGGAATACATGTCTGGGGTCAATGCTACTAATTAAGACAGCCTTCAAGCCTGGGCATTATCACATCATTTGGGGGTCTCGTGAAAACTGGACTACTGCCTGCCAGAGGTTTTGGTTGAGGAGATCTGGGTTGAGGTCCAAGTACTCAGACATTCCTTGGTGTTCTGGACTACTCGTTGTTGAGACCGACAAGTGGAGAATTTGATTTTCCAGTTTTCCTTCAAGCAACAGCAGCAGCAGCGACAAAGAGCCCTTGGGAAACTCAGGCCCTCCAGTCACCCTGCCCTGCTGAGTGAGGTCACATAAGGGATTCAGAGGCACACTACAAGTGCTGTCTGGATGTGATCTGGGTCAAAGACCTATGCTGTGCCATCCCCTCCTCTTCCTTGGATTTTTCTAATGATCTAAACTGGTTTGGGCTTAGGTAAAACCAGCCATGACGCTGTAAATGGTAGGCTGTCCATTGAGAAACATTCCCCACGGTCTCTTGAAGAGCCAGGCTCTCATGACACACTGAAGCGTCTCCAGTGGCCAACTGTTTCAGTAGATAAGTTAGGTTATCACCACATTGGTAGCTTCCCCCCCAAGGACTCAGTCTTGAAAATGCTTGGGAACCTAAAAGAGGGGTTATAATTTGTGGCATTCCCAAACCGACGTGGGATTTTATCCTTTATTCTTATGCACCCCCTCAGCTTATGACGTTTTCAAGCCCTTAAAGATAGCGTGATCAGTTTCTGGATTACCCAGTGTGAAGAGGTTTAAATGGTCACCTAGAAAATAGCAGTTGTCTGGGAGAAAGGGACTGGTCAGGAAGAAGATGTGCCAGAGTAGAAGAAAGTTAAAGAGAGGCCTGAGCCTCAGCTCCCTAGGATGACTGAAGAGGAAGCACAGTTATATCCCTGGTGGAAAGTGATGGGAAGGAGAGAGAAACGAAGGGAGCCTTGCAGGTCTGTTGTGATCCAGACAAGGACCAGGAAGACATCGCCATCTAGTGGCCTCCAGAATCCAACACCCTCTGCAGCAGCCCGCTAACTCCCCTGCCTTTCTCTATTCGAAGTGAACAGGGGAGGAACGAGAGGTGTGCATGGCACTTTCTGACCTTCGTCCTCGCGTTCTCGTTGCACGTTCACGGTGGGGAGCTAGAGGCCAGCTCAGGCAGATGTAGAAAGCAGCAGAACCAAACACGGACACCGTAGAGCAGACCTGGAGGCAGGTGGCGGTGCCGCAGCTGCTGACAAAGGCATCTTATCCGGCCCCAGCCCCCCTCCCAGTGAGCAGATTTCAAGGCCCTGGTCTGAGGTTCCCTGGCCACCCAGGCTCTGAGAGCCACAATCATATCCCATCAGAGCCCTGTCCTGCAGCCTCCGTCCTAAAACATAGATAGGCTGCTTGGGCTCCTAAGCGCTGAAGTGCTTTTATACTTCCGCATGTGTATCAGTAACCTATAGGGCTGGCCATCAAATCCATTGCAAATGAGTGCCTCAGCACTGTCACTGCGTGTGGGCAAGAGAGCCAAGTAAGACAAAGGAGAAAGCTAGAATATGACCACAAGGGCGGCCTCTAGTTTCAGCTTAGGCTCTCCCGAGCACAGAGTAACTATTCTAAGACCATCTCTAGGGGGCAGTAAGGAATACTTGGAACCATCACTAGTGGGTAGAGAGGGAATGTCACCTAGCCCTGTGGACTGAGAGGACTGACGTTCCCCTCCCCCAGGCACCCTGTTCCCACTTTCTCTGGGAACTAGCCCGTGATCCACACCTGGGGACCTCTGAAGGCCAACACCAGAGAGACGATGACCCACGACCCCTTCTTTATTGGCCATCCTCCTTCAGACAGCCTCGGCCCTGTTCCCTTCACCTCAACACCTCCCCCAGGAAAGGATCAGATGGGTTGGGGCACGTTCAAACACCATCAGTAACCAGAAGAGCATCTTCCTAAGGGCAGAGGGGATGCAGACTGGAGCCCCTCCCTCCAGAACACGAACAAACCTAGGCTCTCTCCTTGTGGTCCAACAGATTTGGAAGTGACCTTCAGGCCATGACCGGCCGCACCCTCAACTGGTACTGGAAGGCCATGTGGGCGTTTGTGAGCCCAGTGCTCATCATCAGCCTCTTTGTCTTCTACCTGAGTGACTATATCCTCACAGGAACGCTACAGTACCAAGCCTGGGATGCCACTCAGGTACCTGATGTTCCCACAGGGCTGGGGAATAAGGCAGAGCCCATGAGGTCACTTCACAACACACGGAGCCGTTGCTGTGGTGTGAGGAGGTTACAGGTGACAGCACGGGAACTTCATCGAGATGTTTCAGGGATGCTCAGTCTAGTGCAGCAGAACTGGGCTGTGAGATTTTTAACCTTGATGTATGGAGAGTCACCCCACAGCACCCCAGTGGACCTTTCCCTAGAAGTACCGGTTCCTCTGGCATGCTACACTAGCCATATTTATACAGAACATTTCTACCGCTTCATAAAGTACTAGTCTGTACTAAAGGTTACATAGCATTTAGGGCCTCAGAATTAGGTACTAGGAAAATTGTTTCTATGGCATTCTTGGAGAGTTTCACATGTGATGTCTCATATGTGCTTGAAGAGGTCAGAATTATCTTTCTTCACGAAATATGGAGAAAATGGGTGTGGTTTCTCCGAAGACTTGCTGTGAATTGCAGGGTAGTGGAGCACCACAGTCCTCCTCTCATCTTCCCCTTGGTAGAAGGCTTGGGTGAACAGTTCTCTTGGACTTGGTGAGAGGGACCTTCCCCTGATGCTCAGTGTCTTCCTCCAGGGGCAGCTGGTGACCAAGGATTACCCCCCACATGCACTAGCTGTCATCGGTTTGCTGGTGGCTTCATCTATCATGTGCATCCCCCTGGTGGCCCTGGGGACTTTCATCAGGAATCGCCTCAAGAGGGGAGGCTCGTCCCCAGTGGCCTAGGAATGGACCTCCCAGAGACGGAAGTCAGCCACTCTGTTTCACAGTACTGCCTGCTGGTGGGAACTCCTTGGTTGGAGTGCTGGTCTGGGGCATCCTGAGTCTGTAAAGAGGATTAGGGATCCCGCTTAGATAAAGAAGGCTGTCTCGGGGAGGGGACCATATCCATTAGGAGAGGCCCTCCATTCTATGCCATCTGAAGGTAATACCTTGTAGCCTCTTGTCATCAGGGGTTAAGGCCAGTACTGAAGATCATTGTTTCCTTGACTCTAGAAAGTCCTAGAATTTAAGGTAAACTGTCATTAGAAACTTGACTGTAACTCTGAGGAGCTGAACAGCACTTCAGTTTTTCTTTTATTTTTTTTTTGTTTTTTGTTGTTGTTTTTTGTTTTGTTTTTTTCTTTTCTTTTTTAGGGGGGGTTTCTTTTCTTTTCTTTCTTTCTTTTTCTTTTTTTTTTTTTTTTTTGGTTTTTCGAGACTGGATTTCTCTGTGGCTTTGGACTATCCTGGCACTTGCTCTGTAGACCAGGCTGGCCTCAAACTCACAGAGATCCGCCTGCCTCTGCCTCCCGAGTGCTGGGATTAAAGGCGTGTGCCACCAACACCCAGCCTGGGTTTTTTTTTTCTTAAAAGAAAACAAAATACTAGAGGGTAATTGCTTCTCAACCAGTGTCAGAGACTTTTGAAGCGCCTAGGGTGACATATTAGAACCCTTTCCTTTAAAGTCTCAGTGGGTATGTAATTTTTGTGTTCCCTGACTACACTATAAATAATACCAAGATTTAGTGGCCACTAAAAGGAGGTCACTTTTCTCAGAATCTAAGGTTCCTGACAGTGGGCTGTGACAACCCTAGGCTGTACAGGGAATCTGAACAGACACCCCTGGGGTTCCAGTGTCTTCGCTCCCAACCACCTTCATTCACCTCTACACAGTAATTTTCTAAAATGTGTATAAATCACACAGAGCAGTGTATAGTTGAAAACACTCCATATTTATGGCTGTTATTCATCCATCATGTGAATTTGTCCGTTTTATTTTTTATCATAATAAAGTGGATCAAGGTTATCCAGGCTGAGAGTCCTTCCTGTACTAACAATCTTTGCTCTGCTGAGCACACGGAATTGAAGGACTTCTTTGGGTCCATCTGTGCAGACACCTTTGAAGACACTTAGACTTCACTTGGAACATCAGACAGAGATGTCCTTTCTTTCTTTTTCCCCAATGGCAAAAGTAGGCACTAGAAAGGTCTTTGGTGTGGTGGGTGGTAGTGGAGAAGAGAAAAATGTCTGGCTAAATGCTTGCTACATTGGCAGAGAACCAAAGTTAGGTTCCCAGGATCCATGTTGGGAAGCATACAGTGTCTGATAATTCCAGTTCCAGAGGATCCAACATCCTTTTCTATCCTTGTTTTTACTAGCATGTACATGTACACACATACATGAAACAAATACACAGAAACTAAAATAATATACATATCAAAAAAGGCAGATAGTGATGATGTCTTTCCAACAGTGAGTCTTTACTGTAGGACTATAACTTACAAATCTCTCTCTGTCTTAGCTGCCATCTTATCAACACTTTTCTTCATGCCTGGTTTCAAAATGATCACCGTACTTAAAATGTAAGAAGCAGCGTTTATTTACCTAAGTGTTTACTCCTGTTTTCTCATCAGATGGCTTTTAGGTTTGAACAGTGGATGCACCCCCATGATACCACAGCAGAGTCTATTCCTAAACTCTTAAGTGTCTGTACCCTCCTCTCAACCTCGATATAGTCATTGTCTGCACTTGGCAATTGCAGTCAAGGTCTCAATGTCATATACCCTCCAAGATGAAAAGAGGAAGATTGTCCTATATCATTATCCTATTACTTTTTCAGTGTGCCTATCATCTCTGCTGTCCCAAACACCTGGGAGTATTGAAAATTTCCAGTGTCCATGCTACTGGATTCAAGGGACCTCCATCAGAAAGCCTTGGGAGTGAGCTGCCATGTGGGTGCTAGGAATTGAACCCAAGTCCTATTTTGCTTTCACACCATTGTAGAGTCAGAAGACCCTAAGCTGAACAGGTCAGCCAGGGAGCTCTCCACATACAGTCAAATGCCACTTTCTCCATGGTGGCATAGCTTTACTTTGAGATCCTTTGGAGCTCATGTAGAACAAGCTGATTCTCAATAATTCTCTTGAGCTGGTACTAAGTCATATTACAGACAAATCTTTTGCTATTTCTAGGCACACAGTGGTTGGTGATTATGGAATTTGTCCACTTTCTCACCAATAGGCTGGAGAGAAAAGGGACATTCCATCTTTGTACACTTGATATTAACCATGAAACTTTCTGTTTATTCCAGAAACATAACCACCTTTGACTCAGATCTGAGACATAAGATGAAGAAATATTTGGTTTTTACCAGTTGTCACTGTGGATAAACTCAAAGCAAATGTCTATGGTTGTGCTTTTCCCTCATCTCCTGGTTGCAATTGCAGGCCTCTCTCTACACAAGATTTCTCCTCACTATGTGAACAGACTAATTTAGAAAATGAAAAGATAATATCAGACAGACTTCACATCAAAAACAGAAGAGCCACACGTGGTTGCAATGTGTGCCCGGATTCCCACTACTGGGGAAGCTAAGGTAAATAGATGCTAGCTCTATAATTCCAGGACTAGGCTACATAGTAGGGACCTGTTTCAAAAAATAAACAAGAAAACCCCGTAAGAAAGAGAAAGGAAGATCATTGTATAATGATAAAAGATCAATTATAATTTTTAAAAGATTATTCATACAAAATCTGTAGAATATACATTCTCATCAGCACACGGAGCTTCCCCCAAATAAATCATATCTTAGGGCACAAAACAAATCTCAAATAATATAGTAATTGTAATTAGAAGTCAACATGAAGCCGGGTGGTGAGATGCACCTGTAACCCACCTACTTGAGAGGCTAAAGCAGGAAGACCGAAGACCCAACCTACACAAGCAACTTAGCTATACCCCATCTCCAAAGGGGAGGCTGGAGCAATGGGTCAAGAGTTAAAAGTGCTGGCTGTTCTTGCAGAGAACCTGGATCCAGTTTCCAGCACCCAGATGGTGGTTCACAGTTATCCATAACCCCTGTTCCATATATATATATATGTGTGTGTGTGTGTGTGTGTGTGTGTGTGTGTGTGTGTATCATATACATGTATATGATGAAGATGATATAGATACACACCTACATGAGGGCAAAATACACACATAAAAATAAATCTTTTTTTTTGAAAGAGAAGAACTGCAACACCCCCCCCCCAAAAAAAATCCGTCAAGGTCTTGCAAACAGAGCTAAGGAGTTTGGACTTTCTCATACAGGGAAACTAGAAACTCTGATGATTAATTAACAGTGGACTCGCCAGGATGAGCAAATGATTGAAAATTGTATAACCTTCTTAGTTTGTAGGGTAAGACTATAGAACCTTGGCTAGAGCTGCCCCCCCCTTCTCTCCTTCCTCCAGAATTCTGGTGACACAGCTTGATAGTCTTTTGTACCCTGTTTCTGATAGGCACAGTGAAGTTCCCACCCACAGGCAGTCATCCATTAGCCAGAATGGCTTCCTGGGCACCCTCGGGTGGGGTTAAGCTAGACTGAATCCCCTGCGCTGGGAATCTGGACACCCCAGAGAACCGGGACTGATCCCCTTCGTTGAGATGATTTTTAAATAGAGTTATGACGGAGATCTGAGTGATGTGTGAATTATAAACCAGACACAATACTCAAAACTCACCATTTCTGATTGTTCGCTGTCCTTTACTGTCAGTTATGCTCTTGAGGCTACCTGTGGCATTGTATGTGCAAGGTGGGAACCCAAAATAATAGTGTCCCGTTGCACTTACTGAGCTGCACTGGTAGCTCAGGGTGTGCCATGGTGGGAGTGTTTATACTGTAGAAATCGACAGGCACGTATATCAGAGTTTTTCTGCCATTTGTAGCTGAACAGTTTCCAGTTCACCATCAGCCCCCGAGAGATGCAATCACATCTTTGTGAAATATTTCGCAGTAATCCTTAATAGCAGTCTGAGGATCCCAGAGACCCTGGCGATTGAGAGGCATGACACAGACAAAAGAGTGTGGCCAAAGGTCAGTGGGAGGGTGTGAACCGGTCACCTGTGAGCTTGAGACCCAGAGGGACGCACCAGCCAAGCAGGGAAGGCCCACACCAGGGCCTGACAGGACAGAAAGCTGATTCCAGAGTCCTAGAGACAGAACAGCAGAAGACATCGGGGCCTGGAGTCCAGAAGAGAGCACAGGAGTGGCCCCTTCCACGCTGGGAGATGGAATCACCTTCCGCACATGTGGTCTCCCTGCCAGAGGATGAGGGGCTGCAGGGTCAGCACCCAGGAAGACTGGGATCAGCAGAGTGTGCCCAGCCTGGGGTTGTGGAGAAGGTGCGGCCAAAGTGGGGCAACCCCCTGCAGTTCTTGCTCGCCTGCGTCTCCTACGCAGTGGGCCTGGGCAATGTGTGGCGCTTCCCCTATCTGTGCCAGATGTACGGCGGAGGTGAGTGCGGCGTGCATGAGCAGCCTGTCTGAGTAACCGAGTGCTTCGTGCCTCGAACTTTCACCTTCCTGGAATCTGGGTGAATTATAGGACTGCTAGATGTCACCTCCCAAGAGCTGGCCCACAGTCCAGCAAAGAGGGGAGGTGTGGGCTCTGCTCCCACGGACGGCGCTTCTGTGTTATCCAAAAGTCTTCGCCCGACTTAAAGTCATAAAGGTTTTCTCTGTTCCTTCTCTAAGTTCTTAACCTCTGGGTTGCGCATGTGGAGCTACTGCCTTTCCTTCCTTTTTGTGTGTAGAATGTGATATCCACTAGGGTTCATTATATTCAGCTGTATCGTCGTTTTCTTGACAAAAAGGTGGCAGAGCTCTTTTGCTTGGATTGCATTGTTGAGGTTTGAGGATGTTGGGGAAATGGTTGCTGGGCAGAGCTAAAAGGTGCCCACATTCCCACGTTGGTACAAGCTTTGAGTTGTCTTCTGGCCCTGGGCCAGACGACAAGCAAGCAGGCTGTCACAGAGACAAGTTGACATGGTCCTGCTGTAGTTGCTAGTTGATACTTTGGGTTAAAATTAGACTTTCTTATGACCTTTGAGTGTTCGAGCGTAACTCCAAACAGCTGCGGGAATATGGCTTCTGCTGCCAGGTGTCTCTAAGAATAAATCACTCAGGCCTTGGCCTCCTTTGGCATCAAGCAGAAGGTAAAAAGCCAGTGTTTTCAGAGCAGAACGCCCCTCTGCAAAACCGGCTCCTGGATGACTGTTTCCTGTTCCTGGAAGATGTTGTAGGGAGGAATGGCAGGAAGGGGGCACAGGACGGACATCTGAACAGTACCAATAAGGGATAAAGGGGGGATCCCAGGTACCCTATCAAATACCCAAGGGAGCGCAGGATGACAGCCTTAGTTCCACTCCCATCCCAAAATGATAAAGCTGTTGCTTTCCCTTCCCCTGCAGCTTAGTTCTTCTGTTCCTGGAAACTGAGCTCCATGATCCCATAGATGACCGCCAACACCTATGACATTTCTTGGCGTCTCCCATCCTTACTTTGAGAAGACCTCTATGTAGGGGTCATGTAACTGACTCAAAATTGTGGAGAAGGATGAGGAAGTGTCTGTTGACAGTCCCAGCACTCTTGAGGGTTCCTCAGGTGAAGGAACCCTCTCCAACAATGACTAGCATGGTGAGAAGCCCAGACAGCTCCCACCTCCACCAGGAGTAAGGAAAGTAGGGCTTTTGACAGTGTAAGTCGATGGGTCTCATCTGGCTAACCCATATGATGATTAGGGTAGAGGGTGAAGCCACAGCTCCTAAGCCAAGAGACTTTGGACTCCAAGGAACCAAATATCTTCCAGAGGAGGAAGGGTAGGAGGGGGTAGATTTCCCCCACTCCTCTTCTATTTTTATTTTATTTTTTTTATTTTTGGTTTTTCAAGACAGGGTTTCTCTGATTTGTTTTGGGAAGCTGTCCTGGAACTAGCTCTTGTAGACCAGGCTGGCCTTGAACTCACAGAGATCTGCCTGCCTCTGCCTCCTGAGTGCTGGGATTAAAGGCGTGCGCCACCACCGCCCGGCTCCCACTCCTCTTCTATATTGCTTCATTACTTCATGCTGGACTCTTGAACTATGAATAGCTAAGTATAAGCACCTGGAGGTAGGCTGTCTTAGGTAAGATTTGCTCAGCTTTTTCTTTCTTGAGCCGTTCTAGCACATAGGCAAAACCTGAACGAGTCCTGAAGTTTTGCAGTATAGAGGAAAGGAAGTGATACCAGGCTTGCTTCTGAGTTCGAAGTGGGAAGTGCCTGAAATTCCAGTGGGCTCGGTGAGTGACTTAGCACTCCGTCTCTGTGTAGGAAATCTATGTTGGGTGCTGGCGCCCCAAGGGACTTTAGCTGTTTGCCCAGAACTCACATAGCTACTGCTGGGATAGAGGAACAAATGGCCCCTCCACAACATGCCCCCTTCCTTAGGCTCCCCCGTGTGCCTGGGTGGACTGGGCCGTGGACCTCTCCAAGCTGTTGGGTGGCTGAGTAGGGAAGAAAGTGACAAGAAGAGCACTTAGCCGAGGGCTGTGGGTAGGGCTGCTAAAATCCTAAGCATTCATGAGGCCCAGGCTTCCATTCACAGGGCAGTAACTATCAATCCTTGGAGCTAAAGGAGACTTCAGGTTTTTCCAGTCGTGACCCTCTAGAACTAAGATTACCAGACCTGGGAAGCTCATATGAATTTTCAGCAGCCCAGGGCCAGGTGCTAAGCAAGCCGCTACCATTGGCAGATGTAGGCAAAGAAGGAGGATCCACCTGCCTGAGTTGGGAGGCTGGAGATGAGGGCTTCACTGGGCCAATGCTGCTTTTTCCAGCTGGCGTGTCCGATGTTGGTTCTCCTCAGTTTGATACAGGGTATCTTTTCCCTCCTTGCTGCCTGCTTTTGTTGCTGTCCTACTGTGCTATGGGCACCCCTACTCTTTTTTCCACTCTCCAGTTGTGTGACAAACGGGAAAGCAGTCCATATCCACTTGTGGGTATATGCGGTAAGTTATTTGCTGAGTGCTTAGGGTGTTTGTTTATAGATTACTAATTTGAAGGGGGAAATGGGGAAATAGAATATTTACTTCAGGTTGTTTTTGAATGGTGGGTCTTGTGAGATTAGGAATTCATTAAGGTCATGAGATATTAAAGAGCCAATTGTAAGAGCAAATATAGTCCAGGCAAGGTGGTGCACACCTTTAGTCCTAGCACTCAGGGTGATGATCCCAACATTTGGGAAGCAGAGGCAGGCAGATCTGAGTTTGAGGCCAGCCTGGCCTACAGAGAGTTTCAGAACAGTCAGGACTACACAAAGAAAACTCTTGTCTCAACCAAAAGTGAGAGAGGAGAAAGGGGGTAGAGGGGAAAGACAGAGAAAGAGAGGGGGGAAGAAATAGGGGAAAAGAGGGAGGAGGGAGAGAGAAGGGGAAGAGAAAGAGGAAGAGAGATAGGGAGGGAAAGGGAGAGAGGGAAGGAGGAGGAGGAGGGAGAGAGAATAATATAACTGCTGTGGCCCAGGAGACAGATCCCATGTGTCTCTTTTGTCTTACACACGGCAGTCAGCAGAGGCCACCTAGACTGTGTCCTTACCCATTTGGATCTCTTTTATCCACTGGCCTTAAGTAAGGAATACCTGATAGGATTTTTAAAGCCCTGTAATGGGGGAATATCTGATAATATAAACCAAAATGTAGCGAGTCTCCACAGCTATGAGTGTTGGGTCCCAGACCTCAGGGACCTCTGTGCATTGCTTGTCAGCTGATAACCGCAGGTGCATCCTGTTCTCTAGTCCTGGTTTACAGCCCTGGCCTTGCCCCAATGCCATCAACATCTAGCACGAGGAAAACACGGACCCTTACACCTGGGGTTTCTCCACTGTTCTATAAGGAGGGAGGGCTGCTCCCTCCTTGCAATAAAGGGACACACGCATTCTCTTAGCACAAACGGACGGAAGTCTTGCCTTTTATTTAAATCTCCAGCCTTTTGCCCAGTACATTAGACTTGCTCTGTGGCACGGGTGCCACAATGAGCAGATCCTGATGTTGGGTTTTAGAGCTGCATGGACTGGTTTCTTGCTAGGTGAAGTTTAAGAGGCTGTTTCAGGGCCCTGCATTTCCTATCACATCACAATTTCTTCCAGGGATGCTCCCAGAAGCAACAGGGGGGTACATTAGGTGTATCAGAAACCATTCACTGTTGTGGGGTCGGGAGAACAAAAAGGGGTTAAGATCTGGGGCTTTGAAGGCAGACTGCAGTGTTCTAAGCACCTAAGGAGATTCTCCCTCCAGCTTCTTGGTTCTCGTGGTTAACAGGGGCTGTAATGTATAGTTCTATTTTTCCACCTGGGGTGTCACCTCCTTAGTCTGGTCTAGTTGCTGTGGTCAGGGGATCTTCAGAGGTTGGAAGGTATTGTTAACCAGTGTCCAAGAGCACCCATGCAGATGTCCACTTGTTGCGCTGTGAACCCTTTTATCTTTTGAGACAGGGTTTCTTTGTGTACCCTTGGCTGAACTGGAACTAGCTCTGTAGACCAGGCTGGCCTCCAACTCACAGAGAGCTGGCATTTTTGATGTTTCTTGGGACTGTGATCACTTTTCCTTCCAATTAGATACCCCATACCCCACCAGGAATGGCTTTATCCCTCTCCCCATTCAGGGTCCACCTCTCTGTAACTGTTTTCTGTTTAACAGGTGTTACTTGTTGCAGCCTCAAATCCTTAGCCTCAGGGTTGGGTAGTGTGATGCAACAGGGAATAGCATGGGTACAGATAACCAGATTCTGTTGAAAAATGGGCAAATATCAGTGGCCTGAACACACATCTAATACATGTTTGAAACCATGTTGGCCAGTCTGAAAGGACCCTGGGCAAGGTCACAGTCACATAGTTTTTTTTGTTTTGTTTTGTTTTTTGATTTTTAGAGACAGGGTTTCTCTGTATTGCTTTGGAGGCTGCCCTGGACTCGATTTGTAGACCAGACTGGCCTCGAACTCACAGAGTTCCATCTGCTTCTGCCTCAGGAGTGCTGGGATTAAAGGTATGCGCCACTAACACTCCACTCACAGTCACGTAGTTTACATAGCTGGGAACTGCCTCCCCTAAAGCCTGCTCATCTGGGGACCCTGCTTGTTAGCCAAGGTTGGTAATGGTCTGGTAACTCTAATGGTTTTTTGAGATTTATGCAAATGACTATTAGAAAATTTCTGAATTTTGATGTGTCCCAAAAGGAAACAGACCCTAGACACTGAACTTTTTAGAAGTTATCCATGATGAATCTTGACTCCCAGGCTCATACTAGTAGAGTCTTGGCCATTTATAATTGTACAGCATGTGTAACAGTCGACTCACAGGATGGAACCCATCCGGCTCCTTTTTGCATCTGTCTTTGTCCCTCTGGCTCTGTGAACTTGTGTGAATTACAGATCATGGGAAATAATTGTAGATTTTGTGATCATGGTAAGACTGGAGCAGAAAACCCCCTATCACACAGCATGTGCTCAATGAGCTCAGTAAATGTGGTTCCCAGCAACTCTTCTAGAGCTTATGTGGTTTATACAGAAAGTGACTCATGGCAAATTAGTGGGGTTTTTTTGCTTTGGTTTGATTTTGTTTTTTTTTTTTTTGAGACCGAGTTTCTCTGTGTAGCTCTGGCTGTCCTGGAACTTGCTTTGTAGACCAGGCTGGACTTGAACTCACAGAGATCCACCTGCCTGTGTGTCTCATGTGCTAGGATAAAAGGTGTGCACCACCGCCTTCCAGCCAAATCAAGTGTTTTGAGGAATGGTGGCAATAAATGTTATTAAATGGAGCTCTAGGGGACTTGGACCTGACTCCTGTGGCAGGCACAAGATAGCAACATTGCACTAAGAAAGACTAAAAAGGGAAACATAGAGATGGCAGGGACCTGAGCCATGGTTAGGCGGGTCAGCCTCTTCCAGGGACTACCCTGGCTGCTGATTGTCCACAAGCTGGAGCTGCCCTTCAAGGTGAATGTGGGAATGTGCATAGAAAAGGGGACATTCCTGACCCAAGACTTCTCCTTTTTTTCTTCCATCTCATTGTAAATGAGACAAACGATTTCCAAGATTCTTCTAAAGTCACTCCTCGGCTGCCTCCTCAAGCAGTGAGCTGAATCAGACATTAAAACAAAAACTGTTTTGTTGTTGTTGCTGCTGTTGCTTTTGGTCAGGAGGTATATTAACAAAGACAGGGTGTTTCCCTTGCAGGACGTTGTGGGAGAACTCTACTGACCACCTATGTTCACAGAGCCTTCTCCTTGGCAGAGGCTAAAGAGAAATAGCTCTTGGGTTTTACAAGTTGTCTGCCTCCATTTGAAGGCACATGCAAAATGACTGTGCGTGGAGTCTTTCAAATAGTTGGTCATCCCAATTCTAGATAGGGAGGGTCTCAGGTAGGTCATCAAAAAGGCAGATAACTTCCTACTTTATTATGAGGGCTCACTGCCACTCACCCACGACTTTATAAAATTTTAAAACTCTAAAAGGATAGCTTTTTCAATCTCTGTTCCCAGTGCATGACCCAGTGAGACTCACCTGGGTAATTATTTCTCTACTGGTTATAAGGAAAACAGGCACTGTGGGTTCAACCAGGGGTCACTGATCCAACAGCAACTCTCCTGTCAAGAGTATGCCACTGGGTTTGGTTTTACAGAGGAGCAAATGCCTTTTGTGTAAATTGTCGTGTGCTGTTTGAAAGCACTAAGAAATTGACTGGGGGGGGTAGAATTTGACCCTTCTACTTCAGACCTAACCATGTGTTTGCCTCAAAATAGCCTCCAAAGCTCATTTTCCTGAGTCAGGATAACCATTGACACTGTGACAAGGAGAAAGAACAATAATCAAAGATTAAAGGTATTATTTCATGATACATGAGCTACTTATGCTCATTCAAAACCAAAAGTATGGTCATGGCAGATCACTATGTACTGTATGAAGACTGTCTTGTGGTTTTTGTAATACCTGGAAACTTACCAACCCCATTGTTTAACAATAAATATATAGATAATAGTATATATGCAGATTGAGTTTAGTTTTCTTTATCAAGGTAGTGTTATATCCCAACTATCTTCCAAGCCAAAACCCTGCCATCTTCATGACATCAACTGGGCCTGCTTGCAAGATTGTCATACCCAGGTTTGGTGACTGTTGATCTGTTGATATCTATGTCTCATAAGATGGCTGTATATTTTTCTAGAATGGAAAAGAAAGCAAGAAGGCTTAATAATGTTACAAATGTCTGACAGATTATATAAGGTAAACAAAAGGCCACCGTTCAATACACCAGTGTCAAACCTATGTTTAAAGAAATGGAGTTACTGGTCTACACTCTATGGCAGTTACAAGGATTGGCTTAAGAAAAATGTGTGACTACCCAGAGCTTTTGGGTTCTGCCTGTTATTCTGTGATACATCTGCAGGGATACTCCCTTGGGGATCTGAGTCCCACCTCAACTTCCTAGCTATAAGGTTCTACTAATTAGTTCCCTAAAGAGACAGTATTAGTTATTAAAGTAGCTTATAGGCTGAGATTAGATAGTCTAGCATTTGCTATCTCACAGAAAAAAAAATTCTGTAATTGCTCAGCCCAGAAGGTTGGGTGTTTCAGTCTGTTAGAACCTGAAAGAAGTAGGTTCTAATGCCAGCAAAGGAATATGTTCATCGTCAGAACTGGGCATCAAACTTCCTCCTCCCATATCCTTTTATGTAAACTTCCAAAACCACAAGGTATGGCCTTGACTTAAGGTGGGCCTTCCCACCTCAAATGATCCAATCAGGAACATTCCCCACAGCTGTGCCCAGTTCTTCGGGTTTTAGTTGATTTCATATGTAATCAATTCGACAATCAAGTTTAGCCATGCCCAAGGGAATAACCTGAGGTTTCTTGAAAGGTGCAAATGGAGCTCTGAATGGACCCAGTGGAGGAACTGGAGCTGTTCTTGAAGATGTGGGCTGCAGCCCACTGGAGAGGCCCCAAGAGCCTGCCTTGTAAGAGTTTCCCTCTCTCAGACCAGTACCAGCCCAGACTCTGCGCATCTCAACAAGCAGCAGCCAGAGCTGCCATAGCCCCTTCCTCCGACAGCCATTGGTGTTGAACTCTGAGTGGGATTGGAGGAGTATTGAGGAGAGTTAGACAAAGGAAGTGAAAGCTGGCTTTCTAAGACGGCAGCCTCTTGTCCCCAGAAAACGTTTTGGAGAGGAATTTCAGGAAGGTATGAGGGCAGGTATCAAAACAGGAAGAAAGGGAAGGACCCAGGGGCTCTATAACACACACAAGTCAAGAAGACTGCTGGTCTTAGGGTCCCACCCAATCTGAAGGGTTAGAGCTTTTACTTCCCCTCTCTTGGCAGTTGGGTCATCTTCATGGAAGTTCAGCTCTTAGTGGGTGGTCCCACAGATGACCATCAACACCCCTGCTGCATAGGCAGCCCCTGTGTACCGCGGAGGTATTTTATGACTACTAGGGTTTGTGTGTGCCTATGCTTCTGTTTTCCTTAATGCCAAGGAGCCAGTTCCCTCTACAAGCCACCCTCAGTCCCTGCTACTGCTTGTCAGGCTTTTTGCTTTTGTATGCCCTTTTCCTGTTGGAGTTTCCCAGGTCCCAGCCAAGGAGCCATGAGACGGGATGGGTAAGAGAAAATTTCAAAGTAGTCTTGAGTCATGCCTCCATGCAGCAGACTTGGTGGGCAGTCTTGTATCCCTGCTTGCCTCTGTATATTTTTCTAGCAGTGGCAATGTGTTTATATAGCTCCATTCACAGACCAATTCTTAGGAATTTGTAGATTTGAAAGGTTTTCTTTTTAAAGTCACTGTTACCAAAATGGAATTTTAGACTGAAAGTGCTTGTTCAAAACAGACATACACAGAGAGAAATCTCTTTAAAAAGGACCATGTGGTATGAAGCTTTGTGTACTCGGAGACCCAACTAGTTTACCCACCCCTGTATTTGCTAAGCTACTAGGAACACTGAAAATATCAGGCCTGAAGGAACATTCTATAGTCCAGGCAACTCTAAAGCATCCAAAAATCCCTCTACCTAGTTGAACTCTCCCAAGACAGAAAGCAGATTAGCTGATTTTTTTTTCACTCCACCCACAGACCAGGTATGACCAGAGTTTGGAGAAGGTCTGTTTCAGACACCACATCACATAGACTCCACCAGAGCTGTAGGAAGACAGACAGAAGCACTCAGGAATAAAGTTCAGATTATTTAGCAACTTGGGGGATCTAGCCTTCCACCAGCCCTTAAGTGCTGAAAGAAAAGATAAAGGTTAGGGAGATGACTCGGTGGGTAAAGGTGTAGAGAGAAGCCTTTTTCTTGTCTGCCGCTTTGGTTTTTCCCCACCAGTCGCCTGGGCTCTGCCATGTTGTAGCCCCCAAATAACACACAAGACGCTGTATTAATTATGAAGCTGTTGGCTGTTTGCTTGCTTTCTTACTGGCTATCTCTGACTTAAGTATTTACCCCATAATTGTTGTTCTAAATATTTCTCTTACCGGAGAAAAGGTCTAGACTTCTTACCCCTATGCGGCTACATGGTGACTCCCTGTGTTTCTCCTACCCAGAGTCCTCCTCGATTCCTAGTCCCACCTATCTTCTGTATTGGCCAACAGTGCTTTATTGACATATACACAGGACTTCCCCATCATAAAGGTACTTACCACACAAGCCCAGTGACCTGAGTTCCACCTCCAGTACCCACATAAAGGTAGAAGGAGAAAACCGACTTCCCAAAGTTGTCCCTCTGACCTCCCAAAATCCTCGACACATTTTTTTTAAAGAGTGTAGAAGCTCCACTGGCAGAAGCTGGGCCAGCAGAGCCATGGAGAGTGACACCCAAAGAGCCGGGACCAATGGCAGTTTGCCTCCCGGGATGGAAGTATTCAAACAACTGAGATGGCTGCATGCCATCCATTGATAGGCGAACAGATAAATGAATGGATGGAGAGACACGGATGGGTGAATTGGTGAAAGGTTGGATTGGTAGGATGAATTGAAGATAGAAAGGGAGGGGTGACAGAGGGGTGGGCATGGAAGGCAGAAAGATCTAAGGCAGGAAAATAGATTTTGCATGGAAAGGTCTGCGGGTAGAAGGGCGGGGTGGGAGGAGCTCTGGCTGGGGAAAGGCTCCCAGGTGGTAGAATCATGGCCGCACAGAGGCCGGGCAGGGTAAATCCCATCTCTCCACACTGACCTGACGCTCAGCTCTGCTCTCCCGCAGGGAGTTTCCTGGTCCCCTACGTCATCATGCTGGTTGTAGAGGGGATGCCACTCCTGTACCTGGAGCTGGCTGTGGGGCAGCGCATGCGGCAGGGCAGCATCGGTGCCTGGAGGACCATCAGCCCCTACCTCAGTGGCGTCGGTACGTGGGACCCTTTTCAGTTCCTCTGACAGAGACTCGTGTGTTCCTGAGCATCACGGGTGTGCAGGCTGCTGTCCGTGAGCAGGGCCTGTGACTGGGTGAGCTGACAGTCCAGGGAGGGCTACCATGGAGGGCCCTGGATTCTAACCCTCATATGGAACCGCATTCTCCAGGGAAACTCCCACCTCGGGGCATCTCCACTCTGGACCTCAGCTTGAGAATTCTGTGAATGGCTGGACATAGCTGCCTGGCACAGAGGCGTTCATTCAGTCCCAGCCACCCACCATCTGGGGATGTACACAACTACCCCCTAGTTAACGTGTACCTGATGCTGAACGTGGCATGCAAGTGTGTGAGGTCGTTTCATCCGCACCACGACACTTAGGGGCTTTGGCGCATCATAACCAGAGTTTGGAAGCCAAGACGTCTATGCATAGTAGGTGGCCTTGCTTCCCGCCATAGCTCTTCAGAGTTATCCTCTGGTTCGCCTCCTCTGTAAAAGCCCAGGATCCAGGGCCATCAATGGCCACAGTAATTCTGGGTATCTTGCTAACCCAGCAAGGGGAGCAATTGCTCAGCAGCAAGGAAGGGTCAGCTCTGATAATGGGGAAGAAAGCGGCAGAGTCCCTAAGGAGCACTGACACCCACTTCTTGACCAGATCTCCCTGTGGTGGTGGCGATATCACTATACTCCCATCGAGACCAAGGTCAGCAGCTTAAAAACAGACCTGAGCGCTGCTGTGGAGACTAGCTTTCAGCAGCACAGCAATTGCAGAGACACAGAGTCACTCAATTTGACTTTTCTATCTGAGGGATTAAAACTTAATTCTCCAGGGCTGGCAAGCAGGGCAAAATGTAACTCTCTGGGGCCAGCAAAAAAGGGAAACACACACACACACACCACACACAACAGGTCTCGTTATTATCTCTCTCTCTCTCATTTCTTACCTTTATCCAGATGTATTCCTTCTGTGGCTTTATTTTTTCCCTTACAGCTTATATACCCCAGCAGAATCTCTCAAGCAATATAAAAACTACAACGTGGTCACATTCTATTCTTTAAGTGAATGGCTACATTGAATACAAGTAAAAATCACATGTTTTCCACATGCTTAAACATTTTATGTATTACAGGTGAAAAAAATTACTCCTAAGAACCTACATACACTCATGTCCAAGCAACTTGTTAACAGACTATAAGCAAGCAACATTCTTTCTCGGACTGTTCTTTTGCTGGCAAGCTGCATTTTACAGTTACAAAGAAAGGATCAATCACTTTGTTATTTAATCTCAAAAGGTAATCTTATAAAAAATCTTAAAAGGATCACAAATCTAAACTTTAGTATCTGACAAACAATCAATCCATCAACTCTACTTTCAGTCCTCAGGGTGAGTACCCACTCATCAACAGTTTTTTTATATCAGGAAGCTGAGGGCAGAGATGGGTACAAGGAATTATCACCTTTGATCACCAACCCATCCTAGCAAGAAAGGTATGAAAAACCAGTAATAGCCAGGCTGCTATTGCTTGTGTTCCCTGACCTCAGCGAGTCCCTCAACTATCAAAAGTATGCCTTTCTAAACCTTAAATTGTTCCCCAGCCATTAACAAAAGCACCTCAACCTACCCTTAAGTCATTATTTAAAGCTTTGTTTTAGCTATGATGCACAGTGAAACCCATGAGCACATCTCCCAACATTGATATTAAAAGAACTTGAGTTAGCCTAGCTTCTGGGACTCAATTTTTTTTCTTAATCATTAGCCTAAGCCACAGTCTATGTGGCTGCTCAAGAGAATCTCCTAAATTACAGCTGTGTGACACTTCCTTGTTTTTTGTTTCCTACCCTCTGCAGCCACTGCTTTATCAGGGGCAGGGACAACACTATATCCTGCCTTTACCTGTACTAATCTTCCCACTAAACGAACCTCTACCGTAAACCCTTACTATATTTGTTTAAAAATCCTTAATCATCAAAATTCTATTTAAACCAACACTGTTATTTTACAAAGTCATTGCTTCAGTTAAACAGTACAGCTTAAGAGGAAATCCTCTTCATGATAATCCATATGTAAAAATGCCCAGTAGAACGGGATATTTCTGAGATAATTACATTATAAACAGTAGGGATTCCCCCCACACCCATCCACACCATGCCACATACCAGAGGAAAAACGGCAGCTGCAAACGTGTAAAGGCACCACAGCCGCAAGAGATATTCTGGAGCCAAAGCCCTCAGGACCTTGCATTCTGGTGTGTGACTTTGCCTCTCTGGGACTCACCTATCATCAGTGCCTTGCGTTCGGTGGGCTGGACTCCTGAATTCAAGTGCCGGCTGCTGCTTCTCTGGTGCCTGAGTGCATGTGGATGCCAAGAGCTGGGAACAGTGTTCCCAAAGGCCAGTGCCAGAACACTTCAGAGCAACTTAGTGTCACACTCTCCCCCTGTCCACAGCGCTACCCTAGGCCCTTCACAACTCGAAGGCAGTGGGACTGGTCTCCAGACTTCATGCCTCTGCCATTCTCCATGCCCCCTGATAACAGAGTGATGAGTTTGGCTCCAGGGACCTGGTCTAAAGGGAATAATTATATCAGGCACATGGGTGACACTTTTCTCATGGGGTTTATATTCTGGTTCTGCTGGGTGGTCTTCACCTTAATTTCCTCTTCTGTGAAATGGGAATACCAAAGCCACATGTGGTGGCTTGAGTGAAAATGGCCCCCATAGGTTCACAGGGGGCACTATTTGGGAGAATCAGGAGGTGCGGCCTTGTTGGAGGAAGTGTCACTGGGAGTGGGCTTTAGAGTTTCAAAAGCCTACGCTGATCGCAGTGCCTCTCTCCCCCTGCTGCCCCAGATCCAGAGTAGAATTCTCAGCTACCACGTCTGTCTGTCTGCCACCCAGCTTCCTTCCGCGACAATAATGAACTAAACAAACCTCTGAAACTGTATGTGGGCTGCAATGGAATGCTTCCTTTTATAAAATTTGCCATGGTCAGGATCTCTTCACAGCAATAGAGCACTGAGTAAAACATCAAGCATGGAGCCCAGGACCTAGCACTTAGATATTGAAAAAAATGTATGAGAAGTTGGGGGAACTAGCTTTGAAAATGGGTCACAGACGCAAGGTTTGGTTAGAAAAAACATGGAGGGGAAGTATTCCTGTCCTGGGTGGCTGGGTGGTCCCATCATGTCTGTCCTAGGGGTGCTTATAGGTTGGGCTACCACACCTGGTTTTCAGCATGAGCTTCTTATTCCTTTCAGGCATTGCTAGTCTGGTGGTCTCCTTCTTGGTCTCTGTGTATTACAACGTCATCAACACCTGGTCCCTCTGGTATCTCTTCCACTCCTTCCAGGTGAGTACAGGCCTAGTCGTGCCAGCAACAACAAGGGGAGAGGATGCAGGCCTCCCCTCCAGGAGGAATGGGGGAGCTTGTGGGTTATAACCTGAAGGGAGCATGAGGGGGAGGCATACTTCCAAACATTCATTGGACTTCTGGTCCTGATGCTCCACACTCAGGGGAGAGAAACTGCTCTAAAACAAAGGAGCCGGGGAGGTTGGCAGCTGTCTGTGGGAACATCCAGTTCAGGCCTGCAAAAATGGCTCACACATCCACTAGCAAGGCCTGCTTGGAGCCAGGGTCTCATGGGATGGGTTCCCTAAGTGCAGCCCGGTGTTCTGTAGAGTAGCCTTGGCCCACTAGATAATGCCACTGGTCCCTGAGCTGTGTCCTGGGAAATGTGGCCATGAAACCAAGAGGTTGCTCAGACTGTTTCTATTAGTGGAACATTTTTGTCCTGTGACTCTGACCTCATAGAACCCAGAAGTGGGCAACAAGATGCTTATCTTAAAGCAGGCTTACTCCCACAGCACCCACAGCTCTGATCAGACTTATGTCTCTCCCTCAGTCCCTTTAGTACCTCTCTGAGCAGTTGGCCTCAGGGTATGATCCTTGACAGGCATCATTTAAGTTAATTTGTTTTTAAGTGCCAACAAACCCAGTTAAAACCACCGAAAGCAGAAGAGGGTTTCACTGTCTCCACCCTTACAGAGTCAAGGAGTCGTAACTGCCAAGCCTGAGTACTGCTAATTACTGCTTAAAGGAAGTCACTAGTGCCAGGGTCTCTGGCTCAAGGGCCTCAATAGCTTCAAGGCACTGGACCATACCTCCTCCTTGTCCCCACACCCATGGATGAAAGATCTGTGTATGCTCTTAAGGGTGTCCTAATGAGGAGTTGGCTTGGGCAAGCTGGAAGTGAGCTGTTTAACTGCTGCTTTCTTTGACTTGTTCTACCTTGAAGGGAGGGAGAAGAATCCATGAGCCATTGATAAGCTTTTTTTTTTAGTTATTTTTTTGGGGGGTATCTGGCTGGGCAGTGGTGGTGCATTCCTTTAATCCCTCGGGAGGCAGAGGCATTAGGATTTCTGTGAGTTTGAGGACAGCCTGGTCTACAGAGCAAGTTCCCAACAGGCTCTAAAGCTACACAGAGAAACTCTTGTCTGTCTCAAAAAACCAAAAACAATTTATTTGCCGATGGGTGTTTTTTCTGCACGTGTATCTGTGTACTCCATTAGTACAGTGCCCGTGGAGGTCAGAAAATGGCATCAGATCTCCTAGAACTGGAGTTACAAATCAATATTAGTGCCATGTGGGTGCTGGGAATTGAACTTAGGTCATCTAGAAGACATCCAGTGTTCTTAACTGCTGAGCCATCTCTCCAGCCCTACCATTAACAAGTTCTGACCATGCCAGCAGTGGTGCGAAAGGTTGGAGTTTAAGCTCCTGGTTTGGCTGCTGTAGTGATGCTAGGCCAGTGTTCTCTTGTTGTAGCTGGTCTGGTCAGTATCCAGACACCAGTAGCAGAGTCTTCCAGACCCATAGAAGAATGGAGTAGTTCTCAAAAGCCACATTCAGGATTGCAATAAGAAGCAAATCTTATTAGTCAGCTTTACTGGATGAAAAAAAAAAACCTAGGCACTAACTTGTAAAGAGGAATACATTGTTAATTCACAACTTGGCCTCTAGTAAAGATGAAGTTTAGCAGAGCATCATGTCCTAAATACATATAGGAGGAAACAGCCACAGTGACACCAGAATAGAAAGCAAATGACAGGGTTCCTCTTAGCTCCTTGGAAAGCACATCCCAATGATTTCTTACTTAGCCCCACCTCCTAAAGAGCTATGGCATCTTCCCATCCAAGGGAACACAGCCTCCAGGTGTAGATCTTTGAGGAATCCTCAACATCCGAACCAACCCAGTCATCCTCCATGCCATCCATATCCCCTGAAGACTCAAGTCCTTGTCAGCCTCAAGGCTGCAGCCATTTGCCCTTGGGTGACCAGCTTCCTTCTCTTCCAAGATCTCTCTGCCAAGGCTATATCCCATCATCCCCCCAGGCCCTTGGCCCTTAACTCTCTGTTGGTTCTCACTTCATTCCAAAGGATCCCCTGCCGTGGTCTGTCTGCCCACTGAATGGTAACCACACAGGCTATGATGAGGAGTGTGAAAAGGCTTCGTCCACACAGTACTTCTGGTACAGGAAAACACTCAACATCTCACCATCCATCCAGGAGAATGGAGGAGTGCAGTGGGAGCCAGCACTGTGCCTCATCCTGGCCTGGCTTATTGTCTATCTGTGCATACTGCGGGGTACTGAGTCAACTGGCAAGGTAAGCTGGGGAGCATGATAACACTGTGCCCGGGTACATTTGGACATGGACAGATGGGTGTCCTAGTGAGCTCTGCAAGTATTCACAGAGGGCCATGGAGAGACAAGTGCCTGCCCTAGTTAGTTAGCTTTAACTGTCAACTTGGCACAGCCCAAAGTCGCCTAAGAAGGGAGTCGTTGTTGGCATTTCGGTCGGATTTCGGCACCAAATGTAGGCATTTCAGGTTGGATCAGGATGGGACAGGAGTGGGTCAGGTATTCTGGCACTCGGGAGTCACAGGATACTGAGTGTTACACAGCTCAGGTGGAAAGGTATCCTGGAACTCGGGAGCCAAGGACCACCACAGGTTGCAGTAAGCTTAGCTGCGCCCAGCCTCAGGGAAAGGCTTCCCCAGTGTATCCGCTCTGCTCTGGCAGGATATGGTCTTCCAGCTGGGGATGTTCGCCTAGTGTAGCAGTTTTGCTCGGCAGGAGGTTCCTTGGGCGAAGTTGCTATAGTTCAGCTCTGCTCGCAGAGAGCCGAGAGCAGAGCCGAGAGCCGAGCAGAGAGGGGGAAGTAGAGTGTAACAACTCCACTCTGCCAAGGGAAGGTTTCCAGGGCAAGTGTTACAGCGCTGCTGGCTCTGCTCTGCCCAGGGTCGCCTCTGCTCAGTCACCACCGCTGCCGCTGCAAAAGATCTTCACCCAAAGCTCATTGAAGGTGTTTATTGGGAGGGAAGAATCCAGGAGTGGCTGCCCTCTGCCAGAGCAGCAGAGGACAGCCTAGTAGCCGAACAGACACAAGCTGAACAGACACAGGGTTTATATAGGGCTTCCAGGGTGGGGATTGGTCAGATTTTAGTGCTGAGCTCAGATTGGCTAGAGCTCTGCTCAGGGATTGGTTACTTTTCTGCACAGGATTAGGGTCAGATTTGGCTCTGGCTTAAGAGTGTATTTCTTTCACTGACTCTGATTCCAGGGACAAAGTGTGTTCCTTTGGCACTGGTTTCAGTGTCAGGGTACATTTCTTTGGTTCTGGTTGCAGGGCCAAAGTGTGTTTCTTTGACCCTGCTCAGGGTGTGTTTCTTTGACTGGTCCCTTTTCCCTACAGTCATAGTTGAGAGGTGGCCAAGTTCAGATTGGTCTATGGGCATGTCTGTAGGGGATTGCCTTGATTATTATTATGTTCATTTTGAATTAAGTTTATTCACTTGATTATGTTCAAAATCTCTGATTTGTATAACATTATGTCAATAAGCTGATGATTACCTTATTAATTGATGTAAGAGGGTCCAGCCTGAAAGACCTGAAGTTATCAGGCTGAATGCCTTGTGACGTCCCGAGCTCAATAACCAGACAGTTGGATGCAAACTGCAAGCGGTTTATTGTTTACACAGGTGTCTGCGGGCACTCCAGTCGCTTTTGCTAGCTGAGAGCCCCAGGCTTTAGGACAGTTTTCTTTTTATGTACATAATTTTGGCAAGCAAAGCAATAGGGGTATTGTAAAAAGCAGAGCCACTGCAGGTGCAGATCTGGGCATGCAATAGGGATATTGTAAGAAGCGAGGGCATAACTCATCCTTCCGCAAGGTCAAGATTAAACTTACCTTATCAGCCTGCCAGTGTCCTGCATCAGCACTCTGGATGAGATGTTCTTTTTAATTCAACTTTGTTCCCTGTCTAGGGGAAGGGACCTTGGGGAATTTTCCACTGAGGCAACCTTCTGAGTCTCAAATGGGGGGTGTATTGAGGTTTTTCACAGCCCACTGTGGGTGACATGATTCCCTGGGTAGGTGGTCCCATTCTTATAAGAAAGATAGCTAAGTAAGATCCTGTGAATAAACCAGCAAAAGTATTTCTTATTGACTTCTTCAAATTCCTTCTGTGTTCCTTTCCTGACTGCAGAGAGCCCAGGGAATGTGCAGCAGTGACAACTAGTGTTTAGCAAGTCAACCCATTTGTGGACCTCCACTTGGCAAAGCTGTGGGGTTATTGACTGGTTGTTCCTGTCTGTAGCTTTCTCCCTGCTTGCCTCCCTTTCCACAGCCCTTTGGTGGTGGGTTTTACACTTATGGGGCATGCATATACCTGTGGATGACTAGGAAGATTATGCTTAAGCTGCATAATTCTGGTGACTAGAAATAAAACAAGGATATTTTACATTACGCAGACTGACATAGGATTCTCAGTCACAAAGACAGCCATTTACACAAGACAGTTGACTTCAGACTTCAGAGAAGATTCAAAGCAGGTTGGCTGCCCCCAGAGACAAATACTTGAGGTTATTTTCCTAGGTGTTGTCTTACTTATTCAAGGACAGATCTTGAAGCAACTTTAGTCTGCACATACTCCCCAACCTAGGTTCAGCCAATTGTTTACTGTCTGGGAACCCTCACCAACTTATGTGCAAGGTCATGGTGCTCACTGGCTGGCCATTGTGACAGTCCTAGCTTAAGAGAAACTGTGTGACTTATGTTTTGAGAACGGATAGAGCCCTGAAAATGTAGCTTATAATTATCGAGCGTTTGGCTGTGAAAAGAGCAGCAGCAGAGGCAGAGAGAGAAAGATCGGGACAGTGCAGTGTAGAGGAGGAAGGTGTGTAAGGATCTGCAGGAGAAGGCTCCTGTGGGGGGGGAGAAGTGTGAGGGAATGAGTGAGTGAGTAAAGAATGAATGAATGATACAGAAGAAGTGTGTGTGAGAGAGCTGCTGCAGAGCTGTGTGGAGATGATGTGTGAAACTGTGTGGAGGCAGGGAAGATGAAGCTGTATAGAAAAGAGATGTAGAAGAGAAGTGTGTGTAAAAGAAAGATGTGTAGCCATGTGAAAAAAGAGAGACTGTCAAGAAAAAGATTACTTAAGTTGAAGAGAAGGTTACCAGCAGGGAAAGCGTGTGCTTGTTACTTTTTTCTTAGGTTACCAGCAGAAAGCATGTCTTCCCCCTAAGATAGAAAAGTCTAGCAACCCTCAGATAAGAATCTTTCCTAAGGACCCCATCACCACCACCACACTCTGAGGCATTCTCTTGGCTGCCCTGGAGCAGATCTGGGAGCTGGCCTCCCATGGTCCACATCACCTGACTTTCTTCAGTGATGCACCATGATGCACCATCAGCCAAATAAACCCTCCCCCACTTAGTTGCTTTTGTTTAAAATGATTTATTACAGCACAGAAAGGAAAGCAGCATGGTGCCATAATAAACTATGGTATTTACAGAGAGCCGTGGAGAAATGGATGCCATAGTAGACTGAGGATGTTTTCACAGAGGCTGAGGGGATAATTTTAAAGGCAAATATGGGGAGGATTATGCAAGACATTTTGAGATGTCTTTGAGCACAAGGACTATCAGCAAGGGACACCTCAATCCCAGACTGAACATAGTTCTAGGCAGACCTTCTTGACAAGTTTCAGGGGCTTTATTTACTTTTATATTAGAGCTGATAAAAGTGACTACATTTTTAATCCTGAAAACCATCAGACCCTGGAAAGGAAGTTTAGTGCTTTTTCCAGATGTTACCAGCTGTGGAAAACCCCTAAGACATTTGACCCAAAGACTGTGCCATCTTCCTGGTGATGTGAGTGGGTTCTGTGCTCTACCTCCAAGTTGTAGCTGTGCTCTTTTCTGGTAGGGCAGCATTAGGCTCTATTTTTAAAAAAATCTTCCCTTGAATGATGTTTTCTTTTATCTCTTAATTTTTAAGATCTCACAGATTTTTATATTATTGAGTTAATTTCACATTTTGTAAATTAAACATTACAAACATTATCTTCAATGAAGTTATATACTGGTAATTTTGAGTGAACTTTTTGCATAGCTATTTCCTACAGAGGCTGACTCTGCTCCTGGGTTCCCACAGGTGGTCTATTTCACTGCATCGATGCCCTACTTTGTGCTCATCATCTACCTGATTCGGGGCCTCACACTCCACGGAGCCTCCAATGGCCTGGTATACATGTTCACGCCCAAGGTATGGGAAGAAGTCCTGAGGTTGCTACTACCCATTTTTGGTCCCTTTTGGTATGGCTGGGGGAAATAAATCATAGTACAAGGAACAAAAAGCTGGAAGTAACCAAGGAGGATGGTGTGAGCCCAAGGCTGGGCCAAGGGCTGTGGATGCCTTATGGACATGGACCCATCCTCAGACAGGTCATTCTCAACTGTGTGCACTCTAGAACATTAAATCCCGTCATTCCCTCTTACACTCTCACTAATCCTAATGACTGACGCCAGTTCCTCCCTTCTGTCCTTCCTGCTCCAGGTCTCCCCCAAAGTCCTGTCTAGATGCTCCACTGAGCTGATGACCACAGATGGTACTCCAGTCATTTCCCTTATCTGCCCCATGTTGCGACTATACCTCTCTTAACCTTCTCTCTCCAGGCCAATGGTCTTCAATGGAAAATAGGATGCATTATTCATTCAGTTAGCAAATTCTGTGCCTAGAGACAAATATCTATAGAGCCCTTCCATGGACTCCCTTAGTGTGACAGCTCTCAGGCTTGGGGCATTTTAAACCCTTTGCCTCTAGTTTTGTGGATTTTTTGTTTGCTTGTTGGAATTTATCCAGCAACAGAGGCAATTTGTAGCCTTCAACTCTTCAGTCTTTGCTGTCTTTGAGACCTCTGCTCCCTACTCCTACTCTCTTTGGGACTCTTCAGCTGCCTTGTCACTGCTGCTGGTGGTGGTGATGTCCCCTTTACTTCTGACTCTCCTGTCTCTCCCGCCATCTCTCTTCCTGTTTCCCCCCTGACCTGCTCTAATGATGATGAAGCAGATGTTGCACCTGCTTTTCAGGAAAGGCAACCAACACCGCCAAAGAAATAAGTCTGTCCAAACCTAGCTTAATGAACCAGGGAGTTTATTAGGGCTACTTACCACATGGATGATTCAAAGGCAGCTGTAGCCCCAGGCCCCATGGGGTCTCTGTGAGTTGCTTGTCAGTCAATAACCATAGGTGCATCCTGGCTTACAGCCCTGGCTTTGTCCCTTGGCATCAACCTCTAATTATGAAAACAGAACTCTTACACCTGGGGTTTCTCCACTGTGCTTTAAATCTGTATAAAAGGCTGCTCCCCCTTGCAATACACACACACACACACACACACACACACACACACACACATTCACACATTTTCTTAGCACAAATAACAGAACGTCTTGCCTTTCATTTAAATCTCCAGGATTTCGCCTGATACATTAGACTTGCTCGTGGCACAGGTGTCACAGAAAAGTCCACCCCAGCATTGGCAATGTCACATAAAAGCTACATTCCCAGAGTATCCCACACTACTTGTTCTCACTTAAATAATCTTAAGAATCCTAAATTTCAGGAGCCTCATGAGACCTATCAGTTTCTTTAACTTCCTGAATATTTTTTGTTTGCTTGTTTGCTTTGAGACAGGGTTTTTCTGTGCAGCCACGGATGCCCTAGAACTCACTCTGTAGACCAGGCTGGTCTTGAACTCACAGAGATTGGTGCCTCTGCCTCTGGCTCCCAAGTGCTGAGACTAAAGGAGTGTTCCACAGCACTTCAGAGCTAACTTCCTGAATCTTAACAAGCCACCCTCCAATACGAAATGTTTCATTGGGAGGAAATAGCTATACAACAATAGGCAGGAAACTTCATACAAGAGGAGACTTTTATGAGGTCTAATGCTGCAACACAGCTAACTCAAAAACTGAGCCATGCACTAGTTTATAGAGCCAGAGAAAGAACATGTATTTGCATCCATCATGGCAGTTACTGTGCAACAGAAGTACTGTGTTTGCACCAATAACAGGCTGCCTCCCTTCAAAAAATGAGAAAAAGTTTTTTTTTGGTTTTACGAGACAGGGTTTCTCTGTATTGTTTTGGAGGCTGTCGGTCCAGCCCGGCCTCAAACTCACAGAGATCCGCCTGCCTCTGCCTCCCAAGTGCTGGGATTAAAGGCATGCGCCACCACTGCCCAGCTTGAGGAAAAGTTTTTAAATAATTGTCTGCACTGGTGTTTTGCCTGCGTGTGTGTCTGTGTGAGGGTGTTGGATCCTCTGGAACTGGAGTCACAATTGTGAATTTCCATGTGAGTGTTAAGAATTGAACCCAGGTCCTCTGGAAAAGCAGCCAGTGCTCTTAACTGCTGAGCCATCTCTCCAGTCCCAACGGGCCTTTTTCTTGGCCAACAGGGAAAATAATTTCCCTCTGACATGGTTGAAAATCAAGGCTGTTATTGGGGACTGTTCACTGGAAGCTGCTTAGAACACTCAAGGCTCAAAGCGAGACTTCTAGATCAGTGATATGCTTTGGATGCAAGCAGTTTTGAAGCAGTGCATCTCCCTCAAGGCTCACTTAGAGTGTGCACAGCAGGTGAGCTAGCATGAGGGCAATGTGGATGGTTTGTGGGCTGATTGTCCCCACCGAAGAGAAGTTTGGAGTCTGGGAATGGCCTAGTGTCTTTTAAATCAGGGATTAGATCACTCTTAACATATCAGTTTATTTAAGCAAATAGTAAACATTAAAGAGTACCTATGATAAAAGCTTCTCTTCTGACACCAGATAAAGAGGATATTCAATGCTATAAGGAAAACAATATATTTATTTACCAGAGAGAGAGCTAGGAGTTAGAAGCGTGGCTGGCTTCTAAGAGAAAAGGGAGGTTCCTTTTCCTTTCACTTCCTTTTATAGCTACCTGTGTCAGTTTACATGTCCCCGCCCTCATGGGCAGATAGCTTTGTGTGGTTCACTCCTACAAGCAGTGATTTAAACATGCATTAATAGTGCTTTGACAATGTTTTACAGTGCTTTCTTTACTCTTAAATTCCCTTTGGGAGACTTGGGTAACTTTAGTGAAGTTTAATGATGTGGTCCACCTGCCAAGAAATATATTGCATACAGACCAGGTCTGGAGAGATGGAGAACTCAGGAGGTAACTTTTCCTCCTCTTTGGCCCTACATCTCCAGAGAGGGTGAATCTTAGATTAGAACCCGGGATTCTTCAGTCCTATTCTTCTTGACCTTCTAGGTTGAGCAACTAGCCAACCCCAAGGCCTGGATCAATGCAGCCACGCAGATCTTCTTCTCACTGGGCTTAGGGTGTGGTGGCCTGATTGCCTTTGCCAGCTACAATGAACCCTCCAACAACTGCCAGAAACACGCCATCATTGTGTCCATCATCAACAGTACCACTGCCATATTTTCCAGCATTGTGACCTTCTCCATCTATGGCTTCAAGGCCACCTTCAACTATGAAAACTGCTTAAAAAAGTGAGTCTAAGTTGTCCCTCAGACCCCTGGGCATCAAGAGGGAAGGCAAGGCTCCAAAGCTCTGAGCTGGAAGGGTGACTGGGAAGAACTGGGTTCCCAGAAGTCAAGGGGTAGACTAAAGACACCAGTATTGAGGTCTACAATGTGTGATTCACAACTAGCTAATTGCTGCCTTCTACCAACACTAGACTCTGAGGGTCCAAAAAGTTAAGCTTTGTCTTGTAGAGAGCAGGCAGTTTAAGGTAGTCATTGTGCTTAGCAGAAAGGGGCATTCAGCAAAAATCATAAATAAATAAATAAATATGCCAGTGTCTTCAGTCCCACCCCCCATCTCAAGACCTCGGTAGCCAAGTCTCAGAGACTACAGTTTACTGTCTTTGGCTTCCCTCAAAACAGAAAATGATCTCTCAGATGCTAAGATGTCCAGTAGGGCAGTCACTTACACAAGTAGCCATCTATAAACCAGGACTGAAATTAATGGAAGTCAATGTACATTAAAATAACTTGCATATCGATATAAATTTAAAATTTAAGTGATTCTAAGGTTAATCGGTTGTTCAATGGTACAAGCCATATTTAAGTACAGTGTTACATTTTTGCCAACCCATTCAGTTTCATCAGGCATCTCCATAGGGGTCAGGGTTATTGTCCTCATCTCTGCTCAGATCTGAAGCTTCTGCACAGACAGACATTCATAGTTGCACAGACATCCACAGTTGCACAGACATTCATAGCTGTCAATCCTTACAATGGGTTATTAGTCTAGAGTCTCCTCACCCAGATTCTCAGAGTTGTTAGGGCCAGTGGCTCCTTAGTCATGAATGTCAAGAAGGCTGTCTGCTCTGCAGGGTGATCCTGCTGCTGACCAATTCTTTTGAACTTGAAGATGGCTTTCTGACAGCCAGCAACCTGGAGGAGGTGAAGGACTACCTGGCATCTACCTACCCAAGCAAGTACAGTGAAGTGTTCCCGCACATTAGAAACTGCAGCTTGGAATCAGAGCTGGACACGGTGAGAGGCCTGGGAAGGGTGGGAACCACCTCTCTTCACACAGTCCATGAAGACAGGAAACTGAATTGTTTCCCCTGCAACAGTGATAAGAGAGACTGGACTCCTGTTCTCCCAGCTGCTACTAGGAACCCTTTTCATTGGAAATCTCTCCTAGAGTCTGAGTTTTCCCTCTTTTTCCTCATCTCTTTTGAAGTTACAAAACTTGGGAAAGGCAGAGGATAAGGTAACACCACATACACACACACACACACACACACAATCATACCACAAATAAATCTACAAACCTGTCATTTGGAGGTTCTCGTGTGTGTGTGTGTGTGTGTGTGTGTGTGTGTGTGTGTGTGTGTGTCCATGGCCTTCATTGAATTGTATTCCTATGATTACTGTAGTTGGTTGAGGCAGAGTTTAATATGAGGTCACCCTGGGAGATATGGCAAGATTTTAAAGAAAAAGTTCAAGATGATAGTCTAACTAACCCTCCCAGCATTTCCCTACTCAAACATAGACAGGAACCTTGATTCTTACTACCTACGCTACATATGGTAAGTGGCATCTATTTTACGTAGCACTGGTTCTGGAAGATAGTTTCCTCAGTCAACAGCTTAATTTTGAGAAAATTCCTAAATAATGTAGGTGGAATCTCACTCTTTCTGTGTAATATCTTATATTTTCACATAAATATACACATCCCTTATACTAAAGGCTTTTAAAAAGATTTTTCATTCAAATCACTCTTATTATCTCTGTTACACCAGGTGCTTTTACTTATTTTTACTTTAAGTTTAGCATCACTTTCACAAGTTTCATTGGGGGTGAAATTCCTTAAGGGATTTTCAGGAGATTTTTTTTATTAGAACTGTGTTCATTCTGTAATGTAACTGGCGGCCTTAATATCACTTGACTTGTGGCTTCTAATTGAAGACTTTTCTCTCATTTACTTAGGTGTCAGGAGTGAGAAAGTAGGTACATGCAGTTGGTCTAACAAATGACATATTTTATTATGCCGAAGGTCATCATATGAAGTTTGCATTCTATGTTCCTAACTATACTCCTAAGCTTATCTCCCTAAGGCTGCTCACCTATGCAACATATCTTAGCTGAAGATGCGGGCCCAGTCTCGTGGTAGTCTCTGGTTCGAGGGTCAGGATCCTGGGGGAGACCCTCCAACCACAGGGCAGACCAAGGTGTCATCTCTCCAGTGTCTCTATCAGTCCTGAAGATGCACAGAACACTGCATTGCTCTTGGGCTTTGCTTATATGCTGTCAGGTGGGCGTTGTGGAGTTGTAGTTGTGTGTCTGGTTATCTTAAGTAAGTGATGTCACTAGGTTCTAGTTACCAGGTGCAACCTTGGGTGTAGTGGAGTTCTTGACTAAGCTATTTTATAGATCTAAAAAGCTTTTTTTTTTCTTTTTTCTTTTTTTACTATGCTCATCACACCCAGGCATTTTATATCATCTAATTAAATTTTTTCCATGGATAGCTTAGACTATTTTTTTGTTAGTCTTAGATTGCCTAATTACTTTCTATCTCTTTTAAATTCTTTTGAATTTCCATATTTGTTTTGTGTCTTAGTTAATTTTGCTGTGAAGAGACACCATGACCAAGGCAATTTATAATTGAATTCACTAAGACTCATAGCACCAAAAAGTTAGTCTGTGATTATAACGGGAGGAACATAGGAGCAGGCAGGCAGGCAGGCATGTCACAGGAGCAATAGCTAAAAGCGGCACAAGGCAGAGAGACAGAGACAGGGCACTAACTGGAAATGGCATGGGACTTGGAACCTCAAAGTCTCCTACAGTGACACACCTTCTCCCATGAGCTCACACTTCCCAATTCTTCACAAACAATTTTACCAGCTGGATACCATGCATTCAAATATATGAGACTCTGGGGGCCATTCTCACTCCTTCTGTATTCCCTTTCCTCTCATTTTATGTCAGGAAACAGAGGAAATGCTCCAAAGATACGTTCTGCCCAAGAGCATGGGACCCAAGCAGTCATGGACTGTGAAGCCTTCCAGTCTGTGAGGCAAAGTTTATCTTCCTTCCCTCAGTTGCTCTGGTGGTGGTTTTGTTCACACTGATAAGAAGAGTAACACAGTAGCTTCCATAAACAATAGAGCAAACAAAACATTCATAAAATGGTATTTAGAATGAGAATGGCCCCGTAGACTCACATATCTGAATGCTTGGCTCAAGCAGTTGGAACTGCTTGAGAAGGAGGTGTGGCCTTGTTGTAGGAGGTGTGTCACTGGAAGCAGGCTTTGAGGTTTCAAAACCATATGCCATTTACCATTTGCTGTCTGCTAAATGCTTCTGGATCAAGATGTTAGCTACTGCCCCAGCACTATGCCTGTTGCCTGCTGCCATGATAGTTATAGACTCTAACCCTCTGAGACTGTGCGCTCCAAATTAAACACTTTATTTTATAAGTTGCCTTGGTCATGGTGTTTTGTCACAGTAGAAAACTAAGACTTTTGGTACTGTGGAGTAGACTATTGTGACAGGACTGGTCATTCTCCCTCTCCCTCTCTCTCTCCTGTCTGTCTGTCTGTGTATGTGTAGGTGTGGGTGTGGTGTTTTGAGGAACTTGGGATTTTGGACTAAGCAACTTTGTTAAATGGGACTCAAGGAACCATCCCGGGAGGTGCTTGGAAGACAAATAGTGCTGAGATCAATGTAGACCATGGAGTCTCATTCAGAGGGGAACAATATTAACAACTGGACTAGAGACCATTCTAATGCTATTTGGCTAAGAATGTCGCTGTTTTTACCCTAGTCCTAAGAACCTGCCTGAGGCTAAACGGAAGAGTGTTGCACTAATTTTGTTGGCAGAGGAGATTTCAAGACAGCCTTATATTGACTCTGTTGTATGGTTAATTAGTGATCATTCTTGTGCAGGTCTTGAACAAAAAAAGAGCAAGTGAGGCAAAAAGAAATACAAAATTTATAGTTTACAGAGAAGGTGTGACTTTGTTAAAGGTATGTCACTGGGGGAAGGTTTTGAGGTTTCAAAAGCCCTGGCCATTCCCAGTGAACTAACCCTACCTGCCGCCATGTTCCCCTCATGATGGCCATGGACTCTAACCCAATGCGGTTGTGACACCCAAATTAAACACTTTTTTATAAGTTTCCTTGGTCATGATGTCTTTTCATGACAACAGAAAAGTAACTAAGATTATTTTTCGAAATTTCTGAATTTGGTCATTAAGGCATTTATTCATGCTTTAATTTAGGCACTTAGAGTTCTAACTTTTCCCCATGAGTTTTTAATTTATTGATTTTTCTTGGACCTGATGGGGAAGTCCTGTGTATATATTTTTTGGTTTTTCGAGACAGGATTCTCTGTGGCTTTGGAGGCTGTCCTGGAACTCGCTCTGTAGACCAGGCTGGCCTCGAACTCACAGAGATCTGCCTGCCTCTGCCTCCCAAGTGCTGGGATTAAAGGCGTGTGCTACCAACGCCCGGCCTGTGTATATGTTAATAGCACTGTTGGCCAATAGGGAAGCAAGATAGGTGGGATTAGGAGTCAAGGAGGATTCTGAGAAAGAGAGGCAGAGTCAGCCACGATGTAGCTGCCATAGGGGTAAGAGGTCTAGACCCTTTTCTCTGGTAAGAGAAATACTTAGATTAACAATTATGGGTTAAATACTTAAGTCAGAGATAGTCAGTAAGAAACAAGCAGACGACCAACAGCTTCATAATTAATACAGTGTTTTGTGTGTTACTTGGGGACTGCAACGCGGCAACGTGGGGGGGGGCAAAGAGGCTGGCAAGGAAAAGACTACACTCTCATGGACCTATTTACCATTCAGTAATGAGTTGTTAATCTCCACGAGTTTGTGCACTTACTAGTGATTTGTCTGCTGCCAATTTTGTTTTATTACATAATGGCCAGATGAGATATGCAGTTAGTTCAAATCTTCCTGAATTTGGTAAATTTTGTTTTTGTGTTCCAGGATGTGTTCTTATTAAGAGAAGCTTATATGTGCTGCTGAGTAGAATGTATATTCTTTGGATTTTGGATGGGATATTCTGTAGAAATGTTAAGGTCATTTGATGTATGATGGCATTTAATTATGATGTTTCTTTGCTTACTCTTTGCCAGATGACCTATCTGTTGCAGAAACTGGGGTACTGAGATCACCTACTATTTATGGTTTGATGTTAATCTGTGTCTTTAATTTTAGTACATCTTTTTATGAAATTGGATTCACCAGAGTTTGGTGCATACGTATTTGTGATAATAATGTCTTCTTGGTTAATTGTTCCCGTAATTAGAATGGAGTGTCATTCTTTCTCTTCTGACTAGTGCTAATTGGAAATCTACTTTGTCAGATATTAGGATAGCAACGTCTGCTTGTTTCCTCATGCCATTTGATTGGAGTACCCTTCCCTCTCCCCACTCTCTCTTCCTGCTTTTATTATTATTTTCATTTTGAAATGGGTATCATCGCCCAGGCTGGTCTTGAATTCATGATATTCCTGCCTCCATCTTTCAAGTGGTGAGAATACAGACATTCATTACCCTGGCCAACTATATTTTTCTTTTACATGTTTATACTTTATTTCCTTTTCTTCACTACGCTAAGACTCCAACAACAATGGAAATGGAATTGAGAGTGTGCCTATTTGTATCAATTTTATATTTAAATACATTCTTAAGAAATTACTTTTAGAGAATATTCTTCAAGAATAGGGACTATAGAAGACCTGCAGCTCTGGTTGCCAAAAAAACAATTTGAAAATTGGTTAAATTTTTTGTGTTTGATTAGACAGGATTTTAGAGAGTTTGCTTAATCCGTGGAGACATTCCTGGTTATTTCATGGGGAAGGCAACACTTTCCTGTGGTGGTTCAGGCCCAGGTCCTACTGCATCAGCCCAAGGCATGGCACACATCATATCACAGGCCTTTAATACCTCAGTCTTCTACACTTGGTCGCTGTTCTCTCCAAGATTGTTTTTGCTTTTGAAACTTGAGAGTCTTTGAGGCTTCCCTTTATACTCCCCTACTTCATTGCTTCTCATTTGTAATCTAGATTTATTACACTTATGGGGGAGGGGTGTGCAGATGTTCCACAAATCATGGGTGGAAGTCAAGGGACAAGTTGAAGACTTGAGCCTCTCCCTCCCAGGACCCCATGGATCAAACTCAGGTTGTCAGGCTTGGTAGCAGGAGCCTTTACCCACTTGGTCTGCCCCGATTTCTCTATTTGAGAAATTTCCATGTAAACTCAAAATCAAAAGTTAGGCAATGTTTAACTTACCAAAGAGGACAAGGATAATTCATATCCAATTAATAGGCCATAGGTTGGACCCTGTTTCTAACCTTACGCAATTTATATTTACCTACATGTTTGCCATTTTATCATTCTTTTCTGCATTGCAGCCTTTAGGGTTTGTGGATCCTCCCTTAAAATATCTTCCTTTAGAGACATTTTCTCAACAGTACATATGTCCATGTTTAGTTTATATGCAAATATCAGTATTTGGCCCCCAAGTAAAAAATCGGGTTAACAATTATTTCAACATTGTATTTGCCTTCCACCTTCCATTGTTGTTGAAATTCTTTCATCTTTTGTTAGCAAGCAGTTCTGTCTGAATCCTGTCCTGTTCTCCCCTTTGTCTTTGGTTGTCTCAATGGTATGGATGTAGTTTTACTTATCCAATCTAGACCTAAGTGATGTTAGGTTTTCTGATCTATGGATCTTTATGTGAGCTGTTTTTCTTTTAGACTGGATCAATTTCATGTAGCTTGGTGTGACCTTGAACTAACAGATCCATCTGCCTGTCTCCTGAGTCCTGGGATTAAAGGTGTGTACCACCACTGCCTGGCTCTGTGGCTAGCTAGTATGACTGCTGGAATTAAACGTGTGTATCACCACCGCCTGACCTCTATGACTTGTGGCTAGCTTTACATTCTGAACCCTCAGGCAAGCTTTAATATAGTACCACAGTGAGGGGAGCTTTTTCACCCAGTTGTGATTCACACAATGTCCTAAGAGGCTGGCCACTCAGAATCATTAAAGATTGGTTTGAGACAGTGACTGAGTTCATTGTCTCTTGCAAATGAAAATTAAAGGTGCAGCTTTTATTATTTCAGAGGGCCGGGCATGGTAATAATGCACACCTTTAATCCAAGCATTCAAAGGAAGCAGAGGCAAGGCAAATCAAGGCCATCCTGGTCTCCAGAGCAAACCTGGAAACCCTGTCCCCAAAACCAAAAAAGCTACAGGAAAGTGAGGAAATAAAGAAAGGTGAGAGAACCCCGCTAGAGTGGAAAGGGTTTCTAAGAGGAAAAGGCTGCTGAATTTCCTTTGTCCAGTCTTTTGATAGCACAATGACAGAAGGTGGACAAAGACTATCTGTTGAGATTGGTTAATTCTCTGTGCATGACTGTGCATGCCCTCCTGACCCAACCAGGGAGACACCAACACAGTTCATATACTGCCCACTCAGGGGTGGTACAAGACCTTGTATGTGCATCTGTGGCTCCAGTGTTGTTACTAACCTTGACTCTGCTATTAATCATTAGCTGGTCTTGCTACCTTAAGACTTTGCAGGTGTCTCAAGTACTGTAATTAGGCCAACTGTGTGCTCACATTTACATGACCAACTTGTAGCTTTCCCACCGCAGATAGTTAACTATCACAGCCACCTAGAGTGGAGTCTTGTTAGAAGCCATATATCTACATTTGTGATTTAGCTATACTTGGCTTCATTAGAAGCAAGAATGCATGAAAGAACAATAATGCATCCCGTGTTCCTCGGGGACTTTAGAAGTGACAGCCTACCTGCTGTCACTGACTTAGATCCCTGTCCCTTCTCGTACCTACCCATAAGCTTTCGTATTCATCTTAGTGTTTCAGACTTTGCTGTCTTAACCCTTAATCTTCATTTTAACAATAGCCTCTGTTCTCACTACAACATATGTGGCAAACTTACTGCCTTCAGAGAGCTAGCTCCTTCATTATATGAGCCAGTCTTTCTAACAGGGTCAGGGTAAGAATCCTCTAGAGTAGTCTCCCATTCCTGCCTATGGTCACTATGGTAATAGCTATGTCTAAAGAGTTAAAAAAGAAAACAATTAGTCATATATGTAAATAGAAATTGACATCATTGAAGGGGAAATAGTGTTATAAATGACAATGAGAAATTGCTGAAATAGTCAATTGAGAGTTAAATACTAGATTTGATGCTACTGAAGAGAAGTAGTGAACTGGGAGATACATACTCAGTTGTATCTCAGAGAAAGGAAGATAAATATGTAACAGCACAAATAGAAATTAATACAACTAACCTGAAAAGGTGAATCAAAATAATAAATAGGCTTATATATTACACAAATTTTAAGATAGGAAGTTCCAGTTGGGGCGGTGCAGGGGAGAAGCAGTGGTATCATTGTCGTCTTATTACACTAGGATGCCTTTAAGTCCTTTAGCCTTACTTTAGTGACCCACATAAAGACCCTGTCTGTATGCAGTCACTTCGAGGGTAGAACTTTCCAGTATTGACACACACCTTTAATCCAGGCACCTGAGAGGGAGAGACAGGTGGATCTCTGAGTTGGAGGCCAGTCTAGCCTACAGAGTGAGTTCCAGGACAGGCAGGAATGTTACACAGAGACACCCTGCCTCAAAACACCAAAACCAACAAGAAAACCATCATAGCACTTCTGATTCTGACAAACATATGCCATCCTTGAAGAGAGACGTCCTTGTCATTCTTGCTCATGGTGACTTGCCTTCCTGCTGCTTTGTAAACCCTTGTATGTTTGCCTTACTTTCTAGCAGTCCTGTGGTTAGCTAAACTTACTCACTCAGGACCCCTTACTGGTGTCAAAAGGGATTTGACTTTAAGCAAAACTAGAAGGCTTGGGGCTGGAGAGATGGTTCAGAGGTTAAGAGTATCGGTTGCTCTTCCAGAGGTCCCAAGTTCAATTCCCAGCAAGCCACATGGTGGCTCACAACTATTTGTAATATAAACTGATAACCTCTTCTGCTGGTATACATGCAAAGCACTCATACATAAAATATAAATTCAAAAACAGTAGGCTCAGCTTCCACAGCAGGTTATCAATACAAGCATATTGGATACATCCATTAAGCAATTCTGCCAAGTTATCCCCACCACATTTCCTCAGTCCTGGCAATGGAAACAAAGATCCAGATATGTTTTTGATTTTGCAATGTTTTATCTAAAATGTAAGCTGGGAAGGAAGAAGGATGCAGGGTTCTGTACTGACAGAAGAAGTTTGTCACACTTCATGTATGTTCTAGTCAATCCAGGTGAGCCTTGGGACCTGGGCTGAAGTAAAGGAAACTCTGGCCAGCTCCAAGGTCCCAACATTGAACATATTTAAGAGAATGGTAACTGGTATCATTTTATCATTCACAGGCTGTCCAGGGCACAGGCCTGGCCTTCATTGTCTACACAGAGGCCATTAAAAACATGGACGTGTCCCAGTTGTGGTCAGTCCTCTACTTCTTCATGCTGCTGACGCTGGGTATGGGAAGCATGGTAGGGACAGGAACAGCCATCCTCACCCCTCTGACTGACAGCAAGGTCATCTCCAGCTACCTGCCCAAGGAGGCCATTTCAGGTCAGGACCCCAGGCAGTGGAGGCAGGGCAGGGGTGGGTGTGGAAATGCAAGACAGTCAGTGGAGGGGTTTAATTAGGAGCCGTGTGCTTCTAGAGACAACTCCAGGAGGGCTGTAGGAGTGTAGCTCCTGCTACAGTGTGATGCTCAGCTCTGGGAGCTGGGCTAAGAACTCACCACATCCCAGGGAAATGAGACAGTCAACCAACCCTTGGGAAAAGGTGACATCTACCCAGCCTGCATGCAAAGGTCTCCAGGCTTTGAGAGCCTACTCGGTTTTTGTTTTAACCAAAGGATAACTGTTTGTTTCCTAAGGTGAGCATATGATCTGTTCCCACACCAGAAGGAGCTCCCTCTACATACTCCCCAGGCAGTAAGCACCCAATCAGAACACCTTGTTTTGATTTCTAATGCTACTAGTTTTTGTCTGTGTTCTGAAAATCACTGGAAAGTATAATCTGGGCCTGCTGTTGACACTCAAAACTGTCAGTGAGCTGTACCATACTGCTGTTGGCAGCAATTGTCAGTCCCTGGTCCTGTCTGATACATCACTATAAGAGCACATACCCATTTCTTCATGCTCTGAGGCTGTCAGCAAAGGAACTAGCCTTTCCCATGATGGCTACTCATTAACTTCACTATCATTCTACCCAACCAGGGGTCATGAGGACTCTGTAGCCAGCCACTTCTACCTCTGATAATTCCGTAACTCCATATCCAGGAAAGGTGAAACAAGGCTCCAACTAGTTTTCGTGTTCTGACCACCGACTGGAAGCGATACCCTTTACTCAGCATTTGGCATCCTCCCTGGGACTGAGCTTCTGCAGCCCGGATAAGGCAATGCCCCCAACTGCTTTTGAGCAGCTCCTACAGCTCATGTGGGCGAACCTCCCCTGCAAAGCTCATCCTGCGGGCATATAGCATGGGGTGAGAGGTAGAAAGATCAACAGTAGTCTTGTGTTCCAGGGCTGGTGTGCCTCATCAGCTGTGCCATCGGCATGGTGTTCACCATGGAGGCTGGGAACTACTGGTTTGACATCTTCAATGACTACGCAGCCACACTGTCCCTGCTGCTCATTGTGCTGGTGGAGACCATAGCTGTGTGCTATGTATATGGGCTAAAGAGGTAAGGAGTCCTCCAGATGCTACGGTGGGGTGGGGTGGGGTGGGGGAGCAGACAAGCTGCAGTGTTAACACTCATAAGAACATCACCCTTCCTCAGTAGGTACATTCCCTCTAGATGCTTTGCCCTCAGAGTTGTTACCTCTTGCTTCCTCAGTTTGCCTGTGTCCAACCGCTTCTTTCCTGTTTTCCACATTTTATCTGGCCAATAACTCAGCCTCTGAACATCCCCCAGCATTAGGGTTCCCAAGAACCCTGGTCAAATCAAGTTAGAAAATTTGGCTTAATAGATGTCAGATTTCTGCGCTGGTTCCCTGTCCAACAATTGAGATGTTTTCAGTCTTCCCGGTATGTATCTGGGGCCAGAACTGTGGTGTGGAAAAGCTTTCACACTGGGGCCAATGAAATGAAGATTACAGGGCTTCTTTCATTAGGTATCTGCTAAGGTCTGAGACAAAGTAGAAACTAATATTTTTAATACTTTCCTTGGTGTTCTGAGGACTACTTGCTGAGAACCAGTAGTCTGGGACCTTGCTTTTCTTAATCCTGCAAGGAAGGAAGAGCCCTTCTGAACCCCCATTTTTTATTCATCATTTAAAAAATTTTATAGACCAACCAGTTTCCCCTCCCTTTTAAACCAACCCCCCCATTCAGAAAGGGTAAGGCCTCTCCATGGGAATCAACAAAGCAAGGTAAGTTGAGGCAGGACCAAGCTCCACACCCTCTTCATCAAGGAATCCCACCACAGAGAACAGGTCCCAAAGAGCCAGCTCATGCATCCACTATTAGGGACCCCCAAAAAGACCAAGCCACACAACTGTTACCCTGATGCAGAGGGACTAAGTTGGTTCCATTCTGGCTCCCTAGCTGTCCATCCAGAATCCATGAGTGCCCACAAGCTCAGATCAGCTGTCTGTGGGTTTCCCTATTAAATGATCTTGACCTCTCCTTGCTCATATAATCCCTCTACCCTTTCTTCAACTGAACTCTCAGAGCTCCAGGCCCAATTCTTGCTCCACTCTTCCTGCTCTTCCATACTAAGGCCAGGCCCTCCCGAGCACAGAGTGACTGTTCTGAGACCATCTCTAGGGGGCAGTAAGGAATACTTAGAACCATCATTAGTGGGTAGAGAGGGAATGTCACCTAGCCCTGTGGACTGAGGTGACTGACGTTCCTCTCCCCCAGGCACCTGTTCCCACTTTCTCTGGGAACTAGCCCGTGATCCACACCTGGGGACCTCTGAAGGCCAACACCAGAGAGACGATGACCCACGACCCCTTCTTTATTGGCCATCCTCCTTCAGACAGCCTCGGCCCTGTTCCCTTCACCTCAACACCTCCCCCAGGAAAGGATCAGATGGGTTGGGGCACGTTCAAACACCATCAGTAACCAGAAGAGCATCTTCCTAAGGGCAGAGGGGATGCAGACTGGAGCCCCTCCCTCCAGAACACGAACAAACCTAGGCTCTCTCCTTGTGGTCCAACAGATTTGGAAGTGACCTTCAGGCCATGACCGGCCGCACCCTCAACTGGTACTGGAAGGCCATGTGGGCGTTTGTGAGCCCAGTGCTCATCATCAGCCTCTTTGTCTTCTACCTGAGTGACTATATCCTCACAGGAACGCTACAGTACCAAGCCTGGGATGCCACTCAGGTACCTGATGTTCCCACAGGGCTGGGGAATAAGGCAGAGCCCATGAGGTCACTTCACAACACACGGAGCCGTTGCTGTGGTGTGAGGAGGTTACAGGTGACAGCACGGGAACTTCATCGAGATGTTTCAGGGATGCTCAGTCTAGTGCAGCAGAACTGGGCTGTGAGACCTTTAACCTTGATGCATGGAGAGAGCAACAGTCACCCCAGTGGCCCTTTCCCTAGATGGTGCTGGTTCTTCAAAGGAGCTCTCATGGGTAAAAGACAAAAAGGTGGGAATGGTTTCATGCAGGTTTGCTGGATCATGAGGTGCTGGTATACAGGCCCATTCCCACCCATGTTACTTTTATTATAATACTGACCAAAATTCTGGCAATAATTCAGGAAAGAAGAGACTTGGGGGCATAGTTTCAGAGGGGCCACTTTATTGGGTTGGATAGAATATCACAGCAACAAGAGTGTGAGGTAGAGGTTTCCACTCCCTGATGGCCAGAAAATAGAGTGGAAGCCAACAGCCCCCAATTACCTACTTCCTAAAGTAGAACTACATGGCTAGAGAAGGTAGGCATCTGAGTCTATGAGGGAAAGTATTTCATGTTCAACCTAAACCATTTTCCCTTTTTTTCGGAATGGAGGCTGGAATGAAGGCTGGAGGAAGTAGTCAAGACTAGTGAAGGTTTCTCATGTCTCTCTCTTGCAGGGCCATGTGGTGACCAAGGATTACCCCACATATGCACTAGCTGTCATAGGGATTCTGGTAGCCTCCTCTACCATGTGCATCCCTCTGGTAGCCCTGGGCACTTTTGTCACACGCCACTTCAGGAGCAGAGCCAAGTTTCCTTTGGCCTGAGAAGTGGCTCTCTCACAGACCTGTTTCACAGCTACTTCCTACAGTAGAAGTTCCTCAGTTGCTTTTCAAAGACAGAAGTACTTTCTACTTCCAGAATCTGCAAAGGAAAATTAATTCTGTTACTTTGGGATAGCAGAAACATAACTTTGGCCATAAATACTTTGGCATATTATATACTCAACTCAGAGTAGATATAATTTTTCATCATTTTGACCTTTAGTTTTCATTCTGGAGATATCAAATATTTACTTTATATACCATCATTACAAATTGGGATTCTGGATTACAAATTTACTTCTATCATTGCTCTTTTGTTGGGATGGAGTCTTGGTATGTATATACCCCAGATTGGGTCTCCCTATGCTGTTACAAAAGATCATACATATACTTATTATCCTCTTGTTTCTGTTTGAACCATTCCTTAGCAAAGCGTGGGGAGGGAGGAGGTGTAAGTCTCAAGGAGCAATCAATGCTAGACTGTGCTCAAACATACAATCTGCTCACTTCACCCTCGCCAGTGCCTGGATTAAACATGGGATATCATATATGACTGTTCAGTATTTCCTCTGCTTTTTCTTGTCTAGGTAAGTGTTTTGCTTTATCACGGAAGTGTAACTTTGCTGGATATGGTATTCTTGACTGGCAGGTTTCTTTCTTTTAGCAGTTTGAATGTATTGATAAATCCATTTACTTACAGTCTAATGGATATCCCCTTATATGTGACTTGACTCTTGCTCCTTGGTGGTAGAGGAGGGGGAAAATGATGAAATGAGTTGTAGATGAAACAGAAGTATAGGATAAAATTTAAAGTACAATATATAAAACCATACTGAGATATTTGTTCTAATGTACTGTACATTTGCTACATATCCCCTAATATTATGGTGTAAACCTCAAATATGATAAAATTTATTTAAAAAAATAGGTGTGAGGAAGATGAAATACTTGGCCCTGAGGGTCATGTGCAGCCTTCTTTCCATAAATGGACACTAGCTTTTACAGTCAGTCTTGAAGATAATTGATTCTGTAAGTCTTAGAAGACTGGCACTTTGTAACCTTCAATTTACTTGTCTGTCTTAGGAGACAAATCTGTACACTCTCCTCACTGACATGACACCCACATGATACAGGGTGACTGCTTCTACCCAATCAGGTGCATGAGGTGATAAATGAAAATGTCAGGAGGAATTAAACTGTTTAGTTACTTGTGATACCTGCATCCAGCTGGAATTCTGTGAGCATGTGCACAAATCAACTCTGAACTGAGAATTAAATAGATGGGCCTTGGAGTTGAAAATCACAAGCTCTAGAGTTCTCACACTACCCTAGCCCTGTCCAAAATGAATTCCACAGGAAAATCATGTGATGTTCAAAGAATAAGACTGCACTGGCTAAAACACTTGATGCCGTTGTACAGCATATACCTTCTCTAGGAGTCACTTTTCAAGCCTTTGAAAGGCCTACAATATAGACAACATTTTAACCATTTGAACCAATGTTTTCTAACAGTTGTCACAGATATCCTGGATCAAAAAAAAAAATGTGAGAACCCAGACACAGAAAGACAAACATAGTACACACTCACTCCTAAGTGGGTATTAGACATAGAACAAAGGGTTATCAGCCTATAATCCACAAACCCAGAGAAGCTAGGAAACACGGAAGACATACATCGTCCCGCAGAGAAGAGGAAAGGGACGAGATCTCCTGAGCAAATTGGGAGCACAGGGGGAGGGAGGTAGGAGGAAGAGGAGAACATGAGGGCTCAGGAAGATCGAATCAAGGGAAGAATAGAGAAGGAGAGCAAGAAAAGAGACACCTTAATAGAGGGACCCATTATAGGTTTAAAGAGAAATCTGGCGCTAGGGAAATGTCCAGAGAGCTACAAGAATGACCCCATCTAGCAATCTAAGCAATAGCGCAGAGGCTACCTTAAGGGCTTCCCTGATAATGAGATTGATGACTACCTTAAATGCCATCCTAGATCCTTCATCCAGTAGCTGATGGAAGAACTGAGCCGAACTCCTGGAATCCAGTTGTAGAGAGTGAGGAGTAATAAGCAAAAGGGTCAAGACCATGTTGGAGAAACCCCCAGAAACAGCTGACCTGAGCAAGTGGAAGCTCACAGAACGCAGTCTGACATCTAGGGGAACCAGAATAGGGCAGAACCAGGTCCCCTGAATATGGGTGTCAGTTGAGAGGCCTGGGCAGTCTATGGGGCCTCTGGCAGAACCAGTATTTATCCCTAGTGCACAAATGGGCTTTGGGAGCCCATTCCCTATGGAAGAATACTCTCTCAGCCTAGATACACTGGAGAGGGCCCAGGACCTGCCCCAAATGATGTGTCAGACTTTGATGATCTCCCACAGGAGGCCTCACCATCCCTAGGGAGTAAATGGGGGAGGGGGTTGGTGGGCATGAGAGGACAGGAGGAAGAGGGATTGGTATGTAAAATAAGATTGTTTTTAATTTAAGTAAAAATGTGTAAGAAAGCACTCTGTCAAGGGTTGCAATGAGCAGACTGTGGAAGCTGGAAGACTCAGAACACATGAGAGGCCCAAGATGTGGCTACACCAAGAAGGGTTCTCAGCAAAGACAACATAAAGGAACAGGGAAAAGCCCCAAACACCCAGAGCAGGGAGGGCTCCAGTATTCTCAGTAAGCAGCTAAGCTTAATGGCATCTGGCACTGTCCCTCAAGGGCAGGAGAGCATCACCTGGCCTCAGGTAATGTATGATTTGGTCATGTTATCACCTGTGATCAATGAAACATGAGCAAGAGAGATTGTCATTTCTGAGCAGAGGCTTCTCTTCTGTCAGGACAACTGTGAGAGAGCAGAGTGCACAGGAAGGAGGGAAAGCACCAATACATAACCCAGTCAACGACTGTGGATAGAATGAGATCTAAAAGTGACAAGTGTCAAAAGTTGTCCTTGGAGGTGAACTCAAAAGATGCAATATGGTCATTCACTGTATCAAAGAACAGGAGGACAAGCTACAACTAACAAATCATTTCAAGAACACAATTTCAATAAATCCATGGAAAACAAGTAAAAGACCACAGCAGGCTCCAAACAAGACCCATAGACAATTAAAATCAAAATTATGAAAAGATGTTCAATGCTCAGAGAAATGCCAGAATGAGATGCTATTTCATACTACAGCTACAAAAAGTGTATTACAACAGTATCCTAGGGATACATGTACTGTAACACAAGCAATAGTTAAGTATGGGTTCTACTGAGTTCAAAAGATCCATAAACATACATAAATAAAAATTTCATAAAACTTAAAAAACCACCATCAAGAAAAAAGTGAAAAACAGTCAAGCATGCTGGAACATGTTTATAATCCCAGCATTTAGGAGGCAAGAGGATCATAGGTTTGGAGACAATCTGGGCTACATAGTGAGACACTACTTTAAACAAGAGAGCTATGGCTCAATGAGTCACAACACTTACTGTGCAAGCATGAGGACCAGAGAATGATCCCAGTGGCCATGCATGTGACTATCACTCCAGAGAGAGACCCTGTCTCAGAGGAGACAGTGGAAGGAGACAGCAGGCCGCCTCACATCCGTCTCTGGCACCTGTCCGTACATACATAAGATACACACACACACAGCTGGACAGATGACTCAGTGGGTAAGAGTACTTACTACTTCTCTTGCAGATTCAGTTCCCATAGGTGGCTCACAATGGTCCCTAACTTCAGGTGCTCCAACACACTCCTTCAGCCTGTGTACACACCAGGCATGCATGTGGATCACATACATATACGCAGACACACACAAAATAAAAATCTGGGGAGGGGAGGGAGCACATTAGAGCTAATCTCAGTGAGAAGGCCAAGCAGCACATGGCATACCAGTCAAACCTCTTTTTCCAGTTTCTCACCCTTTTAAGTTCACCTACTATGCAGCATTAAATCAGCTCACATTTGTCCTGCTTAAGTATACACCTCCAAGAAGCCCAATTACTTCCAGTTTACTAGCCCCCCTCTCTCCCTCCCTCTTTCCCACCCACCCACCCCCAAAGATCCCCACCTCCTGGTACTGATGCTTTTGTGTAATCTCTTACCCTTGAATGAGCTACAGCCACTGACTTCTAGTGCGAAGGATACAGTAAAAGTGATGGGAACACTTCCATCTTGATTGCAGACTCATATTGCTGGCTATGATGTAAAAATTATTGTCTGAAGAGAATAAATGGCTTTCAGTCCAGAGTCAGCACGGATGGTCAACCCAACAAGCATGGGAGGAACTGAATCTTGCCAACAGTGACAATCGCCTTGAAAACAGACCTGCCTGCTTTCAGTAGAATCTTAAATGTGGCCTTGTGGAATGCCCTGAACTTGTTACAATAGGTTCATTAACACGGTGAGGCCATTCAGAGCTGGTCTACCTTCTCACAGTGAACAAATACATTCAAATAACCTACCACATTTTGTTAGTTATTTCACTAAGAACCTGGGGAAACTAAGGAAATACAGAAACAAATCTTTAAAGCATATACACATATACATGTAGATATGAAAACATATGTAAATGTATAAACATATGTACATTGTACATACCTTGGATACCATTTTCAAGGAATTTCACCTCATTTCCCATATAAGCAAGGACTTCCTGCATCAACGTGTTTACTCAGTATTTTCCTAAGGCTCACTGACACCTTTCTATAGCCTGAAAATTTTTCTTAGACAGAATCTCATGTATCATATGCAGGCTTCAGACCCTTGCCTGCACCTCCCAAGTGCTGAGATTACAGCTGAGGCCATTATTACAGGTCTATAGAGTGCTGGGAATTGTGCCCAGGGTTCCACACTCTACCCACAGAGCTACATCTCCAGCACTAAAAATATTTTCCAATATGTACTATTTTCCCATTTATCAGTTACAACCTGTACCACTTATCTATCCATACTTCCTTATCATCCTGTAACCTATATTAGTTTTAAACAAATTATAATTTGGAAGTAGAGATACCCTTGTGGACATTAAGCCTTACTAAATGTTATATATATTACTAAATGTTGCCCTAACTTTATCTATAGAAAATAATGTCTTCGGTGATTATCACTGGAAAACAGTTTAGAAGGTATTGCTTGTGTTGTTTATTTATAATGACTAGTATTTCTATAATGATCAAACATTACCACCTCTGATAAAAACACCACCAACAGTAGTTAGAAAAGAATATGGCATTTTATTTTTGCATATGGATGTACAGTACATGAATTAAACAAAATCACTGCAGGGCTCTGAAACATTGATCACTTGCAGTCTAACCCACTGACAATTAGTCCTTGCAAAGTAGCCACATTAGCGGTTCAGATTTGGTGTTTGCTGTAGCTGTTGACATGAAGTGCTTACTGTGAAATGCCCAGTAGTATTTGAATAATACATTATAGTAGACATGGGCTGGGCTTCAATATTCCATCTTTGGAACAAATTACACTTATTTACATGTCAGAATAGGAGGCTCTATTTACTTACCCTACTGTGAGTTTTAATGACTGATTTTAAGCTACACAGGATTTTCCCAGAGTTTCTAAAAGCAATAACTTTTATTGTTTATAAAAGATAATGTTGAAAAAAAAGGTAATGTTAAAACAAAGGCGCTTTTAGAAATATTTAAGGACAACATAAGGTACTACTATTAGAAAAAAACTACATATTTTCAAGCAAAACACTGATGTACCATAGCAGTGTTTAACTGAATTGTTTTAAGATAGTGCAATGATACTACCTTATATACTGTTCTAATATCTAAACTTCATAATTACAATTTTAATATATAACCTGTCTCACAATTACAACTATGCACAGCTTCTGAAGCGCAGTTTTCAGTCTGTTTTATGCACAAACTAAAGTTGGTCCTTGATTTGGAGAACTATGGCTACCTGGAAAGCACTAAATTTCAGACACTTATTGACAGCCAACAAAAACCTTGACAGTGAGAAAGCAAGAGTACCATGCATGGAAAAGCAGTTGCTACCCCAAGTGTGAACCAAACCTAGCACAAGACCCACTATGAGGCCTGCCTGCATGTCTCAATGGGCAACAACAACAAAAAGGTGCCACAAAGATGTGGGAGGAAGCAGCCGGCCAGTAGACTGTACTTTCCACAATGGAGCAGTTCTTAGAAAGAGGCAACTTTGGACCTTTAGCATAAGAGACAGACTTTACATTCTTTGATTTCATTTACACCTTTAAAAAGATAAAGTATATCTGAACTTTTCACGAGATTTAAGCTGCTAGGGCACTTAAGCAGCTCAAGGCGGCTGAAGCTAAGAAGCAGCTACTAGAAACTTGGAACAACGCTAGGTTCCATTCTCCTCTTCCTTCCTGTGGAATCATAACTTAACAAACTTCTTGATACCTGTAAGCGACATTCTATAAAGATAGGATTAGCATACTATTAAACTTTTAAGAAAAGTCCAAAGATATATGGAAAATATGCTTGCTAACAGTGGCTGCTTTATAATGACAATAATGAAACAGCTAGAAAAATAATTTTACTGTCTTAAATAATGAAAGAAGTTAAAAATTTAAAATATATTACTTATCTGTGAACTTCTGATTAACTTGACAGTGAATAGATTTCTTCTGATCTGTGAGCTGAATTTAAGCTACATTTCAATTACAGTATAGCGTCAGATTATAAATATAACCATCCCAACAGGAAAGAGATCAAAGCAGTAATATCGACAACCCTAAAACGTCCAGCCCCTACCACAAGAGGTGCTTCTGGGTAGAGGCTTTAAGAAGACCTTGGGACTCATGTGGAAAGCAGGTTAGTAAAGACTCCAGTTTTGCATCATGGAGTCTTCCAAGCCAAGCCGCTTTCCACAAACACAAATTCAGTCTATCTTTTCTTTCTGGACCAATTTAGGAGCATCAACAAAATCTTTGCCATTGTAAAGAATAATAAAAAATGTTCCAATGCTTGCAACTCCCCAGAAGAGGACATACGCCAGTGTTTCTGTCCAAGTGTCACCTGTTGATATTAAAGAGAAAATGTATCATTTGTTGATACCAGATCTTGTCAGTTGTATAAGCACAACTTCACGCTAAACTTTACTAGCATGTCCATGGAAAAAAAATACAATAACCTCTTAAGGTTTAAACCAGGGGTCTCAACTCTTCAAAGCTCAATAAACCATCAGCTGTGAAACCCTAAGAACTTGTTGCCTCGGTGACAAGTTCCCAGCAATACTGAGGCTACTGACCAGAGGCCACACTGTTAGAACTGGACTATTCTCTTTCAAACTACCACACAAATCATATTATTGAGATTAAATGCTTTACTAGCACAATAAACTACTAATATCTTAATTAACCATAGCTCTATGATCAATACGATATCAAATTACCTATAAAAACACATATTACAGAATGTGTATATTAGTAACATTACTTGTTTAAATTAACTATAAATCATAACACATTTTAACAGCATTTAACACAACTCTGCTGGCAAGGTTAGCAACATCTATGGAGCAAAGACCTATTTTGTTTTTCTCTTTGAAGAGCTGAGCTCACTTCTCTCCTAGATCTGCTGGCCTCAACTGTAGAGAAACACATGTAGAGTCAAGTGGCCAGTAAGATCACTCAAGGGAAGGGAATCACTTCTGGACTTCCAACCACATCAGAGGCTATAGTGCATTTATATTCCCTTGAAGACCACAGCAAAGGCTAGAAATCAGCTACCCCATCCACAGGTTACTAGTTAAATCATTCAATATCTTTTTACTCAAAAAAATTTCCTAAATTTGCAACATTATCAATTTTCATAGCTGAGTCTTAAAAGCTGTTGAGTAGTAGGCAAGTTAGTTTGTTTGGGGATTTGTCCTGGTTTGATTTCTATTGCTGTGATAATGTAATAACCAAAAGAACCTAGGAGACGGGAGGCTTTATTTAGCCTACACTTTACAGTTCATCACTGAAGGAAGCCAGGACAGAAAGTCGAGGCAGAAACCGAAATAGAGCCCATGGAAGAATGCTCTCCATGGCTTTCTCAGTTTGCATTCACTGATATAACCCAGGATCACTTGTTCAGGGATGGCACAGTGTGCTAGGCCATCCCACATCAATCATTAACCCAGAAAATGCCCCCATTGACTTGCCTATAGGCCAGTCTGCTAAAAGCATTTCTCAAGTGAAGTTCCCTCTTCCCAGAAGACTCTAGCTTACATCAAACTGGAAAAAAATAAACCTAGCCAGGACAGGACTAAACCAGGACCTCAAGCATGCTAGATAAGCACTGGGCCACCCTGCTTCTTCCCAGCCTAAGAACAGAGTTTCCTATAAGCTACTGGACACTTTCCAGAGGAATCCTCCATTTCACTTAGACCAAGATCTTGGGATTAACTTTTCTTAGCCCTCCAGAAGTTCTTTAACCAGCTGTGAGCATGGAAAACAAAACAAAACTCATCTAGTGGGAGAGACTACCAGTGGCACCCATGAGCAGTGTTTTTTAAGACACAAGCTAGAGGATCCAGGGAGCTACTGAAACCAGTTTTGGCCTCTGAGCAATCAACATAGCTGACTGGGTTTGCCTTTTTTCCTTCCTGTCATAAAACCTGACATGGACTCAAAAGCATTACTGCAAGCAATTCCTATATCTTTATCCAGTTTTTACTGTAAATAAGGATGGGTTTGATATTTTTAGGTCAAAAAATATTCTACAGCAACAGTATGAAATAGATAAAAGACAGAAATATTTACTGTCTGGTTCTTTACAGAAGTTTGCTAACTAGGATGACAAGTTACTATGATTTCTCCCCTCTACTCAACAAATGCTAGTACTTTATCAAATTATGTGGTGACTGTTTACAGTGCTAAACTATGATGAGGACAGAGATGCATGGCACTGAGCCTCCTCTTATGAAGTGCAGACTTATGGTAGTAGAGACTAAGGCAGTAGTGGTAGGATGCCAATCCCTAATTCAGAAAACACCTGAGGGTTTACTATAGCTCAGACACAGCAGACAAAACAATGAACAATAGTCTCTCCCTCAAAAATCTGATGACTAGGTGCAAAGACAAGTGAGAAAATCATTGGGCGCAGAAAAATACATGGTAGTTCCACCGGGTGTGCCATGAGGGCATTCCATATCCTCCATACTCATGAGCTTAATGAGGAACAAGCCAGAAGACAAAGCCAGGAACAAAGGACATGGAGGTTGGGGAGGAGCATCTGCAGGATGCCATCAAGATAGTTGTCTATATAGAAGTTTCAGGACAGCCATGGCTAAATATAGAGACCCCATCTCAAGAAACAAACACCAAAAATATGAATGGGGGGCTAGCAAAATTGCTCAGGGGGTAAAGGCTCTTGTCACACAGACATGGTAATCTGAGTCTGATCCCTAGAGTCCACAAGTACAAGGAGACAGCCGACACCTCAAAGTGTTCTCTGACATCTACATATGCACCACTGCACATACACTCTGCCTATACAACATACTCACATAATAATTTTAAAACATCATGAAGGGTTATCTTACCTTTAGAAGGCAGAATAATAACTTCTATTTTTCATTTTTGCCTAATTATGTTCTCTACAATTATTATGAATTAGTTTGATAACAAGAAAAGAGTTATAAAACCTTAAGTTAAAAAACAGAGCCAGTTGATCTAGAGAGATGGCTCAGTGGTTAAGAGCACTGGCTATTCTTCCTGGGGACCTGGGTTCAATTCCCAGTACCCACACGGCAGCTCACTGCTGTCTGTAGCTCCAGTCCCAGGGGATCTGACACCCTCACACAGACATGCATGCAGGAAAAAATACCAACCCAATAAAGTAAAAATAAATTTTGCCGGGTGCTTGGTGGCACATGTCTTTAAAAAACAGGGCCAGTCAAATAGCTTAGTAGGTAAAGGTACTTATTTTGCAAATGTAAAAGTGGAAGGAGAACTAATTCCACAAAGTTGTCCTCTGACTTCTACATGTAAACCCCTCATATGTGATATTTCGAGTAATTAAAGCAGAAGGGCGTATGAGAGATAAGGGAGAGGGATAATCACTAAAACACTGTGTGAAAATGCCATAAAGATATCAAATGGCCTGTATACTAATTTAAAATAAAAAACAAAATGAGATTTTAAACAAAGAATCACCACTACCATTAATAACAACAACAGAAAACTACTAGGAATTAGAGATGTGTCCTAGTGACAAATGCTGCCTAGCACAATACACATAGGCAGAGGTACACAGATCTTTTTAGTTTAAGGTCAGGTTGATCTACATAGCAAATTCCAGGCCAGCCAGAGGTAAACAGTAAGACCCCCATCTCAAATTGGGGAAAAAACAAAAGAATATGAAACAAGAGTACACTTACCAGCCATAAGCAAGCAGATGATACACATAGAAAAGGCAACAACCATGATGATGGGTAACTGAAAAATACAATTGAAAGAGACAGCTGTTTAGGAATAATCAGTGGCTATAAAATCATCCATGTCCACCTGGCTTGAGAAAGAGCAAAACTTCTACAAATTTATATACACAAGATTTTTTTTTTTAAATCCACTATTCATGGGTTCAATCACAGTGACCTAAATCTCCACACTGGTAAAGTTATGAGATCTAAGGAAGCATACTTCTGCTTCAAACTTGGGAAATGATCATCCATCCAGGCACTCTGCCACCTGGCATAAGGTCCGAGGAAGGCTGCAAATCTTGTGAGCAGAGGAGAAAAGGAAGCAAAGTCTCTCAGAACACTTTGCCTTTCATTTACCATTTATCTCTAGCAATTCCCTGATCAATAGAAGACTGAAGTTCTCATGAAAAGGGGTACCTCCACAGTTCCTAATGTGCTCTTACACAAAAAGGATGAATGGGAGAGTCACAAAAGAAAGCAAATATTCAAGCTATTTTCTCTGTACTCTCGTCTCTTCTTTGGGGGGGGACAACATGCAATGTTTTCAACAGAGGTGTTTTCTACACCTTCAGACACAATACTTCCACAGTCTTGAAAAATCATAAGAAGTTTCTTACTGCAAGAAATTTCCAGTCCCTTGGAACACTTAAAGGACTATGAGATTCTAATTCATCCACTGAATAGTTTCCAAGAAATAAGTCTATGGAATCCTAGGAAAGAAAGAAGGAAATTGTCAACTTTCCAAATTTGACTACACTGAGAAATGATGCAAAGATAAACATTCAATGCAAAAAAAGAAAGAAATACAAACTTACTTGTCTAAATCCATCAGAAAAGTTGTTTTTGTAATAACGTAATAATGAGTTGCAGCCATCCATTATAAGTCCCAACCGAGTTCTTTTCCCAGTTCTGGTTAAAAAAGGTCCAATTTTAAATTATATACAAGTATACTAAATTTGAAGTTTTTAAACAGTGACTGTTATAGAAATACATGAGCAGTAAAGATGCTAAAAATTATCCCTTAAAATACAGGCATTTCACAAAGAAGCCACCAGCAGGCCCAAGAAATATATATATAGCTGTCCCACAAAGAACTGTACTAGACACTTGTCTACAGATGAAGTCTCATATAAGGTGTAGTGTTTCCACATATCCTATTCATACCCTGTATTGACTGTATTGTTCAGGAAATAATGATATGAAACAAATCTGCACATGCTCATACAGACATAAAACCATTTTCCTGAACACTTTGGCTAGTGGCTGGTTGGATCCATAGATATCCCATGGATAAGAGGGTTAAATTGTATTTATTCCCTAAAACATTACCAAGTAGACACAAGAAAGTGAAACAGTTTTAGTACAAAAACAAGAACTATGAAAAGAAGTACAGCCCTTGTTAAACAACACAGTAACTAGGAATACAATTGCTTCCAGGAAGTCTTTACAGTGTTAGAGAAAACATCCAAAGGCACTTACAACAAATAAAAAGAGCAGGAGCATTGTCTGGGAGCTTGACAGAGGTGCAGCTCACAGACTGTGTCCCAAACCTGTGTGATCAGACTGGTGACTTGGACACACAGTGATATTGGAGAAGCAGCACAAAGCCCTCAACCCTCTCTGTGCATAAGACTGCCCCGAGGAGGCTAAGAACCTACCAGGGCCCAAGCTTTACTTCACTACAGTCCTAGTGAGGCCCAGGAGCTTGGTTTGCGATCTGTCCCCGAAAGCTAGCCACAGAACTCCAGAAGCATTTACTACAAGCCACCAAGTGGAACACAAGACTAAAGAATGGCTTACCTTGTAAAGTCAGTCTTCAAGGCACCAGTTCCTGCATACTGTTTGGCACAAGCATTAGCATTATCAGCCCAGGCTTTGGGAAAAATAAAATAACAACTGATAGTGATTAAGATGCCAACTAAAGTTCTAAGGCAAAACATTAATTTCAAAATTTGAACAACTTTGCTCCTATTAAGAAAGTACCTACCATTTTTGTAAGTCTTCTCAAATTCATCTTGTTCTTCAAGCTTTTGTCCCACATGCAAAACTCCTAGTCTCTAAAAAAGAATCACACCCATATTCATGAGTGATAAGACTTTAGCAAACCTGACTTTGGAAGAAAAGGCAACAGTTCCCAAATCCTATCATGGGGGTGCTTTCCCTGCTGATGCAAAGCACAGGTGTGCTTCAGCTCTTGTCCACCCACCACAGACTGTAGGAAGCCCCAGGACAACAGGGATAATAGCTAGATGGCAGCCAGGAGAGAAAAGGGAAAATGAAACATGCTGAGAGACTTAAGTTTTGACTCCTCCTTCTCTTTACCTTTCTGCCTTCCTCACCACTCACCATCCCAGGCTTCTAAATACAAGTCACTCAAGTCTTACTTTCTACCCCAAGGACCTCTAAGAATCTGATGAAGGCTACATATTCATCTTCCCCCAAACTGCACCACGCATGAGCTTATATACATGTGTGCACACACAGCCTGTTTTATAAAATTCCCCGACTTATGAAAACATGAAGGACTGCCGAGACACTCTCAAAACCACCAAGATGTCTGGAAGTAACTCTTCAATCTTGCAAGCTGCCTGAAAGTCATGCAATACCTCCAGGTTTCATGGGCCATTACCTGCTAGTACAGGCTTTAAGTAATAGGACAAACTCCAACAAGAGAGAATAAACAGTGACACCATCAGGAAAATGTGTGTGCTTGTTCCTTTTCCCTAAAACCTTTAGATAGAAAGGCTGACTCCGTGGATTTCTTTCAATATCCTAGATGTAGTCTAGGAGCTGTCACTCCTTTAGTCCATGGTACTAAAGGAAAATGGCAAACTAGGAACCACATAAGAGATCTGATGGTAGTTATGGAAATCGTTTATATATCAAGGATGGCAAGGTACAAAGATAAAAATTCAGGTTAGGGTGAGGGCAATGTGAGTACTTTTTCGTGCTGTCTTTCAAAGGTTCATTTTTTAATACATATATTCTTTTTCAATAAAAGATTCAAGAAAGTAATATTCACCTGCAGCTGGGCTTGAAGGGAGCGTCGAGCTAATAAACTCTGGATCACATTTGTTCTATCTAGACAGTCCATGCAGTTGCTGCGGAAAACGCCTTCCTGGTTTGTCACCACCTTGCCAGCAGAGTCTACTAAAAAATAACTGAAACACATTTGTGTGAGCACTCCTATACCAAAGTACATTAAACACCAGTATAACACAGTTCTTGGAACACAGGTGTTGTGGAGGGTCAGATGGAGTGCATAGCAGGTATCTTTCCCGTTTCTAGATCAAATGGGAATATAAATGGCTAAGATAGCATAGCTCCTTTTCCTTTTTTCATTTCTTTTGTTTTTTTTTTTTGAGACAGGGTTTCTTCTGTGTAGTTCTGGAGGCTGTCTTGGAACTAGCTCTGTGGACCAAACTGGCCTTGAACTCACAGAGATCTGCCTGCCTCTGCCTCCCAAGTGCTGGGATTAAAGGCGTGTACCACCACTGCCTGGCAACAGCTCCTTTTTCAAAACACAGCTTTCACAGAAGTCATCACATGTAGAGAAGAGCATCACACACAGGGAAAACAGTGTCAGAGCTTATTGCTATGGAAACAAACTGTGTTTCCCAAGGTCACTTTAACATGATTACTTCAGCCATGTCCCAACATATCAGGGGTTAATGGTTTCTCCAAAATCCCTACCAGAATCTCCTGAGTTACAAATAACAAATTCTTAGCCTTGAGAATCAGTAGAATCATAATCTCTGAAGCAAAGGTTGGAAAATGCACTTAAATTGTTTTGTTTTTTTATTTTAAAATGGATGACCATGCAACTAAAACAAAATAAAAAGAGTACATTTTTGCAAATCCAATTTTCCTCTCTTTGATCACTCAAGTATGTGTATAGTAGTTAAGCATAATGAAAAGTCTCTGGGTGTTTTTATTTTTAACAAGCTCCTCAAGATGCTATGAGTGAAAAAATTGACAACATTCAATGTGGCTAAGAACATGGACTCTGACAACAATCTGTTGCCAGCCTGAGCACACTGTCAACTTCCCAGGATTATTTATATATAATACATATATATGAAACAGCGGTACTAGTACAACTGTTAAACTGCTCCAAGAACTGAATGAAATAAAATATAACATATAAACCAAAAGCTAAGTCTGCATGGCTTAGTTTGAAAACTAGGAAGTGAAATTATCCAAATTCTGGAAGGTGGGGGGAATGCAACAGTCACATCAGAGCTAAACTGAAATCATCATCCTAGGAAGAAGGGCCTTGATGAAGGTGTTTAGATGAACACCCACTTTATATAGTATCTCTGCAGTGCAAGCAAAGCTGGCTCCAGCTAAGAAGCACACACATGTGTGCATTTGTGTGCATGCACACAGTGACATGTCACCAGTATACACACAGGCAATCTATAAATACTATTACACGGAAAAGTCTACTGGTAAGTATTATTATCTTCACTTCACAATGGAGAGACAAAAGTTTAAAGATAACCATCAGGTCCTTAGATCATATGGCTAATTCGGGATGATCTGAGACGTGTCAGAACTGACAGAGCTGACTATTTCCACTACCTCAAAAGTCACTGGAAAAAAATACTGTCTTGAGAGATCACCTAACTTTGTCTAGTAAACACTCAGCCTCTCTGAAGAGTACAGTGAACAACAATGACAAAGGTTCTAGATTCAATCTTTCCCTATACATTCTTTTTGTTATGTTTTGTTTTTCTTTTTGAGACAAGGCCTCTCTGTGTAGCCCTGGAATTAATGACATTGAACAGGCTGGCCTCAAACTCACAGAGATCTGCCTACCTCTGCCTCCAAGTGCTGGGATAAAGGTGTGCGCCACCCCACCTGCTCCCCCACCCCACCTGCTCCCCCACCCCACCTGTTCCCCCACCCCACATGCTCCCCCACCTTGGAAACATTCTTGCATATGGCCCCCTCCACCAACAATGCCAAGCCCAGGCAGTCTCTTCTCTAATAGCTGCCATAATACAACTCTACCATCCCTCACTAGCTATGCTCATGACAGAATATCACAGGAAATAAAGTTAACCATATAGTCGATAGCTATGTATACTAATATTTTTTAATAACTGGACAAATGTGTATCAGAGAGATAACTGACATTTAAAAGTACATTTGGTATACTGTATACAAGTAAAAAAACTCTATACATTTTAAAAATTAAACAGAAAAGTACTTGTGTAGTGCCAGGTTAGAGTATCACAGAAGTAAAATAACAGAATGGTGTGTAGATTATTTTGGCTTTAAAATAAGTAAGACGGACATATGTACAAAGAACAGTAAACCTGTGAACCAGCATTCTAAACATGCAGCAAACATGTTCAAAATCACTATAAAGATGTTCAAATTTTTTGCTCCACTGATCCTACACTGAAGAATCTTTTTATAGGCAAAATTTTAACACACATAAAAAGATAGGCATTACTCATCGAAAGAGAACCACTTGCAGCACACTCTTTCAGAGGTAAGGAAAGCACCCAGGCTCTCCATGTGATAGGAAGCATCTTAAAGCTATGCTGTGACCTAACAGGCTGCAAAGACAACACAAAAATTGTCATTAAAAAGGCTCCTAATGGAATGCTGTGATAAAATGACATACCACTAAAACCAAAATAGTAATAAACCAACTGCAATTATGTAAAAATTGAAAAATATTATGAATATTCTTGACATTGTCCCATTTGTAAGAATTTATTCAATCAACAACACTCTCCTAATGCAAAAAATTACAATAAAACAGCATATATAAGCACTGATAACCCAGTGACATAGCTTCACAAATCTGCTAAGTAATTATATAATTAACAAGACTGGCACATACAGCTAGCTACCTCTCCCCCTTATCTCTCGAAAGAAGTAATATGGCTTACCTTAATTCATCCTGCATTTCTGCTACTTGATCCAATAAAATACTCAGTCGATCCCATCTCATATTTTTACATTCCTTATGGAAGTCAAAGGCAATATACCTACCAAAAAAACCCCATATACTCAGAAACTGATGAGACCATTCAATTTCCTTCTATTATTAATACATGTTAAGATGATTGTTCTCTATATGTGAACATGCATAATACTTAGGAATATAAAGCCGCCTTCATTCTAGGCTTATTAAACCACCACCAACACCAACTACTACTACTGCTACTACTACTACTACTACTACTCACACACAAACCTCCCATATCTATGGGGGAGGTCAAATTAATTAAAATTACTGTAAGATAAGCTTTATTTTCACATTATTCTAGGGTTCTGAAGATAAAAGTAGAGAAGCACAGCAATGCTAATGAAGCAGATCAGACTTATACTGTTGACGCATACACTCCAAGAGGTACAATCCGACCCAATACCTAGCATATATTTATTTTCTATCCCTGTGTGCAAAGAATGTGGTTTCTTCTTACCACTTTCCAGATCAATATGTTCAAAGTATTGAAACTCATCTCAGTCTATGGTGGATTAGGCTGGTTATCTGTTGTGTACTAGGGGTTGTAAGAAGTGCAGGGAGGCAAGACAGTCTCTATAGTGTTAGCTACTGCCCAGCCAGCCTACAACAGACACTTAGTAAGATACCTGATCATCCCACTACCCAAGGATGACACCATTTTCGCAAATGCTTGCTCAAGTGGTTTTTCTGATCCCTTGTGGTTCACCTGTAAAAAAAAAAAAAAATTAAAACAGCTTGACTTTATATTTTGATAGAGAGTGAGACCAGGAAATTAACAAGGAAATGTTAAGCTTTCGTTCTGGCACAGAAACACTGAAAAGAAAAGGAAGTCACCTGAGCCAACTTTGTAGAACCATAGAAAAACATTCAAAGTTTACAGCAACCAACAAAATATTCATCAAGAAAAAGCCACCTTCTGCCGGAGGGTGGTGGCACTCAACTTTAATCTCAGTAAGTTCGAGGTCAGCCTGGTCTACAGAGTGAGTTCCAGGATATCCAGTTACCCAGAGAAACCCTGTCTCAAAAAACCAAGAGAGAGAGAGAGACAGAGAGAAAGAGACAGAGACACACAGAGAGAGACAGAGACAGACAGAGAGACCGAGAGAAAAAAAGGCTGCCTTCTAAGCTGTAGGAAATCTCTGCAGCATTTTGTCCTTCCTCCTCCACCATACAGGGTGATGAATTTTGTGGTAAACAACAGGAATCTTGTTTTTAGCTCCCTTCACCAAACCAACAGAAGCAGACCAGACCTGATGGATGTACACACAACTATACACACCAGAACTGAATCATCTCTGTGTTATGTAACTGAACAAAGGTCAAAAACACTGGACTCATTGTAAAAGTTACAACTGAACTACTATTAATAGAAACCTGGGACAATAGGTTTTTTCTGGACAGAGATGTAAAATAAACCACCAAACGCCTGAAAAAGCAAGCAATGCTCTTTAGAAAGCAGGGACATTCAAAAGACTTGAGAAAGCTACTTCCACACTCAGGCAAGAAACGTGTCAGAAAAATCTTAACACTACAAACGTGGGCCTGTTGCTCTTTAGCCTTCAAACACGCCTGGCTGGTTAACTGGTAAACTGTGCTGTCTCGGTACAGAGTTAGTTTGCAAAGAATAGACAGTGGGTTGTTCTTTTGTTTTATTTTGCTATTTTGTCTTTTTTCAATATCCAGAATTCAGCGAAGTCTGCCAAAACATTAGCTGAACATATTAAAAGAATATTCGGTGACATAAATGGTAAGGAAAACCTTTGCAAAAGGGTCTGGGAAAGTACCAAAACAAACTATAATTTTTAATGTCCAAATAACCAAAGTAACAAAACAAAGCACAAGTAGCTCTGGGAAGAAAACTGACTCCAGTGTTACAACATTATAATAATCAAAGACGTAATTTTTAAAGAAAATCAGTCATACAAAGAAACAGGAAAAATGGCTTATCCAATATACCAGAATTTAAGAGAGAAAACAGAGCCGGGCGTTGGTGGCACACGCTTTTAATCCCAGCACTGGGGTGGGGTGGCAGAGGCAGGCAAATCTCTTTAAGTTCGAGGCCAGCCTGGTCTACAGAGCAAGTTCCAGGACAGCCTCTAAAACAATACAGAGAAACCCTGTCTCGAAAAACCAAATCTCGAAAAGGAGAGGAGAGAGAGAGAGAGAACATAGTGATAACAGGGTATTTCATTACTTCAAGTGCATATATTAGAACAAAAGCTAGCTAGTGGTGGCAGCAACACGCTTTTAATTCTAGCACTCAAAAGGCAGAGGGAAGCAGCTCTCTAGGAGTTCAAGGAAGACATGGGTTCAATTCCCAGCACCCACATAGTGGCTCACAACCATTTATAATTACAGTCCCAGGAGATTTGATGACAGCTTCTAGCTCCTGTGGGTACCATGCACACACACTGAACACATAAATACAGGTGACAAATACACACGAAAATGAAAACAAATATTTAAAAATAAAGGAAGGAAAGAAAAAGTTTCAAATCAATAACCTGATTTTACACATTACAGAGCTGGAAAACCAAAGTAATCCAAAAGGTGACAGAAGAAAATGAATGACATAGATTAAAGCAGAAATGAAATAATCGGGGGAAACAACCAAACAAAAACTGCTTCCTGAAAAACTTTGACAAGCTTGGTTACAATGAACAAGGAAAGAGAAGATTCAAATTACTAAAACCAATAATGGCAATGAGAATACTGATAATAATTTTTAGAAAGATAAAGAGTTATAAGAGAATATGATGGATACTCACACCAAAAAAAAAAAAATGCAACTTAAGAGTTGAACAAATTTCTGGCAGGCAGCAGTTATGGCAGCGCATGTCTTTAATCCCAGCACTTGGGAGGATATGTGAGTTTCAGGTAAGCCTAGTCTACAGAGTGGATTCCAGGACAGCCAAGGCTACACAGAGAAACCCTGTCTCCCCCCGCCAAAATAGAGTTGAACAAATTTCTAAAAACATATAATCTACTAAAATGGAACTGTCAGAAATAGAAAACTGGAATAGAAAGTTGGACGTGGTGGCTCACACATGTAATACCAGCACTTGGGAAGCTGGGACAGGAGGAAAGCTAAGTTCAACGGTAGCCTGGTTTAACAGTAAAACCTTGCCTCAACCTCACCACCTTCTCCCTCCACAAAAGGAAAATCTAAACAAATCAGTAAGTAGGAAGGGAACTGAATCAGTATTAAAGAAAAGCCCCAGATCAGATGGTGATGGGGGATGCCCTTCTGTATGCTGTGAATATATGTTTCTCTTATTGACTGATTAATAAAATTGTTTTGGTCAATGGACAGGCAGGATTTTGCCAGGTGGGAAATCCAAACAGGGATAGAGAAAAGTAGTAGGCAGAGTCAGAGACACCATGTAACTTCTGAGGAAGCAGACCTGAGCATCACCGGTAAGCTTCACTAATCAATTTAACCGAAAGTTTAAGAATTTATTTAGAATTAATACCACTCTTCTTTAAACACCTTCAAAAACTAAGAGTGTCGGTAAGCTCTTTAATTCATTCATAATAACCAAAAGATAGAAATAACTCAAATGCCTATCAATTCATGGATAAACAAAATGTCTTATATTCCTACAATAAGATGTTATTCAATCGTTAAAAGTAATGCAATTCTGACAGGTATAGATGAATCTTTAAAACATTATACTAAGTGAAACCAGTAAAAACAGAGGACAAATACTGTATGAGTCTACATATATGAGAAACATAAAAACAGATAAATTCAGAAGCATCAGAGAGAAAGACAGAATCACTATGAGCGAGGGGAAGGTGGAAAAAGAAAGGGTTTACTAGGATCAGAGTTTCTGTTTGGTCTGATGAAAAATTGTGGAAACATTAATTTTCCTGTTAATTAAAATGATTTTGTTTTGTTGTCCTCCCCCCAAAAGAAACATTCAAACCTACCAGATTAATTATGACTTGTTTCCCATAAATAATTACTTGTGAATCAAAATGCCTTTGGAAACCATCCATCTAGAAGAGACAAAAGTACAGTTTATTAAACCACGTTATATATTATTTACCATATTTCTTAAAGTACCTCAACTATCCCATTTTTTAAAGATGTATCATTTATTTTATATATGAGTGCTCTATCTGCATGTACAACTGCATGCCAGAAGAGGGCATCAGATCCCACTAGTGATGGCTGTGAGCAACCAAATTGTTGCAGGGAATTGAACTCAGGACCTCTAGAAGAGCAGTCAGTGCTCTTAACTGCTGAGCCATCTCCCCAGCCTACAACTATCCCATTTTTATACTTAACAAAATGCCATGCTTTCTGCATGTTGGAAACACTATGAAGTACATGGTTGTTAAAGACATTTTATGCTGCATTACAGTATCACTATTTGAATTTTGAACACAACTTTTGACAGATATACTACATTCTATAAACTTTACTAAGATCTCCCCAGTGCTCATATCTGCCATTCCACTCAGTAAATCTTCATTCAGTACCTGGAACAGAGGAGGTTTGTTCTACAGCCCAGGAGAAAGGCCTTGAAGATACTGAATTCTGACTTGTGGGGAGCAAATATATATTCTGTATGTAAATCAAAAAGCAATTTAGGTTCTGTGTGACCAGGACCCTCCCCAGGCAAGCTGGGCTCTCATATCACCTCTACCCTTCATACAACTTAGGTTCTCTTTTAACCAGTGAAAATTTCAGGAAAATACATACATGATTTGCTACTTTGTTGATCTGCGGTTGTGGTTTATACTTTAGATTTGGTCTTTGTGACCAGAAAATAGGTATTGATCCTCGAGTCTAAAAGAAAAGAGAGAAATATGAAAAGAAAGATACACTAACTAGTTCTCTTAACCTAATTATTGTAGGCAGAACAGATATGAACAATTTTGCAAAGAAAAACAAAACAAAACAAAAACAATTCACCAGCTACATAACTCTAATGCACACTCTTAAATTACCTGTTTTGCCAGGTGTGGTGGCGCACACCTTTAATCCCAGCATGGGGAGGCAGCAGTAGGAAGATCTGAGTTCAAGGTCTACATAATGAACTCCAGAACAGCTAGGACTACATAGAGACACTGCCTCAATAAATAAAGTTCTTGTTTTATGAAAATATGCTTAAAAAGTACTTCCTCTTCCCAGCATTACACACATGGCATCTGTGTAATAGAAAGTTCTGTGATCTCCCTAAGTTCTAAATATATATTTTATAGTTTGCCATAATAAAAAAATAGAAAATTGCTTTACTCATTCTCAAAGGAATGCATTTATGAGCATCTGAATTTATTTAGCACTGACATTCTGGAATAGGAAATACTGCACAACTTCACCAGAGACAACAGGTAAGCAGAACTGAGTAAGGCAGTTGAAACCAAGTATACACTATCAGCTTGTGCTATCATCATCAACGTAGGTAGGATCTAAAGGCTTACACTGGTGAACTGCTAAACCTCCATAAACCTCACACTTCCTTCTCTCTTCTGTTTTGGGGGATTTAATTTAAAGGCAGGGCGTATTCATAAGACAGTGCCAGAATAAGAACCAACCCCTTTATTAGCTGAACTTTTCCCACATTGTACTCTGTAACATGATAATTAAAGACCCAGAGGCTGATCCTGGGGTTCAAACTTCAAGCTGAAGAACAGAAAAAAGCAATGTAGCAGGCCACTAACTCTTACCACTACCTCAGGTTGAATGGGTTGATCCTGCTGCCTCTCCTCAGCGTAGCTGGAGATTCCTCGATGTGGCTGGAGAATGAATGCTCCTATCTTCAGTGTGGCTTGAGAATGAATGCCTGATACTGACTCTTGAAGACCCTACTCCTATCTTTTATTCCCCTCTAGTTCTAGGATTAAAGGCATATGATCCCAGGTGCTGAGATCGTCTTTGTGTGAACTGTTTCTCTTTAGGACTGGATCAATCTTGTGTAGATCTGGGTGGCTTTGAACTCAGAGAGATCGTCTATGTCTTAATTCTGGGTCTTAAGATTAAAGTATGTGTCATCACCTCCTAGTTTCTGGTTGCTGGGATTAAAGGCGTATGTCACCACTGCCTGATCTCTATAGATTGAGGCTGACTTTGCTTTTTGAGCCCTCAGACAAGCTTTAATAAATCATAAATAATACATCACCACAGTATACAAACATAGTATTTAAAAAAAGAAGGAAAGACTGCCGATGTGCAGGCAGGAGAATCAGGAGTTCAAAGTCATACAACCAATATATACTAAGTTTAGGGTCAGCCAGTGCTACATGAGACCCTATTTCAAAAAACCTGAAGAGAAGGAAGAGGAGGAAGAGAAGGTGAAAAGGGAAAAGAAAAAAGGAAGGGGAAGAGGAAAACTTCAACCTGATAGAAAATGAAATCAAGTAGAAAAGACCAACTGGATGACCACCAGACACACGCACTTGCCTGCACAAATGAAGCCCTGTTCCCATTGTAGTGCACGATCTGTTCTGTTTCTATAAAGTTAGCTGCGTGGCCTTCAGAATCAATGCCTAACATTTGGTACAAAAAGACATGTATCAAAAAATGATTAACTCAAGATAACTTCAGAATTATCAATTTAGTTCATATTAATGGATAAGTACTCATAATATTAAAATTCAAACAATGGATAGTACATTATTAGAAAAATAAAAGAAACTTGCTTAAATAGGCTTAAGCCTATTTAAGATTTATTTATATAAATATAAAGCTAGTTGATATTTTTCATACTATAAACATCCTCAAAACAGTCTCCTTTGAAGAAAAAGTCAAACATGCCTACAAATCCTATTTTGAAGTTAAAACTATCATTTTTTGTGATTACACTTGATAATAACATTGCATCAATAATACTTGTAATGCAAAGAGTCTCTAGAAGATATTAAATTATCAAATAAAAAATTGTGTATGACCATGGACATACCCATGAAACATAGTCTGAAAGCACACTTAGCAGAGACTCTACACTGGCTAGGCCTTTCTGGTATCGGAAGTACTTCCTCAGCTAGCTTGCTTATATGATCTGTTGTTATTAAGAAAAGTCTGCTAAGCAAAAGCAATTTCCAAGGTTCCTTGACCCAAATTGCCAGGAAAAAAAAGAATTCAATGGATTTTTAACTCCCCAATATTTAAAATATTCTTTTTTTCTGACATACTTCTCAAATAAAACATTTTAAAATTATTGTTATCAGTGTATATGTAACTATACATTAGTAGATAATCAGAAGGAAGCAAATTTACTGAGCTACACTAGTAATGATATGTCATTATTTCAGAAGCACAGGCTACATTTGTTTCCTTCTGTGGTGGTTTGAATGTGAATGACACCCCATAGGCTCATATTAGGGAGTGACAGATACTATTTGAGAGGATTAGGTGTGACCTTGTTGAAGGAGGTGTGGCCTTGTTGGAGGAAGTGTGTCACTGGGAGGATGGGCTTTGGGGTTTCAAAAGCCCAAGTCAGTCCCAGTATCTCTTTTCTTCCTGCTGCCTGCAGATTTGGATTTAAAACTGGCAACTACTTCTAAGTACCACGTGTGCCTGTGTGCACCATGATGCAATGACTAAACCTTTGAAATGGTAAGTAAGCCCCAACTAAATGCTTTCTTTTTATAAGAGTTGCTGGAGTCATGGTGTCTCTTCACAGCAATAGAACACTGACTAAGACACTTTCCATAATTCCCATTAAGAAAAAGATGCAGTTATTTTAAAAAGAGAAAGATGTAGAAGAAAGGAAAGGAGGAAAGGGGTAGATACCATTATGACAAGACTTCCAAAACACAGTAATTTTTTAAGAAACCAAAATGTAGGAAAACGTATAAAATATAACCATTGTCTATAAAAGGAAGAAAATATACCTGTATTAATATAAAAAGTTACAGGGTAGGATAAGTAAGAAACTAATACCTGGTTATATCTGGCAGAGGAGTAAGAACCAAGCAGATTAAATGGAAAATATTTATCATTTTAAAAATAAAATTCATATTTAAAATATGTATTTAATGCTTAACAATCTAAGAAAATGTAGTTAAGGAGATACTAATTATAATTTGTTTGAGGCCATTCTTAGTGGATGCTATGGCACCTGTAATAAGATTAATCAGATAGTCTCTATATAACTCTCTGGGCTCAAAATAACAATTATTTGTTTAATAGGATTTATTCTGATATATTATGATTGAAAGCAAAACAAATGCTGAGGAATCTTCACATTCACAATAACTATAATACACATCTTAATAGTTTGGTTTGAGCAAATTAGCATATTTTTAGTGCAAAGCCTACAGAATGCTCAAAATGTAAATAAACATTATACAAATTGAAGTCATGAAGTAAAATGGTTACCTTCATACATGCAAAGAGACCAAGAGTAATAAGAGAAATGCTATCTGATATGAGTGTAAATTACTGAATACCACACTGAATTTAGCATATTTTCAGACACCCAATAAACAGGTAGCTGTTCAGGTACCATGTTCACATCTGCAAATTAATTACAGTAGCTGGAGAAAAGCACAGAAGACCTACTAATTATAATAATGAAGACAAAAATTAACAGAAGGGGTATCAAATAACACAATATATAGAAGGTCACAGGTAAGTCATTTAAGACAAGCATTAAACAATGGAAGATCAGGCCTGGTCAAGGTGACATGAAATGATTCTTACCTCTTACATAGTATCGTACACCAGCTCTAAAACAACTCCTTCTGGAGATGAGAATCCAATCAAAGTATTTTCCATTAATAGAACAGGAATGCATAGTAATAACTTAACTATATTAAGAAAAATGTAATGTAGGAATAGTTCTAGATTCAATACAAATCTATTTACCATAACAGGAATGAATTGTCTTTAGGAGGAAAAAAAAGAATATATAAGTCCTTCTGGTTCTTCATGACTATTCCCAAATCTTTATTATCATTTTTTTTTTCTTTTTGGTTTTTTGAGACAGCGTTTCTCTGTGTAGCTTTGTAGACCAGGCTGGCCTGGAACTCACAGAGATCCGCCTGTCTCTGTCACCCAAGTGCTGAGATTAAAGGGTGTGCCACCACGGCCCAGCAGTATCTTCATTTCTAACTGTGAAGTTTATCAAGTCAGTTCTCCTACAGTGACACATGTACAGAATATTTAAGAACTTTGCTAATGTTTCTATTTAGTTTCTCCCTTTCCCTGGTATCTTCAACTACTTTCTAAAAGTATAGAACTAGGTGTCAATCATATCATCAAAAACTCTATTTTGAATGAAAATCAGGAATCTGAAAATTAATCTTCAAATTAAGAAATACAAAACAAAGTAGGAGCTAGGAACATAGCTCAGTCCTAGTTTCAATCCCTTGCATGGCAAAAAGTAACTACTTAAAAATTAAATGAAAAAAAAAAGCAGCACACAGATTACTAGAAATGGGTTAAGTTGTAAGACCTAGTTAGTAATAAGCTTGAACTATTGGTTGAGCATTTCTAATTAATATTAAACCTCCGTGTTGGTTATTTTGGGAACTGGTGGGCAAGAAAAGTCTGCCAACAGGGACCACTCACTTCATTCTTTGCTTGGTTTCTAGTTTAGGCACTAAACAATGTATTTAATCTGAACAGATTTTCACTCTTTTGCATGAAAGGCACTGTAACGGAGGTATTCCTGTGATCTTGCATGCTCTGTATGTTTGAGGCTCATTCACTTATTTAATTATCCTCTGCATAAACACGCTACCGGTTAGTGTTTTGTTTTGTTGGGGTAGGAGGTCTCAAACTTAAACTTGCTGCCTCAGCTTACACAGGGCTAAAATAACAGGCATGCACCACCACCACAAAAGGATATACTAATGTGTTTGTTGATTCCACTGTTGACAGACACGCAAGTTGTTCCTATATTCTGCTGTCTTAACCAGGTTAAAAAAACATTTCCTTGTGTGAACCTGAAGACATGAATCAAATCATATCCACCATCTGACACTATCAGGAAATGTCCATGGACTTGAGAATTATTTTAGCTTATCTTCTTTACTAACTCTTGATACTGTCAAGTTTATCCAACTCCGGAGGAATTAAGAGGATAACAAGTTTTATTGTTTCACTGGTCATATCATTTGTTTTTGCTCATTTGTTTAGGTTTATCCTGTTTGTAATATGCAACATCTTTTTCTTAATTTGACTCACTCATCAAAAAGCATAACCAAATAATCCATGAGCCTGCATTCAACTTTGGAATACAACCAAGTCTCAATTTACCCATTTCTTCTCCTTTCTAGCCAGCTGAATTTATGCCCAGAGTTAACAACTTTTAAGTTGGTGGCAACCACTCTCCCATCTTTTCTAGTTTCTATACCTATAATTATTACTTAAAAAAAAAAAAACCTTGTACTTGAGCTCTAGGAAAATGACATTACACCATAACTTCCTTAACCTGTCGATCCTCCCCATAAGTTCCCAGAGTCATCCCAGAGCAATTTATTCTTCTTCAGAGTCATGTGAAATCTGAAAAGGACCAGACCACAAAGACCTACTTCCTCTATTCCTCACTATTTTTTATAAAATGCTGCTATGAACATTCGTTTAAATAATTCCTGGTATGAATGCATCAGGAATTCATAAGTAGTACTGGAAAATGGTTACAAGATTAATGGGAACTGCTAATGATCCATCCATCCCTGCTGTTTGTCACCACCAAAAGCACTGATGGTTCCCTCAAGCTCACAAGTTACTCCCTTCAAAAGTCACAGCACCAGAGACAATTCCAAGGCAGTATTATTTCACTTGCTTGCCCAAATTAACTATTTTGAGACAGGTCACAAAGATAAAGTAATACATTAGCCTGCTGCTAGAGTTAAATCTTGCAGAAAATATGACTCACTTTATGAATAATTTCCCTCAGATTACAAAAAGAATATGTATGTATGCATGCAAAAACTTTTGAAAAATGAATGAATTAACTATTCTTTATCAAGAGGTAGACCCAGGCCGACCTACCCCTCCTCCCCAGAGGTAGGTGGGAGGCCAACTCCACACACTCCTCAATTTCTACCACTCCATGGCTATTCACTGAAAAGGCTGATATGCCCCATGACATGTTATTACCCACTGAACCCACAGCAAAGCCAGAATGCCCTCTGCTCACACACTCAAAGCCTCACTCCAGTGCACCCTTACCATCTCTGACTTCTCTAAAACTTTTCTTAGAAGAATGTGTTAGTTTCCTCATTTGGAGAGGTAGGACAGGAGTAGGAACACAACCTCATTCCTGAATAGTCAGGAGCCATCGGCATGTGTCCGCTGCTGACACCTCTTCTTGGAAACGCTGTCTTTGTGTGTTTCTAGACACTACTTTCACTTGCTTTCCCTTTCCCCCGCTGGTCTATGTCAGTATCTGCATAAGGCTGGGAGAACTCTATCATCTGCCCTTTCAGAAGTCTTTATCCTAATGCCTACAGTACATGGCTCTAGCATTTTCTCACTACATAGAAACTCTTTCCGAAGGTACATTCTCTCTCTCTTAACCACAGAGCCATCTTTCCAGCCCCCTGCATCTCTCTCTCTTTAGACTGTATATTTACATTTCTCCCTTTAGTAATCTCATCCCATTCCATGGACTGAAATGCTGTCCTAGCGCTGATGAGATGACTCAGTGGATAAAGGCACCTGTGGCCAAGCCTGAAGATCTGAGTTCAATCGATCCCTAGAATCTACAAGGTGGAAGGAAAGAACAGACTCCTGAAAGTTGTTCTCTGACCGCCACAAGTGTGCACATGCACACACAAATGAAACAGATGCTGTAAGAAAGAAAGAAATGCCATCTACCCTGACCACACACAAATTTACATCTCTAAGACCAGAAAGATGACTCAAATGAGTTAAGATACTTGCTACCAAGCCTACAAGGAGCTCAATCCCCAGGATCCACATGGTAAAAGAAGGAATTTGGCCCCTGTAGTTGTCCTTTGAACTCTAGACTTTCACAGGGAGTATGCACATACACACATTCAAAACAAAACAAAACAAAACCATGTATATAGTGTGAACTCTTCCCTCAACTCCAGTTTTATTATCCTGGTCCTCCCTCACATCTTCATTAACCTATCTACAGAAACACTGAGCTTCACAAACAAATGATACTTTCCTCTTTCCCACCTACGCACCAGACTTCCCCATCTCAATGGACAGTTTCCTTCCACTTAGCATGACAAGAACCTTATAGCTAAACCAATCACATTCATATTCCATATACAATTAGAAAACCTAGATAGCTTAATTTTCCAAAATGAGCTACCTGACAACACTGATACCTTCCTGGTTCTTGGACAATCACCTTTCACTGGTATGAGCCTGTCTCCACCTTGCTCACACCTGGCCTACTGCTACCACAGAGTGGTGCTGTCTAGAAGCACCAATCCTCTGCTCAATCTCTACTCTCCCAAAGAAGTTTTTCATCACATGTGAAGTAAAAGTTACAACACTCCCATGGCGTATGAGCCTTGAATAATCTGGATTAAGAACCTCATGAACATATCTCTCCCATTTATATCTATAGTATACTCCACTCAGATGTACTTGTTGGTCTCTATAAATACGATACCTGGAAATACATTCCTAGTCAATAAACTACATTAAACAAAATTCCATTTTAAGCTTTAAATTCAACACTAAATAGATAAACTAATTACCAAGCTTCCTAGAAAACAAGTCTATGATCTTATTTGATTACTGTTACAGAATATTTTATCACACTGTGTGCAGATGTGTTACTGTTTTACCTTGCCTGCCTAAGGCACCTGATTGGTTTAATAAAGAGCCGAAGGGCCAATAGCAAGGCAGGAGAGGGCTAGGTGGGACTTCTGGGCAGAGAGAGGAAGTCAGGATGAATCTAGGCACTCAGGAGATGCAGGTGAGACATGGAGGGATTAAGACATACAGAATGGAGGCCAGGTAAAAACCACATGGCAGAACGTAGATTAACAAAAACAGGTTAATTAAGTTATAAATGCTAGTTGAAAACAAGCCTAAGATAAAGGCCACACCTTCATAATTAAGTCCCCATGTCATTATTTGGGAGCTGGTGGTCCCCAAAAGAAAGTCTAACAAAATCCTACTATAGATTATCATTTGTCCATTCATAATCTCATCTTGAAAACAAAACAAAATAGAAACAATTGGCCCAAATCCTTGATAATTACTTAAAACACACCTGCTCTTATTTTATTCTTAGGAAAACTTTTAAAAACTCAGTGGAGGGTAGTGGCAGGAGCAGAGCTGAAGATGTAAAGTACACATGACTAGCAAGTAGAAGGCTTGTAATCCTAGCACTTGGGAGGTAGAGGCACAGAGATGATAAATTCAAGGTTATACTTAAGTGTACACAGTGAGTCTGGGGCCAGTCTAGGATATATGAAGCCTATATAAGACAAAGGAAGGGAAGGTATTGCGAGATATTTGATTACACTGTGCAAAGATATATCACTGTGATTGATTTAATAAAAAGCTAACTTGCTGCCGGGTGTCGGTGGCACATGCTTTTAATCCCAACACTCAGGAGGTAGAGGCAAATGGATCTCTGTGAGTTTGAGGCCAGCCTGGTCTACAGAGTGAGTTCCAGGACAGGCTCCAAAACAATACAGAGAAACCCTGTCTTGAAAAAAAAAAAAACAAATAACAAAAAAAGCTAACTTGCAATAGATAGGCAAGAGGTAGAAGTGGGACTTCTGGACAGAGAGCTCTGGGAAGAAGAAAGGGGGAGTTGCCAGCCAGATGCAGAGGAAGCAGGACATGCATGAGGAGAGGTGAAAGCCATGAACCACGTGGCCACACATAGATTAATAGAAATGGGCTAATTTAAGTTATAAGAGCGAATTAGAAACAAGCCTAAGCTAAGCCTGAGCTTCCATAATTAATAATAAGTCTCCGTGTCATTTTTTTTGTGAGCTGACAGCCCCCCCAAAAAAAATCTGTCTATAGGATAACTCAAAAAGGGCAAGATGCAGTTATACATCTTTCTTTAAAAGCCACCAGTCCCCAAACTCTTGAGCAAAATGGTAACATACTCTACAGAAGGCATAATCTAAAAGGGGCAGGGGGCTTGTTTACAGTCTGTGCTAAGATTTTATATTTATATAACAATTTCTAATACTGAAAAACTCATCCCACATTGCATTTGAGATTGCATCTGTCTTAAAATTTAAATGGTTTTAACATTTAAACATGTAAAATAAAACTAAAAAAGACTAAGAAATTAAGGTACAAAAAATGTCAGATAAGGATACAGCCATGTAACACTGGAAGAGCAAACCGATGGACCTAAAAAGAAGATTGACAATGTATTTAGAACTGGTACACCTTAAATAGTAAACCATGTAAGACATATTTATACACAGGCAGTAATACAAAAACAATCATACAGCCGGGAGTTGGTGGCGCACGCCTTTAATCCCAGCACTCGGGAGACAGAGGCAGGCGGATCTCTGTTAGTTCGAGGCCAGCCCGGTCTACAGAGTGAGTTCCAGGACAGTCTCCAAAGCCACAGAGAAACCTTGTCTCGAAAAACAAAAAACAAAACAAAAAAAAAAAACAAAAACAAACAAACAAAAAAAAAAAAAACCAATCATACAATAAGCGTACATGTTAGGAAAATGTCTATGATATTGCAGGTAAGAAGGCAGTGTAATCACTAGGGTTTAAATGGTCACAGATAAACACCAGTAAAACTACATGTGTGGTTGCAGACTCCTTCTTAGTCTTAGTCTATAACTCTTCTACTTCTAGAAAACACCAACTATGCTAATCATGTGCAATCCCAACTACCAAAAACTAAACAAAATATTCTGCAAACAGCAGAAAAAAAAATCACTTCTACAAATCTAAGAGCTTTGGCTCACATCTCATTTGTACAACACAGGGCAAAGGCTGATGGTGAGTTAGAGGTTGTTTCCACCTGGCCTGGAGACTGTGAACAAGAGCTACCAGACAGAGGCCATGTTTGCAGAGGTGAGACTGGAAATGCTACGGGTCCAGAAGTTAGTTACCTTGTCTTGGGCTAGTCCTAGCCTTTAGAACAGCCATTCCTTGCCCACCTCTGTGTCAGAACTGACATTCTGTGATAACAGATTAAAAAAAAAAAAACAAGATCTCTGTCAGTTCGAGGCCGGGCTGGACTGACAGCCTCTAAAATAATAGAGAGAAACCCTGTCTCATAAAAACAAACAAAAAACCAAACAAACAACAACAAAAAAAAAAACTTTTGCAATCTATTAATTTAGCAGATCATTAACTTCACTAACTTTAAAGCTAAGAATGTCATCAGATAACATCCTTCCCATCTTGCTGCAACTGTCTCCTTGATGTGCACACCAATGTATTTTAAACTTGCCTTGATTTATGACTTTCCTTGTTCTATGAAAACTTCAAACTTCTTCCACACTGAAACATGGAATTTGGAGTAACCTAAATTTGTGTTCCTAGGCCATGGTCATTTAAAATGTCTCCAAAATAACTCTTTTACTCCCTTTAAGATGAGAGCTGTGGGGCTGGAGAGATGGCTCAAAGGATAAGAGCACTGGGTGCTCTTCCAGAGGTTGTGTGTTCAACTCCCAGCAACCACATGGTGGCTCACAAACATCTATAATGAGATCTGGTGCCCTCTTCTGGTGTGCAGGTATACATATACTGTATATATAATAAATACGTTAAGAAAAAATATTAAAAAAAAAAAAGATGAGAGCTGTGGTTTTTTTTTTTTTTTCCGGACAGGACTGATAGGCCCTATCCCTTACTTCTACATTATTCATCTAGTACAATTCATTCTAGTTGTCATACAGAAAGCAATGTTTTCATTTAAAGCTTCCATTCATGAGGCCTGGAGAGATGGCTCAGTGGTTAAGAACTAGCTGCTCTTCCAGAGGTTCTGAGTTCAATTCCCAGCAACCACATGGTGGCTCACAACCACCTGCAGGGATATGTGCAGATAGAACACTGTATGCATAATAAATCTTAAGAAAGAAAAACAAACAAACAAAAAAAGCTTCCATTCGTAAGTATCACAACTTGTACCTTAGAGTCCCTAAGGGCTTATGTTTTTAAAAGCTTGGCAACTGGCCAGAGAAGCTCTTGGAATTTAGGAAGAAATGATGGTCATTAAAAGCTAACTTTTACAAGGCCTATTCCCCTTTGTTGACTGGCATGTTTTCCTGACTAAAGGCCAAAGGCAAGGGAGTCAACAAACAATGGACTGAAAATTCTGAAACCCCTGAGCCTAAACACTTTCTTCTAAGTTCTCTCAGACGTCCTGGATGCCACTGTGTCAGGAAGCTAACACAATAGATTAGACTTCTACACAGAACAGCAAGAGATGGCAAGAATGGTCATGTGTATGTGTGTTATAGTTAGATTAGAATTCTTTACCCACCCTCTGGTGAGTGGTTAGTCATTTTCACATTCAAACAAACATTGCGACAAGGAAACACATTAACTGGAGTACATTACCTCTGGCTGAGCAGACAGTTCTCTGAGCAGGTGCCCATTCCACACAAACCGCTGATCTGCCTGAGAAAACATTTGAAACTTATCTCCAGCCACAGCAAGTGTTCCCAGATGGAAAACTATACTCATCAATGCCTCCACCTGGTGACTAATGAGTTTCTCAGACATGTTCCAACAGGACACACTCCAAATCTGTTCCTCCTCTCCCCATTCCTGTCTGCCTCATTACACATACAAACGCCAGGTATCCTCTCCCACCTTTCTAGGTAACCACTGGTCACGAACTAAACCTTTAAGAGTCAACACTCATTTTCTATCTCCACCCCCACCCAAGGACAACACTGACCCAGCACACCTTTATAACACAGCTACTTGGCCTCCATCTTGCCCGACTCCTGCCTGATCTCCTTGGGGATAAAGGAATTCTACACATGTCCTTTCTGCTGTCTGATCAGTCAATTCTTCAGTGACTGACACCTCAGAGCCAAGTCTTTGCTTGATCTCCCTGGAGATCTGGCAACTGCTATTTGAAGGTCTGACCTCCCGTTTGGCAAGGTATCCATCACTAATACAGAGGAACCTGAGTTTGCTCATCTGAGCACATGGACCAAGGAGACAGCACCTTGCTGAACCACACTCTCTCCCTCCTCATACCTAAGGTCACAGGAAATGACCTATACGTCATGACCAGTGGAATATCATGTCTTTTAGTTTGCATTTCCAATTTGTTTGTGCTACTCATACTTAGCAGTTATTGCATAATGGGTGTGATTACATAACTAAATATTTTATAAGTCACTGGAATATAAATAATAACTTGCTTTTTTTAAAAGTTGAATGGTTTGGAATACAACTTGATAAAAAAAGTGCTAAAACAAAATTACTGCTGAATTACAAGTGGAAGCAGCAACTAAAAAGGTTAGGAGTGTAGTGAAAACCTACAGAATCCTGACACATGTCTTTATAAGTGTTAAAGTCTTTAAGGAAGCTGAAATGGAAACCTTTAAGGATAAAATAACAGTTGGAAAAAATAGAATCAAGGAGTCAAAACAAAGTCCTTAATTTTATGCAAAAAACTGATCATGCAATGCCATTTTTTTGTCTTAAGATAAGGTTTCATTTATCAGTTTTATGATTCTCTATAAGTGACATGTTTATTTAGCTGTTAAAAAAAATTCCCTAGCTGGGCATAGCAGTACACACCTTTAATCCCAACACTCATGAAGTGTAGGCAAGCAAATCTCCTGTGAGTTCCAGGTCAGTCTGGTCAACATAGTTCTAGGATAGCCAGAACTATATAGTAGAGATCATGTCTCAAAAGAAAAAATGAAAACATTAAAAAAAAAAAACCTCCCTTTTAGTCACAGTAGAATAGCTTCTAGCTTCTACAACTTACAGTACTATTGCTACTCTTGCCAAAAGCCTCCCTCTCCCATCATCACCTAACTGGCATAGCTAGCTGTCCCTGGCACTCCGAGGCAGGGTTAGACTTTCCTTCCTACAGAGTCCCACTAACCCTATCTCCAGTGGGGTTATCTCAACTTGTGACTGCTTGTACTATCACCTCTCTACTTAGACTGAGGGCACAGGGGCTTCAGTTTTTCATTTTAGGTCCCCACTAAGTAATACATGCCTGGCACACAACAGTCACAGGACAGAAGTTTGATAAACATGTAAGGAGTATAGCAATTGGTTTTAAAAGCATCAGTCTCTTTTGTTTAAAAACTAAATTTCTTGATTACTTAGCTTATATGTAAATTAACATACAATTTTACTTGATTAGAATGTAAAATCTTAATTCCAAACAGCTAAAGTATTAAATTAGTGAAATTTATAATCATTTTTCAATAGTCAAAATGGTCTATTACTGGCAATGTCCTATATAGACTGTAACCTTTAAAACTCTGTATGCCTTTAAACATATTCATGGTTTGTTGATTAAAGAAGAAAAATAATAAAGGCAGGAATAGGGGCATGGCTCAGTGGTAGAATGCTTCCTGGTATGCATAATGTCCTTGTTTTAAGCTCTAGCACCACACACACAAAATAAAGGCAGCAAAAAGCCATATCCCTGAGCAGCAGAAACTCAGTTGAGGACATTGAAAGCCTAAGTACATTCATGTTAGCCAAACCTGTGCACAGGCCTTGTAATCCCATCAGAAGGCTGAGGCAAAAGGACTCAAAAGTCGAGGCCTTCTTGGGCTACATAGTGAGTTCAAGGCCAGCCTGGGCAACTCAGTGAAATCCTGGCATGACAGCATGGGAGCAAGAGCAAGAATGAGAGTGAGAGCACACCTCTACCTTCATAACTGGCTCAGATTCTTTAAATCAAAAATTGCTGTCTCTTCTACTTAAAAAACAACATCACAATTGACTGGCCATTACCTATTAGAACACTGATGCTTGAATACTTGTTCCCCAAGTTTACATTTAGTAGCCTGGTAATATTTATGTAAAATTCAAACTCTGGGGTTGGGATGTAGTTCAGTGACAGAGTGCTTGGTGAGTACATGCAAAGTCCTGGATTCAAGCTTTACCACTGTATCATGTGTACATGTACACACACACACATTCTGGAAAGTTTTCATCTAATCATCTGGGTATATTTCTATTAGATTCTTGAGTATCTACCCTAATTTATCTCAATCTTGGTTGTGTATGTACCCAAGGCAGGGACCTCAGTGAGACCCATGATAGACATTTGAAACACAGTAAGTTTTCAAGTCTCACATAAGATTCTAATACATCCAAGAGTAAGAAAAATGAAAAGCAGGACTGGAGATACGGTTCAATGAGAGGGTGCTTGCCTAGCACATGAGGCCCTGAGTTTATCTCCAGGATTGGGGATTGGGAGGTAGGGAGAAAAATGTATAGGTGAAAGAAACATCCCTCTTTTAAAAGCTAAAAATAAATTAAGCAACCTGAAGATCCAGCTTACCCTTTCCAAAAGACTCATTTCTTGAAATTCTGGACTTGTGTTAGATAGCCGCTGCAAAGTATGGGTCAAGTCATATGTTGTTGAAAAGTAAAATCCATCCATACTCAAGACATGGTTTAGCATTGCTAGGAAAGTTTTATTATCTTGTAACTGCAAAGAAGAAAAGGAAGAGTTCAATACTGGTCACAATTGAAAAAAACATCTGTCAACATGAGAAGACAGGAAAATTAAAAATAACTATGTCCAGTCCCATTAGGTATCACTGGCATAATCACCCGACCAGAGATGGGGAATACTCTATAAACGCTGTCAATATTAAACTCATCTGGTAAATAGATACAGCCACCTCCCTTTGGTATCATCCGCAACTACCACTCTAAAGCAGGAGAGCTGGGTTTTTGTTTTTTTAAAACAGGGTTTCTCTGTATAACCACCCTGGCTGTCCTGGAACTTCCTCTATCGATCAGGCTGGCCTCGAACTCACAGGAGATCCCCCTGTCTGTGCCTCCCAAGTGATGGGATTAAAGGTGTGTGCTGCAACCCTTTGGCCAGAGAAGTT